>NC_073385.1:49862855-50197230 GCF_028641065.1 Leucoraja erinaceus
CTTCACTGCCTGCTGTACCTATATTCATTGGATGGATTTGCCTGATGTACGTTGAGGACTGGGACATTGACAGTTAGACATTCCATGATGGTTGAACCTTTTTTTAGAACCCACCTTTCTCAGATTGGAAATTTCATGGCCTACCATTTCCTTCTAAGAAAGATGGGCTTTATGCTCTACAGAGAGCCACATGTGAGACTGAAGTGTAACTCCACTTTGTTCCTGGACTCTGCATCCAACATTTCTGACACATCAGAAAACAAACACAGCATTTCACTGCGCATGCCCATCAGCTTTGTACACCGCCCCATCCAAGTATGTTCACAACTCATGTGAACTCGCCCTCTGGCGATGATGCAACTGCACTGCCTTTACTTTACAGCATGGAAACAGGCCCTTCGGCCCACCGAATCAGTGCTGACCAGCGATCACTCTGTACACTAACCTACACACACTAGGGACAATTTTACCAAAGCCAATTAATCTACAAACCTGTACATCTTTGGAGTGTGGGAGAAAACTGGAGCATTTGGAGAAAACCTACGCGGTCACAGCGAGTATGTACAAACTTCGTACAGGCAGCACCCATAGCCAGGATCAAACACGGGTCTCAGGCACTATAGGCAACAACTCTACCTTTGCGCCAACGTGCCACCTTTTCCTCTCGCCCTGGCTGTATGTCCATTTAGATCCAGTATGTCACTGCATGCAGATTCTACCTCACCCATAAGCCAGCCATTACAATACGAGTTCTGTCAGCTTCTCCGAATGGGGGAGAGACCACTCCTTGTCCTTCTCTTACTACTCCTGCAACAACACCCAGCTAGGTCAGGGTTCTAAAAGGAGTGAAACTCAGGGAAAGCCTAACGTGAGGTTGAGTAAGACATGTAGGCCACGCATGATTTGTAAATCAGCAGTGATTAGTCATAGAGTCTCGCAGCGTGGAAACAAGCCCTTCGGCCCAACTTACCCGCAGCGACTGACACTAGCCCTATCTGCCTGCGTTTGGCCCATATCCTAAGCCTGTCCTATCTGTCTAAATGTTTCTTAAACATTGAGATAATACCTGCTTCAACTACCTCCTCCGGCAGTTCGTTCCATACACCCACCACCCTTTGTGTGAAAAAGTTGCCCCTCAGGTTCCTATAAAATATTTCCCCTCTCACCTTAAACCTATGTCCTCTGGTTCTCGATTCCCCTAGTTAGAGCAAAACACAGTGAGTCTCCCGGATCTATTCCTCTCATGAGAAGAAAGATAAATTGGATATGCGATGGATAATGGATTGGCTTTTCATTCTCTTCATCACCACCACAAGCAACATATTCTGTGTTCGCAGTGCCATTGTTGGCCAGAACTCTGTTTTTGGAAGTTTAGCTTCAGAGATGAAGTATAAGTCAATGAAGTGAATAAGGATTAGTTTGGAAATTTTCAAATAAAATTGTATGAAATGTTTGATAAATCATTTCTATCAACAATATTTTTGGTGACTGAGTGTCATTATTTGCTGTTTCTTATTGTGGTGATATAAGAGGAATAGTTTTATGCATCATTTATCTTTTTCTTCTGTTTGTTTTGTTCTTTCATTGAGCATGAGCCATAAACAATAGCAGAATAGGAAATACAGCCCCAGATTGATCTCCAATGCCTTGAGTTCTTACCATGTGCAGTAATGTTTTATGATGCAACTTATCGAATGCCTTTCTAGAAATCTGAATAATATATATTCTAGTTCACCTTTAACTATCCTGTTCATTGCATTCTCAAAGATCTCCAATAAACTTACAAACATTCACTCAGTCCATCAAATACAACTCATCTCTGACTCTTTTCTTGAATTGGGACATTAAACTTGCAGTTTTCCAAACTTCTGAATTTGCAAGATCTCATCCACTATCTCCATAGCCACTGCTTTTATGACCATAAAATACTGCCCATCGGGGGCCAAATCACTCATTAGACTTCTGATTATGATAAGTTCCTCCCTTGATTTTCCAACTATTATGGGAATGCTTTATGTTATTCTACCAGGAGGATAGAAATAAAAACATATTCAAATTTTCCCCTATTTCTTTATTTTCCATTATTAATTTCCCACTCAACTGCTCTGGAACCAACATTATTTTTAGCAGTTATTTCCCTTTTCTATTCATGTAGCTATTGCCATCTATTTTATTTTTGCTGCCTCACTCTCAATCTCTATTCTCCCTGTATATTTTTTTGTCATCTTTTGTTGGTTTTCGACAGCTCCACAATCTACTTCTCAACCAATAATCCACAGATTGTATTCCGTTTATTTCAATTTGATGTCATGTTGAATGTCCTTAGGTAACTAAGGGATGGAAAATCTTCTGTTTTAAATCTCAAAGGAACATATCCTTCATGAAATTGAAGGATAACATAATTGATGGATTATCAAATATCTGCTTAAATATCAATATAAATAAACTTCCATTTTACCTTTTAATCTACTTCCTCAGTTTAGCTAACTCTGTCTTCATACCTCTATCAATGCCTTTATTCAAGTTTAAGAAATGAGGTTCAAATCAAAATGTTTCTCATAATGTTAAGTTTAATAATATCATGATCACTCTTTTCCAGAATACTTTTTACCATGACATCAATAAATTCTTCTCTTTGCATTTGATCTGGTCTGAAATTAACTATTCTCTACCTGGTGTTGTTGATTCCAGATCCAATACTCTCTCCGTAGTCTGGTTCAGCAAACCACTGAGTCGAACAGTGAATTCCTAACCCTTCTTTATTTGTATTCAGCACTGCGGGGCTGGCCTCGGATCCACTCACTTTGAGCCCTCAGCAGCCTCGTGTGAACAGAAGAGAAGGAAAGACAACCGACAATGCCTTTACAAATTATTCACCCTTTTATACCCCTATACAGTAGCGGGAAAACTAACGGCGCGAAAGTACAGGGGAGGCAACCCTTACAAACCATTCACTGCACCATTTCGGTACACAGAATACAAAGTAATAGATATTAGGTGAAGTAACCCCTCTTTCACCAATTATAAATACCGGTGGGAAGGTAGAAACATAAAGCTTCGCCAACCAGTCACAAACATGTATTAAGCGTCAGTGTACTGAAACAAAACAAAAAACACTTTAGGAACCCTGACTTGGTGGTGACAGGTGGATCACATGGGCAGAAACTTCTTCAGAGGTCTTCAGAGGTCCAGGCTTACTGGAGCCAACTAGGTCACATTGGGGTCTCCGGCACCTTGCAATGTATTGTCACCATCAGTGAAGCCCAGTTTCTCACAGATGCCTGCCATTTCCAAAGTACCCAAACCCCTGCGTATTAACATTGTCACAATGTATTGTTCCACAAAACTGATTCAAATATAACCTGTGAACCTATCTATCAATATGATTTGACCAATCTGTAAATGCCTTGCTTATGCCCCATCACTCTTTGATCTATATTTGGTCCTCCAGCATTGCTACTGTTAACTGAATACTAATTGGAAAATGAACTATTACCCTTGCTGTATCTTACATCCATCCAAATTGATTCTGAATCAAGGTCATTTGCCACTATTGTATTCTCCATCGATTGTAAGACAACCATTCCATCTCATTTTGTTTTCTGCCTATCCAGCACAGTGGTGGCAGTGTGGCACAATGGCAGAGTTACTGCCTTACAGCTAGACACCCAGGTTAAGTCCTGACTATGGATGCTGTCTGCATGTGATCTGCCTAGACGTTCTTCATGTGACTGCCTAGATTTTCTCCAGCAGCTCTGGTTTCCTCCCACCCTCCAAAGATTTGCAGATTGTAAGAGTGATCGCTATTTATCACGGACTAACCCTAGCCTGTTTCCACACTATCTCTTAACTAGACTAAAATAAAGAACTAAACTAAATTAACCTTCTGAAAAAGCAAGTACCCCAAAATATTTAAGTTCCGAACCACAGTCACTTAGCAACCACATTTCTACACACCACGACCACATTGACTATTAGACCATTGCAATTGGATTTTATTTGTGCCTCCAGTTCATATGTTTTTTAAACAATTTGTAGCAGCAATATTAAGTTTATATGCTTTCTATTCTTTACTATTGAGTTATTATCCACCAATTTCCTACCCTACACTGTTACATTAACTTGATAAATTCATCTAATCAGATCTCGCTCTCCCACCCTAATTGAGTTTAAAGTTCCATCCTCAGCTCTGATCATTCAATTTGCGAGTACACTGGTCCCAAGTGAAGGCAATTCCAACCAAACAATTCTCTGTCACCCCTTTACTGCTACCTGTGATCAAAATGAACCAAAATGATCCCCATCAGATACTATATCCAACGGTCATTACACATCCCCTGGCGTACAATGTATTTAATAACAAATTATGATTTTCACCTGGTTATTTATAAATATTAATTATATTATAATCCATTTTATAATCTAATTTTAAGGCATTAGCTTTAGTTATCCTTTCTGGGACTGTATCTAAATTGGAGTGAATCCTTTAAATTGCAGTAATCACCAGCCAATTACTTGCCTGCTTTCCAATGGTTACACCTTGATTAACTTACTCTGTTTCTAGGTCTGAATTTAGGCAGCTTTCACTCATTAATTCAACTACATTTTTTTCTTTAAAATACAAACGCAGCATATTTTTCTAAGAAAAGATCAGAAAGTGTTGGAGTAACTCAATGGGCCAGGCAGCATCTCTGGAGGACATGGATAGGTGGCATTTCGGGTGGGGATCCTTTGTCAGTCTGAGTAATGGTCCCAACCTGAAACATCACCTATCCATGTTCTCCACAGATGCTGCCTGATCCACTGAGTTACTCCAGCACTTTGATTAAATCAGTGTCTGCCGTTCCTTATTTCTTTATCTCTTTCTAAGAACTAAGAACAAAATGCAAATGTAAAAGCTCATCCCAAGAACTGAGACTAAACAATTAATTTCCACACGAAAACCACTAACACATAACCCAAGGAGTAAAAGGTGAATGGGTGGGTCTCCCCTGGGTGGGTGTGTCTCCCCACACAAGTCACACAACTTCTTAAAGAGACACTGCCTCTAAAGAGACACATAGAGAAGCAGAATCATTCAGTTACATCCTTTTTCATCTTGTGCATAGAACTACTTCAATATTCTCTTACCGATTTTACAAAGGTTACAGTGTTTGCATTTACCACTTCATGCAATTACTTTTCCTCTCATGCAAATCAGAATTACATCTAGTTGCCATACGTTATGCAACTTTAAAAAACTCACACACTTCAAGGAAATTGTTCAAACCCTTCAGGCTTTGAGACATAAGAATGCTGAAAGACATTGATCATGCCACGACATACGTTTAAATATCCTCACATCAACCAAAACTGCAGGAGCTTCCAATTGCCATCAGCATTTAAAATTCTGAGACATCTTGGATCCATCCTTGGTTGCTGCCCGGATGACCTACATTTCCAAGCAAAGTGACCTGGTTTCCAACAATTAAAATACACATGCTCTATTTTCTGTTCCTTCCCAGCAGCTTCATCTCATCAACTGTGCAACTGCCACTAAGCTGCACCTGATCAACGCTGTGAAAGAAATTACAATAATAGTTGAAGTAATAATCACAATAATAATGAAATTAGCTTAAAATGTAATTGTATAACATAAACTGAATGATAAGAATGTGGTGTTGTCTCACAGCAACAACCCTTGTTTGATCTCAGTCACAGGTCCTTCATCCCAAACTGCCCACTCCAACAAACATGCCCCATCTAAACCTGCCTCACTTGACCCTTAACCTTCTAAACCTATCCTATCCATGTACCCGTCTCCGAAATGTTAAGATAGCATCTGCTCAACTACCTCCTCTGGCAGCTCTTTCCATATTCCTCTGGTTCTCGATTCCATTACTCTGGGCAAAAGGCTGTGCATTTACCCGTTCTATCCCTCTCATGATTTTGTACACCTTTAAGATTATTCCCTCATCCTCCTGCGCTCCAAGGTAAAAAAAAGTCCTTGCCTGCTCAACGGAGGTTTTTGCTCAGGCTTTTGAGTCCTGGCAACATCCTCGTAAATCTTTTTTGCACCCTTTCCAGCTTGACAACATCTTTCCTGTAACATGGTGGCCAAAACTGAAAACAATACTCTAAATATGGCCTCACGGATGTCTTAGCTGTAGCATGACCGCCCAAACTCAGATCTCAACCTAGGGTAACTGCTATGTGGCGTTTGCACACTCTTCTAGTGATGATACGAGTTTCCTCTGGGGTTCCAGTTTCCTCACAAGTTAAAAGCTGTGCTGTGTAGAAAGGAACTGCAGATGCTGATTTATACCAATGATAGGCACAAAGTGCTGGAATAACTTAATAGATCAGGCTGCATCTCTGGAGAAAAAGACTCAAAGGGTCTGAAAAAGGATCCGACCCGAAACGTGACCCATTTTTTTTCTCATGAAAAGCTGTGCTACCTGCCTTCAACAGGCTGTAAATTTGCCCTCTCTAGGTCTATGGCAGGAGAATCGGGAAGAGGTGATGGACATGTGAGAGAGGATTGGTACAAGGACACAAGAATGAAAATGGATGACGGAAATGGTCCAAAAGTCAACATTACACTCAATGTCAAATTGCTTCATTCCATATTGTTAAGAAAATACAAGAAGCTATTAAATGCTTACCCAAGTCCAATGTATTGTACCAGAGAACTCCATGCTTGCATTACTCATCTCACGAGGAAAGATAATGTGTTATATTTTTGAGGAATTTCCAACGGCAACACAGTGGTGCAGCGGTAGAGATGCTGCCTTACAGAATCAGGGACCCGGGTTTGATCCTGACCTTGGGTGCTATTTGTGTGGAGTTTGCACCTTCTCCCTGTGACCACATGGGCTTCTTCCAAGTGCTTCTTTTTCCTCCCACATCCCAAAGACGTGCAGTTTTGTAGGTTAATTGGCCTCCGTAAATTCTCACTTGAAGCAAAAGCACAACACGGTTTGTGAGCATAGTACTCAATAGAGAATATAATAGTCAAAGATAAAAAAGTTCGATCAATTAAAAAAACAATATAGTGCAAAAATTTAACAAAGCCCCAAGTCCCCAGTGCATCCCAGGCAGTTCGTAGTTCTGAAAAAGACACTAAGTGCTTTGTGTATTTCAATGGGTTAGGCAGCATCCCTGGAGAACATGGACAGGTGATGTTTCGGGTAAGAAACTTTATTCATTTGAAGAAGGGTCCGACCTGAAATGTTACCTATCATTATTCTCCAAAGATGCTGCCTGACCCGCTGAGTTACTCCAGCACTTGTGTATCTCTCTTTATAAATCAGCATTTAGAGTACCTTGTTTCCACAGGTTGTAGTTTGGAATTTAGTTGGAGTTTGTAGTGTTCAATAGCCGAGCTATTGGAAGAGTCAATATATTGGGTCTCCATCTCTCTATCAGAACCCTCGACACGAAACACTGTTTCTTTTTCCATAGCTTCTGTTTGAACTGCTAAGTGTTTCTAGCACTCTCTGTTTTCATTCAGTTAAATTGTAATTTACTGCAGTACTTTTCAAACAAACCAGGTTCCATTCCCTCAAGTTCCAGTTGTCTCCGTTCCATCTGTTTCATTTGTTGTTCTGTGATAGCGCACTTTATTTAAATATTAACTAGGCAATACTGGTGTTTACATTTTCATTGCGTTCATTTTAAATCAGTGAAAACAGATGTTTTCTGAACTCAGTGGTCCTGAATGATTTACAGATTCCCATGTTCGGCACAGACACAGTGGACCGAAGGGTCTGTTTCTGTGCTGTACTATGCACATAAGCTATGTTCTGTTCAGTAATCTTGCATGCCAATCACATGTATGTTGTGCTGCCACAATGTACATTTCATTTCAGCAACTGCCAGAATGAATGATAAAGAGAAATTAAGCATAATACAGAAATAAACGCAAAATGCTGGAAATATTCAGCAACTCCAACAACATCTGTGGAGAGAGAAACAGGCCTTTATCTTAATTGATGCACAGTGGCGCAGTAGAGGTACTGCCTTAGAACGCCAGAGACCCGAGTTCGATCCTGACTCTGGGTGCTGTTTGTACACGTTTGTATGTTCTCCCCGTGACCGTGTGGGTTTGGTGCGCTTGGTGCACCGGTTCCTCCCACATTCCAAAGACGTGCAGGTTTGTAGGTTAATTGGTTTCTGTAAATTATCCATAGTGTATAGGATAGAACTAGTGCACAGGGGATCACTTGTTTGCACGGATTTGGTGGGCCAAAGGGCCTGTTTCTCTGTTGTATCTCTAAAACTAAAATCTAAAATTAATTTGCTGTATTTATAGTGAATTTGGATGGGTTGAAATCAGTATTTTTATTTTAATACTAGACCAAGTGCAGACTCGTTGGGTCTGTTCCCCCAACATGCGGTTGTGGGGGGGGGGGAGGCGGCATGCAGCATCACACACCCTAACTATCCCCCCCCCCCCCCCCTCCCGCACTCACGCTAATTACCCCCCTTGATATTATATTAATATTATTAATTTGCTCCTTTGGATCAGTCAACCATTCGGGACCTTGTCAAATGCCTTACTAAAGTCCATGCACACCACATCCACTGAGGGGGAGAGAGGAGAGGGGGGTAGAGGAGAGGAGGGGGAGAGGGAGAGAGGGGGGGGGAGAGAGGAGAGGAGGGAGGGAGAGGAGGGAAGGGGGGGAGAGGAGAGGGGGGGGAGAGGAGAGGGGGAGGGGGGGGAGAGGAGAGGAGAAGGGGGGGGAGAGGGAGGGGGGGGAGAGGAGGGGGGGGGGGGAGAGAGGGGGGGGGGGGGGAGGGGGGGAGGGGGAGGGGGGAGAGGGAGGGAGGGGGAGAGGGAGGGGGGGGGAGGGAGAGAGGGGGAGAGAGATAATGCAATGAGGATAGCAGTGCCCCACTCGAGAGAGGGGGGGAGAGGGGGGAGAGAGGGGGGGGAGAGGGGAGAGGAGAGGGGGAGAGAGGGGGGAGAGGGAGGGGGAGAATAAGGGGAGGGGGGGAGAGGAGAGGGAGGGGGGAGAGGGGGGGGAGGGGGGAGGGAGGGGGGGGGGGGAGGAGGGGGGGGGGGGGGAGGGGGGGAGAGGGAGGGAGGGGGGGGAGAGGGAAGGGGGGGAGAGGGGGGGGAGGGAGGGGGGGAGAGAGGAGGGGGAGAGAGGAGAGGGGCGGAGAGAGGAGAGGGGGGAGAGAGGAGAGGGGGGGGAAGAGAGGAGAGGGGGGGAGAGAGGAGAGGGGGGGGGAGAGGAGAGGGGGGGGAGAGAGGAGAGGGGGGGAGAGAGGAGAGAGGGGGGGAGGAGAGGAGAGGGGGGGGGAGAGGAGAGGAGGGGGAGAGAGGAGAGGGGGGGGAGAGAGGAGAGGGGGGGAAGAGAGAGGAGAGGGGGGGGAAGAGAGGGTGGGGGGGAGAGGGAGGGGGGAAGGAGGGAGGGGGGGGGGAAGAGAGGGAGAGGGGGAGAGAGGAGAGGAGAGAGAGAGAGGGGGGAGAGGAGAGAGAAAGGTAGAGAGGGGGAGAGAGAGGGGGAGGGGGAGGGGGGGGAGAGGAGAGGGGGGGGGGGGAGGAGAGGGGGGGGGGGGGGAAGGAGAGGGGGAGGGGAGAGGGGGAGGGGAGAGGGAGAGAGAGAGATAGAGTGTGCCTTTTTACTTCAACACAAACCCCCCAAACAACCATTTGCAGGCAGTGCTTTTTTCCTTCAAACTAACCATAACCATATTTTCATTTTCAAACCAAATTAAGGGTACTTACAGCTGTGTAGACATTTGTTCAGCCTTTCAGAGCTCAGACCTCCATCTTGTAGAGACTGATTGGGGCACACCACTTGCAGAGACTGATTGAGGCACACCACTTCCTGGTTTTATAGTCCCTCCCCATCCCACCAGCGGGAGCAGTAGAGAGAATGGGGAATTTTGTAAAAATATTAATATCTCTGTCATTTTTCATCAACGGGAAAAATCCTCGGCACACATATGGCGGAGGGGGGCTCTGAGCGAGGTGGCCAAAAATGACGTCCGTAGGTGGTGGCGATCTCTCGGAAATCGCAGCACAGATCGCCAAATGCGGTCAAGAACAGAGTTTTAGTAATATAGATATATATTTATTGCAAGCAATTGTACAACAAAAATGACTTGACAGTTCTACAACTCTAACACAGCTTCAATTTTAACATTTTACAAACAGAATATTGTTGAAAAGAGAAGAAAAGAGAGAAAGGAAAGAGAAAAATGAAAAGAAGAAAAAAGAGGAGACATGTCCGTCGACCGACCCATGTGCCCGCTCACCTAGCCCTACAATCAATTTCGAATGTTTAACCATTGTATTGTTCAAGAAATTCAATAAAAGGTGACCATATTTTTTTTAATTGTTCCAGTTTGTCATTCAAGATAAACCTAATTCTTTCTAGATGTTGTGTATCTGTCATTTCAGTAATCCACATCTTCACTGAGGGGACTGCTGTGTTTTTCCAGAATTTAAGTATGTTATTTTGCTGATATTAGACCGTAATCGAGAAAGCATCTTTGAGAGACCGTTAGGTTGTTACATGCCTCTGATATTCCCAGTGTTATCAATTTTGGGTCTAGCTCTAATGGGGTTTTCAGTGTTTTGGAGATGACGCTGAATACTTCCATCCAAAAACTTTCTATTTTTGTACACAGTACAAAACTGTGGGTTAAGGTGGCTTCTTGAGATTGACATTTATCGCAAAGAAGGGAAACACTGGGGAAAATCTTGCTCAATTTGGTCTTTGAGTAATATAGTGAAATCAGTATTTTGCTGAATATTACGAGTTTTGATCAAGGGTGTTTAACCTGAAATATTAACTCAGTTTCTCTTTTCCAAAGATGCTGCCTGATCTACTGATTGTTCCCAGCATTTGTTGTTTATGTTGCAATATGTTGCTTCTGAATTGCCTGTAAATCATCTCTTATCATTGTGCACAAGCTTTTCATAGTTCTTTTGTGTCATGAAAATTAGAGTGCACAAGAATTTAATCCTAAATGAAATAATAGCCCAACACATAGATGTAATCACAAAGAAGACATGCTAGCACCTCTAATTTCTTAGAGGTTTAAAGAGATTCGGCATATCACCAAATACTCCAACGAACTTCGACGAATTAGAAAGTATCCTGACTGGTTGCATCATAGCCTGGCATGGGCAATTCCAAAGCACATGAATGCAAGATTTCAGATTTCAGATTCAAACTTTATTGTCATTGTGCAGTGTACAGTACAGAGACAACAAAATGCAGTTAGCATCTCCCTAGAAGAGCGACATAGAATATGAGCAATAAATAAATATATTTACGTGCATACAGTCATAGCAATCATTTTTTTCCTGGTGGAAGGAGTGTCCGGGGGGGGGTGATTGGCAATCACTGAGGTACAGTGTTAGTAATGTAACGGCCCCAGGGAAGAAGCTGTTCCTGGACCTGCTGGTCCAGCAATGGAGAGACCTGTAGCGCCTCCCGGATGGTAGGAGGGTAAACAGTCTGTGGTTGGGGTGAGAGCAGTCCTTGACGATGGCTGAGCGCCCTTCGCAGACAACGCTTGCTTTGGACAGACTCAATGGAGGGGAGCGAGGAACCGGTGATGCGTTGGGCAATTTTCACCACCTTCTGCAGTGCTTTCCGGTCGGAGACAGAGCAGTTGCCATACCATACTGTGATACAGTTGGTAAGGATGCTCTCGATGGTGCAGCGGTGGAAGTTCACCAGGATCTGAGGAGACAGATGGACCTTCTTTAGTCTCCTCAGGAAGAAGAGACGCTGCTTGACCAGAGTTGAGGTATTGTGGGTCCAAGAGAGGTCATCGGAGATGTTGACCCCCCCAGGAACCTGAAGCTGGAAACACGTTCCACCTCCGTCCTGTTAATGTGGATGGGGGTGTGCGTGCCGCCTCTAGACTTTCTGAAGTCTACAATGAGCTCCTTGGTCTTCTTGGAGTTAAGGGCCAGGTTGTTGTCAGCGCACCATGCTGCTAGGAGCTGGACCTCCTCCCTATAGGCCGACTCATCGTTGCTGATGAGGCCAATCACCATTGTGTCATCTGCATACTTGATGATAGTGTTAGTACCATGTACAGGTGTGCAGTCGTAGGTGAAGAGGGAGTAGAGGAGGGGGCTCAGCACACAGCCCTGTGGAACGCCGGTGTTCAGGGTGAGGGTTGAAGAGGTGTGCTTGTCTAACCTAACAGACTGGGGTCTGTTGGTTAGAAAGTCCAGTATCCAGTTGCAGAGGGAGGGGTCGATGCCCAGGTTACCGAGTTTGGTGATCAGTTTAGAGGGTATAATGGTGTTGAATGCTGAGCTGTAATCGATGAACAGCATTCTTACGTAAGTGTCTCTGTTGTCGAGGTGGGAGAGGGCGGAGTGGTGCCGTTGAGATGGCATCCTCCGTACTCCTGTTCTTGTGGTAGGCGAACTGATAGGGATCCAATGTGGGGGGTAGGCAGCCTTTGAGGTGTGCCAGGACCAGCTTCTCGAAGCACTTGGTGATGATGGGAGTAAGTGCAACTGGGCGGAAGTCGTTGAGGCTTGCCGCAGTGGAGGGTTTTGGCACCGAGAAGTGGTTAAGCTCCTCAAGGAAGGAGGCGTCGCTGAAGTTGCAGAGAGTGGTGGACTCAGCACAATCCATCATGGCACAACCCTCCATTTAAAGCATCTGCACAAGGCTCTGTCTCAAGAAGGTGGCACCTATCATCAAGAATTCCTAGCTACTTTCCTGCAGCTATCAGAGGCTTGAACCAACACAACTCTCATCTCACCTTGGCAATGGAAGGCAGCAAATTACCTCTTGAACTACTATAGCCTTGTTTTCCTAAGTGTGTACTTTTGCACTAATGTCTTGTTTTGTGCACCGTCTTTTTCTTTTCATTGTCATGTAGAATTTATATGTAATTGATGATTTGCAAGTTGTCTGCGTCTATGTGCCTGTGATGCTGCTGCAAGCAAGGCTTTCCATTGTAGGTGTACCTCACCGTACTTGTGCAGATGACATTAAACCTGATTTGACTTGGCTTGAGTCACAGGCATAGGTGTTGAATGATCCCCTGTAGTTTTGTTCCCACTGTTCCTTTTGTGTAAGCTTGCAATCTCAACCATGTAGGATTTGCTGCCTTCCATTGCTGAGGTAAGATTATAGTTATGTAGGTTCAATCCTGTAGACTTCCACCGTGGCACCTCGCCAACTGCCTGCTTCGTACATTTCTTACTTTGTTGTTTTTAGTCTGTTTTATTTGTATGTTTTAATGTATCTTTAGTTTTTGTATTATGTGGGGGGGTTTGAGGGAAACCTTTTTCATCGCTTCGCTCGACGGAGGTGCGACTTTTTCCGTATCGTATCTCCGTCCACACTGCGGCCTAACATCATGGAGCTGGCGGTCCCTTTGTTAGGGTTTGACTTCGGGAGCTCCAACTGCAGGAGCTTCAACCTCCCCTGATCTCGGGAGCCTAGATCGACCCATTGCGGGGGCTTCGATAGCCGACTTAAGGAGCTTTGATCGCCCCGACTGCGGCTGTTTCGATCGCCCAGACTGCGGGAGAAAAGGAGGAAGAAGGTATAAGTTTTTTCGCCTTCCATCACAGTGGGGAATGTGAGGTCACCGAAAAACAAGACAGACGTGCTGCCTGCACTGGTGAGGACTCAGAGGGATTGCTGTGAGTGCAGTGATCTTGGTGTTTGCGGGGAACATCCCCTAGTCTGGTGCGAGTGAGGACGGCTTTCTGACTGTTCGGGCGGACAGGGACTGCAGAGAGAGTGACAGCTATCGGAACAACTCTGGTCACATCACGGTCAAGGAGCATGAGGATTCCCACACGTCGCTGTGGTAGCTGTTTATGTTTAACTTTTATGTAGTGTTGTATTTTGTTGCTTCTTTGGTCTGACTGTATGGTAAATCAAATTTCACTGTACCTCGGTACAAGTGACAATAAAGGACCATTGAACCATTGAGGATTGTTAATTCAAGCAGGAAAGAAGGAAGCAAATGTTGAGGAAGTTGCTTTGGATGCTATCCTATACCTCACAGTGGAAAATCAAGTATCAGTTGCTTTGATGCAGGAATGGAAAGCATCTCTCGAGTTGGGACGGTGCCAGGATTGATCATCAGTGTCTGTTGAATCTGTTCATCTTCTGTGAGATTGTTGGTCTGGTGACGAGTTAGTCCCAGCATTGTCATACATACAGCAAGTCCAGGAGCTGTATCAAGAAGGGCCATTTAGGGAAATTACTTGTGGCTTGCAGAGCCCCACTCAAAATTGAAGTGCCTGCTTCAGGAATACATTCAGAAGTGTCAAGAATATGTCTGCTTGTTTTTGACAGCTTTAATATTGCATAAATCAGAGAGGAGAAACAGGTGACGGGAAGAGAAAGAGGATTCAAATTTCCATCACAGCTTTTTTTTCCCCCATCAGTGTCATCCTGAAGAAGGGAAACAATACTGAAAGTACAGAATTTTAGTGCAAAGGACTAAAGGAATGCTTTTTTGTACATTTCACCATATTAATACTAATGCTTTTCAATAGTGGAAACATTAGAACATATTTCGGTTATATCATAAAATATTCACAACATAATTAAATATTGAAATTTAATTTATCCTTTGCAACACTCAACCCATGAACCAGCTTTTACAGTTTTATATGCGCTGGGAAAGTTTATAAGCACAATATTCCTTTGAACCTTGTGCATGTGACTCATAAAGCAAGTAAAACAGACTGTGTAAGTAAATTTGAATGGGCTGCGAGATTCAAAAATAGATTTTTGAATTTGCAATGGGATTCGCTCACTGCATTCATGTAGAATATAATTTCATTTCAATAATGCACGCCAACTGTAAATTTACTGTGAACACATAACAACTGCTATTCTGTGTTGATATTACAATGAATGTACATGGGTCATCTATTTGTGACAGAGATGGCTGGTCCTCCTGTCCTATATTCTAATAACTGCACTGAACAAGCTGGTTCCTGTTCTTTAACTTCCAACAATACAAAAGAATACTGAAATTAAATATTCACATGACATTTTGCAAAAATCAGTGAGAATATAGTCCCTTACTTTTTATTTTGGGCATGTCTTTTAATTAGGTGAGCAATACTTTAGCCATCTGTGAAACCAGACACCCCAGGTCTGGGGCATAGAAGGATGTTATATGCTTCTTTGCATGGAAGTGACCCAACAAGGAGGGACCCAATCCTGGAATAGATATGAGGAAAAACAACTCTTTGTCCCAGGCTTCTTGTTCGGAAAAGAAGATTGCTTCAGAGGATAATTGATAGGTTAAAAAATGGTTATGATCTCATTGAATGGCAGAGCAGAGACAAGAAGCTGAATAGGCTCCAGAGATGCTGGCAAATTCTCTGTTTCTGTGGCTCTAATTTCTGTGTCTCAGATTTCTGCTCCAAATAGCAGCACTGTAGCCGATGTACTTGCTGAAGAAGATTTTGTCTCTCAAAGTAGCATGGCCTAGCTCGGTAATTTGAAAGCCCAGGAACAAAAGGAGGCAATGGAGAATGGTAGACATTGCCTAGTCCATTACATGTTCTGACCTCCCCACCATCAAAGGGATCTACACGAGGAGCTGCCTGAAAAAGGCAGTCAACTTCATCAAAGACCCACACCACCCTGGCTATGCTCCCGCTTCACTCCTACTATTTCAGAAGAAGATACAAGGGCATGAAAACCATAGTCACCAGGTTCAAGAACACATTTTTTTCCTGCAATCATCAGGCTCTTGAACACTGCACAACACTGTTACCACGTGGGTTTTCACCAGGTGCTCCAGTTCCCTCCCACATCCCAAAGACGTGCAGGTTTGTAGGTTTATTGGCTTCTGGAAATTGTCCCGAGTATGTAGGATAGAACTCATGTGCAGGTGATCATTGGTCGGTGTGGACTTGGTGGGCCAAAAGGCCTGTTTCCACGCTGAATCGCTAAACTAAACCAAACTAAACTAAACGCAGTCTCCCATTCTTCCAAGGGACTTCATCTCTGAAATTCCGACCTCCATTTTCGGGCAGCAGCTTTTTCAAAACAGTTTTCTGAGAAGTTGAAAGTCAGCCCGTTTTCTTCCAATGCAGCAGCTAGTTTGTGCCACTTGGAGGATGTTTTTGTAACTGCAGGCAACTCATTGTAATGACTGAAGTGATTCACAGCTGATCCCTTTTCCGATTTCTTTACTGTAACCTGTCATGGATTTGACTCACCACATGCAAGCCTCACACCACTGGCTTGTTTCCATATTTGAGATTATCTTGGCCTGTAGTTTCTGGCAAAGTCAGCTCCTGGAATTTGTAATAATAAGCAGCTGCAGATCCTGGTTTACCAAAGACATTTGCCAAATGAAGGGTGACACGGTGGCACAATGGTAGAATTGCTGCCTTACAGCACCAGAGACCATATAACCATATAACCATATAACAATTACAGCACGGAAACAGGCCATCTCGGCCCTACATGTCCGTGCCGAACAAATTTTTTTCCCCTTAGTCCCACCTGCCTGCACTCATACCATAACTCCATTCCCTTCTCATCCATATGCCAACTTGGGTTTGATCCTGACTACAGGTGCTGTCGGTATGGAATTTGTACGTTCTCCCTGTGTGGGTTTTCTCCGGGTGCTCCAGTTTCCTCCCACAATCTAAAGATGTACAGATTTGTAGGTTAATTGGCTTAGGTAAAAATTGGAAATTGTCCCTAATTTATAGGATAGTGCTAATGTACTGGAATCGATGGTCGGTGCAGTCTCAGTGGGCTGAAGGGCCTGTTTACGCACTGTATCTCTAAACTAAACTAAACTGAACTAAATACACAAAATGCTGGAGTAACTCAGCAGGTCAGGAAGAATTTCTGGAGAATTCTCCAGAGTTGTTGCCTGACCCACTGACCTTACATTTCTCAAGAATTGTCCAGAGATGCTGCCTGACTTGTTGGGATACTACAGCGTTTAGTGTCGTTCCTGGAATTTGTGCTGGTCTTCTGCTGCTGCCCCAGAGATTAAGGGATTTTGAACCATGAAGTTTTGAAGGGGAAATGTTTTGGGCAACCTGCGATAGGAAAGACTCCAATCAAGATGGAAAAAGTGCTGAAAAGATTTACTCAATAGACTGAGTTTCAGGAAGAGGTTGGGAAGGTTGGAACTTTACTCTCTGGAGCATATGAAGTCTGAGGAGTGATGCTATGGGGGTGTATGAAATCATGAATGGCTTGGATAAGGTGAATGTTCAGTGTCCTTTTCCCAGTGTTGGGGAATCAAGATCCAGAAAACATAGGTGAGAGAGGAAAGATTTAATAGCAACCTGAAAGGCAACTTTTTCCACAGCGAGACTAATGTGAATATGGAATGCGTTGCCATTCCAGAAAGGTCTGAATGACAATAAAGGAATCAAATCAAATCAAAAATTCAAAGTGTTTGAGGAAGGTACAATAACATTTAAAATACATTCAGGCAGGTACATGGATTAGAAAGTTTCAAAGGGGGAGTTGGATCAAATATATGCCAATATATTTCTTGGGTGGCATGGATGAATCAGGCCAAATGGCCTGTTTCCGTGTTGTATTACTCTATGACTCTACAACTGTAAACATGGGGGAGGGGAAAGATTACTCTACAGTATCCAACAAGCAAACACCAGCTTTAGCACGTTACCTCTCCTCGTCATTGCTCCATCAGACCATTAAGACAATAGCAATAGAATTGATTTTGGATTTAAAATATAACATATTTATACTTTACTAAACTGTAAGCAAAATTAAAATCTCACTGTATGCCAGTACATGTGATAATAAAGACCCATTGATCATTGAATTTGACAAAGGTGAAAAAATGCTGTCTCAGTTCAATCCTATTAAGTACACGCAGAATAGATTGGCAGTAAATAATTTGAATTTATTAACATGCTATTTTCCAAAGGGTAGCAGGATTGGTGATGCAACCTAAGGTAGAGCTATTCTCTTTTGTTCATCAGTGCTAAACATTGGCAAATCAGTTAGTTTTGCTTGTCATATGCAAATGAAAATGGAAACTACAACCATTTTTGTTGCATCAAAGTTTTGCTTAACCTTACCCCCTTCCCCTGGCTTCACAGACCCTAAGTGGCAGAAATATTCTTTCTCTGTCCACATTATCAATGACTTTTAAAAACTTGATCTAATCACCATAAAAAATTTGAATTCAAGTGAACGCAGTCTTTTTTCTGCAATATTTCCTGGTAAAATTAACCTTTGGAGTTAAGAGATTCAGGAAATCCTATGTAGCAATCCCTCAAAGGCAAAGATATCTTTTGGATGTGATAGAAGGAACTGCAGATGTTGGTTTAAACTGAAGATGGACACAAAATGCTGGTGTAACTCAGCAGGACAGGCAGCATCTTTGGAAGGAATGGGTGACGTTTCGGGTCGAGACCCTTTTTCAGACCTTTTGGATGATTGTTCTGCGACTCGGGGAAATCCCAATTTCAGGAAGATCTGGAACAGTAGGACCACTTGATGAAACTTCCCGACTTGCATGTCAGAAACACAACTGCATTAGTCTTTTCAGTTTCCTGCAGAGAGAGACATATGCAAAATGTTTATTAGCAACTTAAAACAAATTAGTTGGAATCTGCATGATCTAATCAGTAAACATATCTCTGAAGGATAACCAATGGTTGGGAGGTTGTATCATGACACACCATACAACACAGAAAGCAGAGAGCCACATCAACTAATTAAGGCCAGAAACCCACATGGGCATAGAGGTGGGAAGAAGTAAACAGGAAGTATTTTGGAGAGAAAGAGCAGAAATTGACAGTTCGAGGAAAGAAAGAAATGTTGTGAAGGCTTGAAATGAAGGAGGTAAAGATGTATTGATTCAAAAGAAAGAAATTCTAGGGGGAATATTGAAGTGAACAGGCAACAGGGCCACAATAAAAGAAACAGATTTTTGTTTTGGCTCCATAAAGCTTATTTTTCTGCAGAGGTAGACTGAGGTATGTTCATTAGAGGAATATATTGATATCAACAATGAGAAGGATTTAAATCCAAATGTTCTTGTGAATTAAGTCAAACTAAACTAAACAAATGGAAATAATGGGGATGATTTTTTTCGTTTCAGGAAACAATGCAGAACTATTTTTATTTTTGATTAAGAGGGAGTTTAAAGACAACAGGTTTCAGAATGCTGCTGCATTGTGTATTTGAGGAATTTAGAATTGGTGGAACTATTTATGTGGCAGGGTTGCGCAGCAGGCAGAGCTCCGACCTCACAGTTCCAATGACCCTGGTTCAATCCTGTCTGTATGGAGCATGCACATCCTCTCTGCATTTCCTTTGGGTGTTCTGGTTTCCTCTTACTTCCCAAAGATATGGAGGTTGGATAGGTTAATTGGCCACTGTCAATTATCCTTTATGTGAAGGCGAGAGATAAAATCTGAAGGAAAATGGAGACGTGACAGATTAGTGAAGGATTAGAATAAATGAGTGTTTGATGGTCAACATAGACTCAATAGGCCAAAGGGCCTGTTTTTATGCAGTGTGACTCCATGTAACCAAGGCATAGCTAAGAAATTGGGATCATCAAATCAGATAACTGAAGATAGACACAAAATTCTGGAGTAACTCAGCGGGAGAGGCAGCATCTCTGGAGAGAAGGAATGGGTGATACTTCGGGTCGAGACCCTGTCTGAAGAAGAGTCTCGACCCGAAGCATCATCCAGTTCTTCTCACTAGAGATGCTGCCTCTCCCGCTGTGTTACTCCTGCATTTTGTGTCTAAACAATCATCTGCAGTTCTTTCCTACACAAGTCAGATAAATGCAGAGGTTAGGAACATAGAAACATAGAAAATAGGTGCAGGAGGAGGCCATTCGGCCCTTCTAGCCAGCACCACCATTCATTGTGATCATGGCTGATCGTCCCCAATCAATAACCCGTGCCTGCCTTCCCCCCATATCCCTTGATTCCACTAGCCCCTAGAGCTCTATCTAACTATCTCTTAAATCCATCCAGTGACTTGGCCTCCACTGCCTTCTGTGGCAGGGAACTCCTCAAATTCACAACTCTCTGGGTGAAAAAGTTTTTCTCACCTCAGTCTTAAATGGCTTCCCCTTTATTCTAAGACTGTGACCCCTGGTTCTGGACTCGCCCAACGTTGGGAACATTTTTCCTGCATCTAGCTTGTCCAGTCCTTTTATAAACTAGACTAAGTGGTCCCAGCATCACACGGGAGGGCTGGTCCCCCAACGCAATATTCTACCTCTCAACCAATTCTAATATTGGTGGGCAGTAGAGGGCTTGCGCTGAAGGGACTGGTTTCCAGAGGGCTAGTATGGACATTGTGGGCCGAATGCATTCTTGGGCTGGTGGCTCAGTCACTCAAGCCTGCTGTGCTGGCAGCTCACTCACGGTTGGTGGGCTCACAGTTGACTCACGGCTATTCCTTGAAATTCCATTTCAAGCAGGGTGCAAGGGCACCAAATTCAAGAGCAGTTTCATACCTATTCAAGCAGGATGCAAGGCCACTAAAGACAGCGAGTCGTGACCTCTCCCTCCTCCATCTTGCAGAGACTGAGCCACGCTAACACTTCTGGGTTTTATAGACCCTCCCCCTCCCACCATAAGGGCGTGGCCTTCACAGCGTGATTGACAGGAGAGAGAATCTCAACATTTTTTAAAACACTAATAACTCTTTTATTGATCATTGATGGGAAAATTCCTCGGCACCTGATGAGCTGAGGGGGGGACTGAGTAAGATGGCCAAAAATCACAGCCGTACGTGGTAGCGTTTCTTCTAAAATCAATATAAAGCACAAACGGGAAGTGGTCAAGATTAAACTTTTAATTATATAGGCAAGGCAGCAATAATTAGGCAAGGCAGCTTGCTTTAGCACTTTCAAAACCAAAGGTAATGCAGCTTGCTTTAGCACTTTCAAAACCAAAGGTAATGCAGCTTGCTTTAGCACTTTCAAAACCAAAGGCAACACAGCTTCCTTCAGCACTTCCAAACCAAAACACACTTTTGCATTTTCAAACTACATTTTCAAAACACATTAAGGGCACTGACAGATCAGTAAAACCACTCGCAGTTTAGTAAACATGTGTTCAGTGTTATTCACAGCTCGACTGAAATTTGTGACGATGGGAAAAATCTCTGCGTAAGATGGCCAAAAATCACAGCCGTAAGTGGCAGCGTTTTTTCTAAAATCAATATACAGAACAACAGGAAGTGGTCAAGATCAGACTTTTATTAATATAGATATGTCTCTCTAAGATCCCCCTCATCCTTCTAAACTCCAGTGAATACAAGCCTAGTCTTTTCAATCGTCTTGTGGTTCAATAAGTATCAATTCCTGGTTAAATACTTCATCACTATGTTAACAACAAAGGTCCAACCTCAACAACTTTCCCAGGAGACAGTCGAATCAATTACAGGAGTGCAGTCTCCTTGGTATTTAGCTGAGGCAAGTTATGCCCTAATAAAAATAGAAAATGTCAGAAACATTTGGGACAAGCAGCATCTGTAAAGAAAGAAACAGACCCATTTTGGATCAATGACTCTTTATCAGAATTGGAAAAAGGAGGAAATTTTAGGATAGCAAGATTGGTGATTGTACCCAAGGTAAACCTGGAGTATCTGTGAGAAGGTGGTGATCAAGGTTGTACAAAGAGTGTGAAATAAAACTAAATGTTGCAGCCATGAGATGTGGTGCAGAGCTGTTGTGGGCATCTAATGAAAAAAAGAAACATGCTAGAAACACCCAACCTGAATGGGCTCTTGCTACACTGGACAATAGAAGGCTTCACATCAGCACTGATACAAACAGGAGAGGCTGATTACCTGTATTTATTAATTTACTGATGAGACCTCAAGGTTGCAACATGTCCAGGCAGGAAATGAGTTGCTGTTTTCTAGAGCATACATTAGGCTTTCTTGGAATAGCTTAGGCCAAAAACAGAGAGGTCATAGTGGGACCGGGATGGAGAGACAGATGTCTCAGGGAAATGTTGGGCATCTGAGGTGGTCCAGTCTAACACATTTTAGGATCTTGGTCACTTTTCATGATAGAGAAGGGCGGCACAGTGGCGCAGCTGGTAGAGCTGCTACTACATAGTGCCAGAGACCTGGGTTCAAACCTGACCCCGGGTTCTGTCTGTGCAGAGTTTACACATTCTCTCTCTGACCGTGTGTGTTTTCTCTGGGTCCTCCGGTTTCATCCCACATCCCAAAGTCTGTGAGTTTTGTAGGTTAATTGGCCTCTGTACATTGCCCTAAGAGTGTTGGTGTAGATGAGAAAGTTGGATAACATAGAACTAATGTGAATGGGTGGTGGATGGTCGGCATGGACTAGATAGGCTGCAAGGTCTGTTTCCATGCTGTATCTCTAAACAGAAATGGAGACTGATAATTTACATCATTCAGCTGCTGATGTAGACATTGACAGTCACCAGGTGGAAACTAATTTCCACAACAAACACATTGCTGTTAATTGTTAACCTTGCAGTCACTCAACAAATGTGACAACTTTTGTGTTAAGAAATGTGACGGCCAATGTGACGTTATAAAATGCCCCCTGTGTACAAGGAGTGGATGAGAAAGTGCGATTACCTCGGACTAGTGTGAATGGGTGATCGACCGTCAGCGTGGACATAGTGCACCAAAGGACCCGTTTCCATGCTGTATCTCTAAACTAAACTATGAGAAAGCAGAGGAATCAGATGATGTACATGCGATGGGGACTTGCAGACCATTGGAGCAGTGGAGAGCAGAGCCACAGAAGCAGCAATGTGTTAGCAATAACCAAGGCTGCAGGAGATCAGTGGCAAATAGCTGGACAACAGTAGCTATCTGAAGAGAGAAAAGACTATGTGGCTGCCTCAGAACTGGCAATTGCAGAACACGTTATCAGTGCATCATACAGTCACAGAGCTTTGTAGAATTTAAGGCAGAAAATATGCCGACTAGAGATTGACAATTAGAGAAGGGCATCAAATGCTGCCTTGTTGCTATCAGCAATGTCCCTTGGTGGTATTATGAATACATCTAAACGGCATAAGCAACATTTACAGATTGAGATTTTGCATTTACTTAGGTACAGAATTGCCACAGTGGTCTAAGCTCGGTCCTTTTAAGAATGCGAGATAGAGTTAAAGAATAGTAAGATTAAACGAGTACTTACCAGTATGAAGTTTGATCTGTATTTTATGAGGAGTTACGGTGAGGGATTAAGTGAAGAACCCAGCTCTACTGCGCATGCGGCATACTTTGAAGCAGCGGTGTGAAATCACAGGATAGACACAATATTTGAAGTAAGATAGTAAAGATCACGAGACATCAGTTTATTAGTTTGATCTATATAATGAGGGTGGGAGCGGCGGGCACTTAATCCCTCACCGTAACTCCTCATAAAATACAGATCAAACTTCATACTGGTAAGTACTCGTTTAATCTTACTATTTTACTTCGGAGTCACGTGAGTGATTCCGTGAAGACTTCAAAGGTCTGTGATTTCAAACCGTGTAACAGTTTTTATTTCACTCACTGCCGAAGTTTATGAGGGAGGAAGTGTTATCGTAATCAACCAGTGGATCTGCTTTCAAAAGAAACAGAAAGGTATTTGTTAACAATAACAACATAAAAGAGCTCCTCTGAGCTTAAATTAATATTGCAGTTTGTAATATTCTCCTGCAATTAAATCAGGTTTATCAACGGTTTATAATAAAAAATGTTCTGAACGCCGTTCCCTTGACCATTCTGCTGTATTGAAAATGTGGTCAACCGGGATGTCCATTCGTTCAGCCGCTGATACCAATGCTGCCCTAGTGGAATGGGATTAAATGTATTATTATCTATTCCGGCAGCTTTCAGTACCTGTTTGAGCCACCTTGGAGTGGTTTGGCTCGTACCCCGTCTTGGGTTACTGTGGTTGACCCATAGGCTTTCCTCTCCCTCTAAGATTGTGGGTTGTGTCTATATATAGTAGTAGATGGGTCACCACACTCAACCTGGACTCTGGTGGGTAGGCCCGGAATCCCACCAGTGAATTGGGCGTTCCTGGTCCATATAGCCATATAATGACTACAGCACGGAAAACACAGGCGATCTCGACCCTACTAGTTCGTGCCGAACTCATAATCTCGCCTAGTCCCATATACCTGCGAGTTAGGTTTTACCAGACCTAAATATGAACGTGATGCGTCTGGGGTAATCACCATGTTATCCAGTCTAGTTTATGGAGTGACCGGACTCTGTGAGCGTGTACGAGAGCCATAAGCATGAGCGTTTTTTAAAACATAGATTAAGCAAGCTGAGGGATTTGGCTGGTGCCATTCTCTGAGATATGTCAATATCACACCAATATCCCATACATGGGTATATACCTGGGTGTTTGGGGCTTATATTATAGTTGCCCTTCATAAGTTTACCTTCAGTGGATGGGATCCCATGCTCTGCTGTCATGCTGTTTTAGATAAGCAGATAAGGTGCTTCATGCTGTATTTACGGCATTGTAACTCACCTTTTGGTCATGGTGTAGATGTTCCAGGAACTCCAATACGTCAGTGGTTGAATAGTTCGGTATGTTGTCCCTGCGTCGTGGCAGTATTTTACCCATGTTAGCTTTTACTGACTGTTCGCAGGGATGCCGACATGGTGGTCCCTTGGATAATCCCAGTCCCTGGTAAGGTCTATTGAAACCCTGCACCCAGGAGTTTGATGTTTCCCTGGCATGGGTGGCTTGTGCCTGATACTGGGTTGAGTCAGCAACCATGGTCCACTAGGGAAATCCATAGGTGACTCGCCCACCGTGTCGTGATGAACTGGGAACCATGGCTGTGTAGGCCGGTCGGGCTCGTTCAATATCTCGGAGACTCCCATCTGTATTGCGAAGTGCCCGTCTGATGAGGCAGAAGGGAGGAAGGCAAAGCAGAAATTCCCCCTTCCAGCGTGTAGGCATCTATCGCTGCTGCCTCTAATCTGGTTCCCAAGTCACATACATAGGTTACTGGTGATTCCTTCTTGTGCAACCAAATTGATATCTGGCTTTCAAACTGCTTAATACCTTTAGCAGATATTTTGGGTTTAACATCTATTCAATGTAATCATAAATTTTACCCCGTGACCTGGTGTCTCCCACTGTGTTCTAGCTTCCTAGGACATAGGCAGCTGATAGTTAAAATGTCTTTTGACACACCATTCCCAGATTTGTTTGACCAATTTGATGCACAACAATGATTATTATGCTCCCCATATGGTTGATATAAGCCACCACCATAGTATTATCAATCCGTAACCACATATGTATGTGCTGCATTTGAGATGCATATGCTTTTTAGCCCAATAGACGCTCACCAATCCTAAGTAGTTGATGCCCGGTATGTGTAGTAACGATGTTTGTGAATTGGTCCATCTGTTACCTGTGCTGGATATGGAGTTTAGTTGCTCCCCAGCCTAAAGTATTGGCATCGGTTTTTAATAACCAAATTGGGATTGGTGATGATAATAGGGCTGAAAACTATGCCAAATAGATGTTTACCCACCACCTTAGTTGTGATATAGCTTCAGTGGGTACATTCATGATTTGATTATAGTGACCCAAGTACCTTGGCAAAGTAACAGTCATATGGACGGAATTATTATTGAAGCCCAGATAATCCTAGGTAGTTAACGCTTCAATTCTGGTTTATCTGGGCGTGGGATAAACCTCAGAGCTTTAGGGAGCTGTTTCGTAGCTAGAACTGCTGCCACAGCTAATTCCTTTGTTTCCCCTAATATGAGGATATCATCCAATATATGCCATGATTATGCTTGTTTTCTTAATATTTTCATGGCCGTTTTAATATTTAATAGTTTAGGGCTGAGGATAGGCCATAGGGACTGCTCTATGCTCCCATGGTTGCCCTAACCGGGATATCCATTATCCAGGTAAAATGTTTAGGTATCTATAATGATCCTAGTGTATGGGTATAAGATAGTTAGCATCTTCCATATCAATGCTCCCCTTAGGTATCCTTGGGAGATCAGATGCCTGACAGTGACAAAAACCCATCTCCATCTTAAAGTGTATATATACTCAACAGATTTATTTAGTGATATTAGATCAATGATGATGCTACATTCACCATCTTTTGTAGTTTCCAATGGTTCATGTTTACTCCCATGATCCGTTTAGTAATGAGCCTTTCTAGTTCAGCTTGACCTTCTCACTTCTCTTTTCTTAGAGGGAGAAAGTGCCCTTTGGGCGCATTGCTGAACTGGCGGTAATATGCCCAATTTGAATTCGTTTTTATCCTCTAATACTGTTGAGTATATTTTAGTTATTTGTGACAGCATCCCATGCTTTATTAACAAGTGTAAATGCCCCCCCCCCCCCCCCCCGCAGTTCGTAGAACACCCTTGTTTAGTGTAAACTGGGAGGAACCAGACTACCTACCTCCATGTTTGTTGTTTTTTCATGAAGGCGTAGTTTGCTGGTATGCTGGTGCTGTCGGTGGGGCGGCGCATCTTCCCACGGCTCCGCTCTGGGCCCCGTCTAAAAAGAACTTTGGGGGTAATGTGAAGCGGTCGCCAGGCTTTCACCAGTCCTTGTTTGATATCGCTGGTGGATGCCGAGGGGTGCTGCCAGCTGGGTGTTGGATGCGATGTCCTGCTCGTTCCATGGCCTGCCTTCATGAGGTGCACAGGTTTAGCTGCCTCTCTTCCCGCAGCAGCGGTTTGCATAGCCCCATATATTTGGGGTTGCGGGCAGGTCTATATGCACCATTGTTCAGTCGAGTATCCCAAATTTGGGAACATCTTAGGCGTCAGCACCCTGGTAGTGCAATGGGATAGTCTCATCCTGGGAGAGTATAATCCGTGGAAAAAACGAGCAAAGGCGGTAACATCTTGACCCTTCTGTAGAATTCGCTGCTTGTGTGCGAGTCCGCTGACCCAGCTGCCTGCGGATTTGCCTCTGGAAAAGCCTGCTACTGCAGGGCTTTGTTGGGAAGATGGTCGCGTGGAGGAGCCATGTAGTGGCCCACGACACCCAGTAGCTCTTCCTGATCCTGCTCCCCTGGCATACTGCTGTTCTCGTCCGCCTGCCCAGCGTTTAAGCCAGCCCAGCCCTGGCCTCCTTAGCTAGCCTCAAAAGAGGGAGCAAAAGGGTGTGCTATAAATTGGAGGAGGCATAGCTCAAACTCTGCTGTTGCATCAATCCCTCGACAAGGGAGATGGCTAGTGCAATAGCACTGGGGTAGGAGTCAGCTCCCTTGGCATTCAGCCAGTGCCCCTTTCCTGGAGGTGAACTCCATGACCTCCTCTGGCTTGGGGAGACAGACATACTTATTTTTGCTGTCTCCAACCTGTTCCAGTTTTGGAGGAAGTTGGCTCCTGTAGAACCTGTTGAATTGGGAAGATTTTTCTCTTACCTGTATGTAGAGGCTGCCTGCCGTTTTCCAGGCGGCATTGTGGCGGTTCCCGGGCGGCGATTCTCTTTGTCAGGAGTCTGCAGCAAAGATCTTATAGCGGAGCAAGATAGGCTACTCCTGCTAAATGCAATGGACTGACGTGTAGTACGCTATGGAGGGGGATCATGGGCATTTTCCACGCCCATTTTAGCAACCTGAGCCTACCTGACCCGACCCGACTCGCACTGTAATCAATGTTGCGGGGCAACAGTTTGTGTGGGTCAGATTCATAAATCTGTCAGTTCAAACTTCTTGTCAAGAATAAAATTTGATTCTGGTAATTGTCTTTTTTAATGTTTTTTAAATCATTTCTTTTTAAATGGCTCACAAGCAGTGTTTGAGTTGATTTTGTAGTAACCGGAACCGACCGACTCGCAGGGTGATTGACAGGGGGGACTTTTTGTGCGTGATTATAGGGTTAGATTCATAATTCAATTAGTTCATAATTCTGTTGATTCTTGTTAAGGAATAAAATGTTTATAAACACACATACATGAAATTATATAAATGTATATAGCACACACAATTATATTTCTTCTAAACCAATAATGAACTTTATTTCAGACTAGACAAGGGACATTAAATAAGAAACATTGTAAATAAGAAACATTGTCTTGGGGCACTCTCTCTCCCCGCTGCCCCGGGCCCCGCACTCCTTCTCCCCGCTGCCCCGGGCCCCGCCTCTCTCTCCCCGCTGCCCCGCCCCGCACTCTCTCTCCCCGCACTCTCTCTCCCCGCTGCCCCGGACCCCGCACTCTCTCTCCCCGCTGCCCGGGCCCCGCACTCTCTCTCCCCGCTGCCCCGGGCCTTGCACTCCTTCTCCCCGCTGCCCCGGGCCTTGCACTCCTTCTCCCCGCTGCCCCGGGCCCCGCACTCTCTCTCCCCACTGCCCCGGGCCTTGCACTCCTTCTCCACGCTGCGGATCCAATCTTTGGCCGGAAGCAAGAAGGCGGGACCAAGAAAGCGGTGCAAGATGGCGGAACAAGATGGCGGAGTCAGCTTGCTAAAATGTGTCCTGTAATTACCCATGAAACCGCCCATGAGCGTACCTCACGTTTGCGTGAGAGTAACCTATCTTGCTTCGCTCTAAGATCTTTGGTCTGCAGGGCTGCCGGTCGGGTTTTTAAACTTCCTGCTGGTCCGCTGCTGTTACCAAACAGCTGTTCAGCGGACCGGCATTAGCGCAGCTCCTTGCAGCGGTCCGCAGCGTTTGCGGTCCGGGTAGTGCCTTTTCCCCGTCCACTGTCGGCTCCACGCTGGAGTCGAAACGGGGCCGCTCACCATGCCTCTCTACTTTGCTCCCCCTGGAGCAAAAACCACAAGGCCCGATTAAGGTAAGTACTTACCTCTCGTCCTTGGATGCGGGAGCTGCCCGACTCCCGCTGGCCGCGTTCTGCACAGCTGTGCGATTATGCCGCATGCGCAGTAGAGCTGGGTTCTTCACGGAATCACTCACGTGACTCCGAAGTAAAATCATGGATTCATAGATGTAACATTAGCCCCTGTCCAGCCTTCCAATACTCTCTCCGTGGCTAAAGGCGAGACGCAAATATCTCTGCCAGGGTCAGATATTTCTTCCCAATGTCTGAGGATACACTTAGTAAGACCCTGGGGATTCGTCCACCTTAATATTCTTTAAGACTGACAGTATCTCATCTTTTGTAATTTGTTTATGGTCCAACACATCACTATTTTCCTTCAATTTCTTTGCTTCCTGACCAACTCCTCAGTAAATACAGATCAGAAATAAATGCAGGAAGATGAAATCATTCAAGGCCTTCAAGGAATATAAAGAATGCAGGAAGGAACTCAGGGAGGTGATTAGAAGGGCCAAAAGAAGCCATGAACTGTCCTTGGCAAGTTGGATTATAGAGAATCTCCAAACGTTTTATACATACAGTAAAAACAGAAGGATAATGAGAAAGAGGATATAACTGCTCAAGGGAAAAGGATGAAATTTATGCTTGAAGTTATTTATTTTTCTATATTGCATTGCCTATTGTCTATGTGTGTGGTTTGATTTTACTCATGTATGGCATGGACGTATTGGCCTGGATGGCATACAAAGGCAAGATTTACATTGTATCTTGGTACACCTGGTTTTAATAAACCATCACCAACACTAGAGCTGATGAACAATGGATGAATCCAGGTTAGGAGGAGTTGAAGTAATTGGTAGTTAGACTTAGATATTGCAGGAATTGTGTTGGAAATTGGAAAAAAATGTCTTTATCAATCATTGTTGAGTGAAGCTGAGGTAGAAAACATTTCTGATTGTTGTTATTCATAGCTAAAATTGTTCCTAGTGATAACTAATGCTGCAAAGTGGTGAATTGTTATTCTATTTTACAAGGGTTTCACTTTGATTTGAAAGAAAAACAGATTCCCAGGGACATAATGATAAGAATAATTGGTTTTAACAATCATCCTTTAACCTTTCAAGAGGCCTTTTCCAGGCATCCCATACAAGAAGTGCAAACCAAATTAACCTTGTTTGGATTGCCAGTGGCTGGCAGCCAGGAAAGCTAGTGGTTAATGAGTTTATCTGGCTATTGGCCTTGGTTTGCTTTTGGGAGTGGATTAGGGGCTGGTGGGCCAGCTGGCTGCCTGTGTTGAGAGCCGGATCCCACTTGCTTGGATCTAGTGTATTAGAAAAGCCACGTTTAGTTTAGTTTAGTTTCAAGATACAGAGTGGAAACAGGCTCCTTGGGCCACCGAATCCACTCCGACCAGCGTACCCGCACACTAACACTATCCTGCACACACTAGGGACAATTTACAATTTTACCAAAGCTAATTAGCCTACAAACCAGTACGTCTTTGCAGTGTGGGAGAAAACCGGAGAAAACCCATGTAAGTCACGGGAAGAACGTACAAACTCTGTACAAACAAGCACCTGTAGTCGGGATCGAACCCGAGTCTCTGGCGCTGTAAGGCAGCAACTATACAGCTACGCCACCATACCACCTTTGGCACCTAATTGACTTCGTCAATGAAGGATGGGTTCTTCTGCAGACAATTTAATTTAGTTTAGTTTATTGTCACCTGTACCAATGTACAGTGAAAAGCTTTTGTGACGTGTTAAGCATTTAACAGAAAGACAATACATGCTTACATGAAGCATGTATTATGAAACAGAAACAAACAATTGTGAATAAGAAACGTAGGAGAAGTCTTCCAATGGATTTGGCTGGAGGGGTGGAGTATAGAGGCTGACATGATTTTGAAATGTACCTCAGCTGCAATGATATGATTTCTCACTTCACAGTATATGGACAATAAATAAGCCCTAACCCAAATTTCATATGCATTCCCCATCTGCATTATTTGATACTGATTTTGTATATTTGATTTCAAGGCAAAATCCAATAAAAAGACAAAAGTACAGTTTAATTAACCCGCACTTACATAGAAACATAGCCATTACGCCCTTCTTGCTCATTTAAAGTGAAAGACAGAAAAAATCTGTCTGAATATGGGAAAGAAAACGTCATTTGCAGCAATTAAGTAATTGTCCAGCTCTCATCCAGAACAAATGGCAGAACGATGCAATTGCAACAAAGTGAAGGAAGAAAAGCAATGGTTGAAATAGTGCAGGGAGAAATATTTGCAGGCTAACTGGTGCTAAATTATTGAAGAAGTTCAAGATTAACATGCACACAGTAAACAGCAATCAGCATGCTAATAACCAATCTGAACTCTGCGAGTAATTGTGAAGCAATGGGAATTACATGAGCTGTGGGGAGATCCTCCAAGGTCGATGTTTGCGTTTTAAAGGCTTCTCATCGGACAGCTCTGGCGCAATTCCACACAAACAAATGGGGTGACAACTTTGCAGAGAGTGATGATATTATTTGTCAGTCGTACTGCTCTCATTGGACACTGCAGATTCGCAGCATGATGGAACCATTAATAATTCCGGTTTGATCTGCCATAAATAAAACATTGCGGAGGTGTAGGAAGGAGCATTTCACTGAAATTAAATGAGAATCAAAATACCTGCAGTCAAACTGAAGAGAACGTTATCTGGTGTCAAAATACTATATATTCACACTGCTATTACTTATGTAATATGATGCAAAATTAAAAAGCAGTCAGATTTAAAAAATGCTGCTGCCATTAAATTGAGACAAAAGGTCAGAAATTCATAAGATGTAGGAGAAGAATCAGGCCATTCAACCCATTAAGTCTACTCTGCCATTCCATCGTGGCTGATCTATCTTCCCTCTCAACTCCATTCTCCTGCCTTCTCCCCATAACCCCCAACACCGTTACTAATCAAAAGATACTCTTTATAGTGAAACCAAGTTCTAGCAAAATTCGTTCCCCAAATCTATCTTAATTCAGTTTGGTTTAGTGATACAGCGCGGAGATAAGGCCCACTGAGTTTACGTAGACCAGTGATCCCCGTACACTAGCACCATCCTACACTCTAGGGATAGATTGCAATTTTTTTTACCAAAGCCAATTATCCTACAATCCTGTATGTTCTTTGTAATGTGAGGGGAACGTACAACAGGAGAATGTACAACAGCTCCCGTAGACAGGATCAAACCCGGGTCTCTAGCGCTGTAAGGTCACAACTCTGCTACTGTACCCAAAATGGCATCTGAAACGGCATTTTGAATAACTTATCGAATAAACTATATCCTTACTCCGAGGCTGTCCTTTTGCTAAGTCTGATTTGGTAGCATGCCAATACGTGCAGAGGCAAACCAGTAGCCAAACAAATCCTCCCACTTTGTTCGACACTTTACCCATTACCTCTTATCTATCAGCTGTTGAACTCCCTCATCTATTGTGTTGTATCTCATTCAACAACCATTAAGTTGCCACGGTTTTAAAAACGTACACATTCAGAAATTCTGGGGAGCAGTTCAACAACATTAATAGATAATTCCTCTCTGGCTAACTCATTCGATAAATATGTAAGAAGGAACTGCAGATGCTGGTTTAAACCGGGGATAGACACAAAATGTTGGAGTAACTCAGCGGGACAGGCAGCATCTCTGGAGGGAAGGTGCCTGTTACTCCAATATTTTGTGTCGATCTTCATTCGATAAGTGTATGCTCACAAGGAACTATCATCCCCCACAAACCGTCAACCAAAAACAATTGTGCAGAGACTAACTGTTGCAAATGAATATTGGATGTCACCCAATACAACTTCTGTTTCCTGTCACAATATACAAGAAATGACACAGTCTACCTCTCTTAAAGAGACTGTGCAAAAAATCGAAGGGACTACATTTCTGCTGTAAAAACAATGGCCTCTGATATATGCACGGGAAACAAGCTCCTGACACTAATTTTCTTAGAAGCTGTATGATGTGGCAACTGATTATCATTTCAGCACTGAATATGATTTGAATCCATCTCTGCCTTGCACAACAGGGTTATTTTTAAGGGCTATTCAGGTGAAGGGAAAAAGCAGAAAAAGAGAGCACACTCTTCCTTCTACAATGCTTAGCAGATCTTCAGGTAGCCTAGTTTTAGTTTTTGTTTCAGAGATACAGTGCGGAAACAGGCCCTTCGGCCCACCCAGTCTGCGTCGACCAAAAATCACCCATATACTAGTTTTATCCTATACTCTAGGATCACTTTATGGAAGCCAATTAACTAAGTATTCTGCTCATCTTTGAAATATGGGAGGAAATATGGAGAACCTGGAGAAACCTAAGAGATCACAGGGAGAACATACAAACTCCGCACAGACAGCACCCGTAGTCAGGATCAAATCCACGTCTCTGACACAGTAAAGCCCCTGTCCCACTTCTCCCGAGTTTTCCCCTGATTCGAACTCGGAGAATGTCCGTAGCGGGTCCGTAGTAGTTCATGGATGTCTTGTAATGGTCTAACTACGGATAAAATGTAACAATTTTTTTCATCACAAGTATTTTTTTACTGAAAAAATGTCACGAGTTACCGGATTTCCCGAGTACCTACCGTTAGCATTACGAGCCGCTACGAGACATCCACGAACTCCTACGGACCCGCTGCGGACATTCTCCGAGTTCGAATCAGGGAAAAACTCGGGAGAACTCGTGAATTACCTCGTACAGTGGGACAGGGGCTTAAGGCAACAACTCTACCGTTGTGCCACTGTGCCGACCCACAGTGCTGCCCTATGCGATAAATATGCAACATGTCAGGAACATGCTTGCCTTGATACTCTGCCATGCCAGTTTATCTGTATTAAATATTATTTTCCTTCATTGTGTTGAGAATATTTTCATAGTTATGTTAACACTGTTTCCTTGACTACTGGCGAAAGGAAAAAGCTACATCTATGCATATACAATGTTGGACAAATATCGACTTCAACACAAGCAGAAAAATAGAAACATAGAAAATAGGTGCAGGAGGAGGCCATTTGCCCTTCGAGCCTGCACCGCCATTTTTGGGATCATGGCTGATCATCCACAATCAGTAACCCGTCCCTGCCTTCTCCCAATATCCCTTGATTCCGCTAGCCCCATCCAACTCTCTTTTAAATTAATCCAGTGAATTGGCCTCTACTGCCTTCTGTGGCAGAGAATTCCACAAATTCACAACTCTCTGGGTGAAAATGATTTTTCTAATCTCAGTTTTAAATGACCTCTCCTTTATTCATAAACTGTGGCCCCTGGTTCTGGATTCCTCCAACATTGGGAACATTTTTCCTGCATTTGGCTTGTCCAGTCCTTTTAGAATTGTATACATTTCTATAAGATTCCCTCTCATCCTTCTAAATTCCAGTGAATACAAACCCAGTCTTTCCAATCTCTCCTCATACAACAGTCCCCCCCATTCTGGGGATTAACCTTGTCAACCTACACTGCACTGCCTCAATCGCAAGTTTGTCCTTCCTCAAATTAGGAGACCAAAACTGCATACAATACTCCAGATGTGGTATCACCAGGGCCATGTACAACTGCAGAAGTAAATCTTTACTCCTATACTCAAATCCTCTGGTTATGAACGCCAATTAGCTTTCTTCACTGCCTGCTGTACCTGCATATTTACTTTCAGTGACTGGTGTACAAGGATACCCAGGTCTCGTTGCACTTCCCTTTTTCCTAATCTGACACCATTGAGATAATAATCTGCCTCCTTGTTCTTGCCACCAAAGTGGATAACCTCACATTTATCTACATTATACTGCACCTGCCATTCATCTGCCCACTCACTCAACCTGTCCAAGTCACCCTGCAACCTCCTAGTATCCTCTTCGCAGTTCACACTGCCACCCAGCTTTGTGTCATCTGCAAATTTGCTAGTGTTACTTTTAATCCTCTCATCTAAATCATTAATATATATTTTAAATAATTGTGGCCCCAGCACCGAGCCTTGCAGCACTCCACTCGCCACCGTCTGCCATTCTGACAGGTACACGTTTATTCCTATTATTTGTTTCCTGTCTGCTAAACAATTCTCTATCCATGTCAATACCCCACCCCCAATACCATGTGCTCTAATTTTGTCCTCTGATCTCCTGTGTGGGACCTCAAGAACCTTAAAAACATATTGAATTTTTATGCCAAGGAATAAAACCAATGTACATTATGCTACTTCAATAACTAAAAAGGTAACGGATAGTTAAGGGTACATTGATTTTTTTAAATGAGATGCATTGTCTTTTTCTCTAAATTCTCAACATTACCGATCTTTTTAGAGCATTTGCCTTTAAATAATATTCACTGTGTTCATTTGTCACCCTCATGGCAACAGCACTGAACAACGTACAGTTGAGAAAAGCCTAGTTGCAATGACAGGTGATTCCGCTGTTATTACTAGATTTATAGAGTCATGGCCTTATAGCGCCGTTCAAATTGAAAACATGCCCTTCAGACCACTTCTTTCATGACGACCAAGATGCCCCTTCCAGCTAGTCCTATTTGCCTGCATTGATCCATAACCTACTAAATCTCTCCTATCCATGTACCTGTCTAAGAGTATTTTAAATGTTGCTATTGTACTTGCCTGAACACCTCCTCTGGCTGCTCATTTCATATACCCACCACTCTCTGAGTGAAAAAAAATGCCCTTCAGATCCTCATTAAATCTTTCCCCTCTCACTTGAAACCTATATCCTCTGGTTCTTGATTCCCCTACTATGGGTAAGAGACTCTGTGCATTCACCCTATCAATTCCCCTCATGATTATATACACTAGTTTTATGAACTGAATATTTATAGAAACATCCTCTGTTTAAAAGTTACTGTTATATCTATCAACAAAGTGATTGCGCTGTTTAACAGGAAAGGCAATGATTTTTCTTCGATCTCTCATGAGAATTTTCACACTATACCACATGCACAATGGCTTTCTGAAGGAGATCACTCATTCCTAATTGAACCAAATAGGCTTGTTTACATTGGTGACTTCTCCAACAAATTAGCAGTGCCTCTCAATCTTCTATTCCCTTTGGTGTGAAGAATTTGGTGGAACCATAATTCCCTCAGTAAACACCCCAAACTCTTTCTAGTTTTGCTGTCTTCAGCTCATCGATTTCAAGGACGTGGAATAAAACACGAGCTTAAAAAAATACTTTCCAGAACAAGGAATTTAATCAAGAATAAACTAAAAGCTCTCCGAGTTTCAACCAGGTCTTAAAGGACATTAACAATTCCAAAAGAATGCAGACAGATGTGACCCTTTCAATCCTGAATGTGATGTGAGTTCCAGAGTGGATGTTAAGAGCACAATTCCTCATGTCAAAGAATCTCCAACAAGTAATCTCAGTTTAAAATATGAGGTTTCCCAAATAAATAAGTCGCAAGAAAAAGTACCCTTTGTCAGGGGATGGTGGGTGGGGAGGGATGAGTGGACAAGGGACATACAGAAGGAGTGGTTCCTTTGGTTGGCAGAAAGTGGTGGGAGAGAAAAATGTAGCAAGTGGAAATGATGAAAGGTGATGTGCTGGATGCAGAGGCTAGGAGGGCAAAAGCTGAGGATTCTATTCTTCAGTTCTTTTTGGAGGGAAGAGAATGAGACCATAGGACGCAAAACAGAGCATATACGAGTGGGGTCTCCATCAAGGACTGTAAAATGGAAGACATCTTTCCTAAAAGAGGTCATAAGGTCATAAGGAATAGTAGTAGAATTAGGCCATACCGCCTATCAAGTCTAATCCGCCATTCAATCATGGTTGGTCTATCTCTACCTCCTAACCCCATTCTCCTGCCTTCTCCCCATAACCTCTGACACCCGTACTAATGAAAATAGGAGAATATTTCACAGGTCCTTGTCTGGATGACCTCACCTTGACAGCAGATGCAGCAGAGTTGGAGGAACCTGAAGAAAGGGATGATATCCTTACAAGAGATAGGGTGGGAAGAGCACAGTCTATGTAGCTGTGGAAGCCAGTTGGTTTAGGCAATATCAATGTATAGTTTGTCTCCTGAGATGGAGATGGCGAGGACCAGAAAGGGGAGTGCCAGAAATGGTCACTAAAGACTCAAAATGAATTTGCAAGTGGGATGGAAAATAGCAGCGAACCTGATAACAAACTCTGTAGGGGAACAGGAAACAGCACCAATGCAGTCGCCGTGTCGCAGAGAAAGAGTTGGGGAGGAGTACTAGAGAAGGTGTGTAGTACGAAGCTGCAGATGCTGGTTTAGATCGTAGATAGACAGAAAATTCTGGAGTAACTCAGCGGGTCAGGCAACATCTCTGGAGAAAAGGAATAGGTGAGGTTTTGGATCGGAACCCTTCTTCAGACTGTCGGCCTATTCCATACAACAGTCCTTCAGAAGTGCATGGGAAAGTCATCCCAGATACTGCATAAAGACCCTGAGACAGGAATTAAACCAATGACCTTGCAATTCTGATGAGTGGATATTGACGCTGACATTTATAATGTATTATAAGAATTGTTTTGGGTCGAGATCCTTCTTCAGACTGGGAGGGTCTCGACCCGAAACGTCACCTGTTCCTTTTCTCCAGAGATGCTGCCTGACCCGCTGAGTTACTCTAGCTTTTTGTGTCTATCTTCAGTTTAGCAACTAACATCTGCAGTTCCTTCTTACACAACAAACAATAGACTGGTTGGAGCCAAAGTGAATAGACCAGTGCCAGCAGTGGAACTAAGGTCCAAGCCTGCTCTGCTGGTTTGAATGAGAAACCAATTGACAAATTTTGAAGAGGAATGAGTTTACGATTTCACTATTTAATGATATTTAAATAACATTGATGCACTTTGCAACCACTATAATATTAGATATATCAGCATTTGCATGTTTACCAAATTGAATGAAACTGTTTTCTCTTCATTAAATATTTGCCAGAGAATACATAAAATACAAGTGCAGGGTTATTTCTTGTCTTCTCGCTCCCTATTGGGGAGCATCAACCACTGGGTGTGTAAAGTAGAATTTGGATGTACATCACAATTTCCTGGTATGGATACTTGAAAGGTTCTGTCCAAATGGCAAAGGTGAGATTACAAAATCATAGAATGATACACCATGGAAAGAATCCTTTTGCCAATTATGTCCTTTGGAAAATGTATCAAATTAATCCCAGTCTTCTCCTCTTTCTCCATATATTTATAAAACTTTTGGAAGTAGCACCGTGGCATAGGCCGTAGAATTACTGCCTCGTAGGTAAAGTCCCTGCTTCAATCTTGACTTGGGGCATTGTTTTTGTGGAGTTGGTGCACCTCACTGGGTTTTCTTGAGATGTTCTGATTTCATCCCACATCCCAAAGACAGGTGGGTTGGATGGTTAATTAGCCAGTGTATATTTCTCCTGGTGTTGATGAGTAATAGAATCTCATGGATGTAACATGAAAGTGGGGGGTATACAATAGGATGTGTAGATGGGTGCTTGATTTGGTGTGGATTTGGAAGGGCATGCACACTGTTTCCAACCTGTATGGCTCGATGACTCCATGACTCTGATTTAACCGGTACTTTTCTGAGACCATCTACCAATCCAGCCTTAAGCAATGCATGCCCGATTAGTACTTATTACATTGTTTTCCTGTACGCTTACTCCCCATGCCTCATTTGACATTTATGGAGGTTTATGGATAATGTGCAGGTGGATAAGGTGAGTTTATCTTGGCATCATGCTTGCACCGACATTGTGGGGCAAAGGGCCTGTCCTGTTTTGTCCGATGCTATGTGTAGGTATGTTGCAAAACGTACCTGAAGCATTGCTGAAAATCTGTCCCAGCCTGTGTGCACGATTTTGGCACCGTTTAGAGGGGGGCGGGTTTAAAACGCGATTTTCCCTAGGCTGTTCAAATCGAGTTTTTTCAGCCTAGTTAATTATTAACGAATAATCGCTGGAAGATTCCCTCGCTTGAGCTATTATTAGTTTTAAGGGCTTTATTTAATTGTTATAGTAGGTTAAAAATTAACCAGCGTGTTCACAGGATCCCACTAGAAAGCTGATTTAAATGGACTTTAATTTACAGCAATTGAACATTAAATTCCTTCCATTTGGCCTATAAATTAATGTAAATGAGATTTAAAAATCATGTTTTTTTGTGAATTATTTGTGAATATTATTTGGACACTTAGGCTATTTAAAAATGTTAATCATTTATTAAGAAATGGTTTAGATCTTGTAATTGAAGTTTGGAATTAGCTACAATTAGGTAACTAACTAATTATATGCTTTAATTTCAGGTCATCCAAGTAAGATTATTTTATATTTGTTTCAGAATGTTTCAATCTATGATAACTGAAAATTTCATTCAGTTCTCTTAATTTTTAAGAAGGTTATGGGCTTTTGACTGTCCATGATCACAGCTTTTTTGTTATGTCCATAGAAAATCAATAGGGAACAAGATGCTAATTTCCGAGTATGAAAATGGCCATAACCTTTTTATTACTTGAGATATGAAAGTGAATTAGGTGTCAAATTAAACTTATTTTCATGCTTTATCTGATGGGATAAATTGCAGACTTGATTTTTAAAATCTCAAAATTTTGTAACGTTGCTACTATGTGTTCTAATTAATCTCAGCTGTTTCCTCGGTTACGGACTTTTCACAGTACAAAACATTTCCCTTCACTTACACCACCAAGTTCCTTCGTGAATTTTACTACTTTAAACAAATTGACAAGTTGACTTTTCTGTTCTGAGGAGAAAACCACTCATTTTTTCCAGTCTTTCTGAAGAACAAAAACCAGTCCACCCTGAATATCATTCCAGGTTTCAAGGTCAGTTTATAGTCACAAGTACCATTTAAGGTACAGTGAAATTCTAATTACCATACAGCAATACTATTAAAAAAAAGGAACAAGACACACAACTACATAAAAGTTAACATAAACATCCACCACAGTGGATTCCCCACATTCCTCACTGTGATGGAAGGTTATAAAGTCCAATCTTCTTTCTCTTTTAGTCTCCTGCGGTTGGATCAGTTGAACCATCCGCAGTCGGGGCAATCGAAGATCCAGCAGCCGGCGGTCAAAGCGCCCGCGTTGGGGCGATCAAAGCTCCTGCGGCTTGGAGTTCCCGAAGTCTGTCTCTAATCAGAGACCGCGAGCTCCACGATGTTAAAGTCCGCAGACTCCCGCGGTTGAAGCTCCAAATTCAACCCCCGAGAGGGATCGCAAGCTCTGTGATGTTAAGTCCGCAGGCCACCACGGTGGAGCTCCCGAAGTCAGTCTCCAGCAGAGGTCCCCAACTACTCGACGTTAGGCTGCAGTGTGGACGGAAATACGATACAGAAAAAAATCGCATCTCCGTCGAGGTAAGAGATTAGAAGAAGCTTCCCCAAACTCCCCCAGGCCACAAAACAAGCTAAAGAACACTAAAAACATACATTTAACACGTACAAACAAACACCAAAGAAGGAAGGGACAGACAGATTGTTGGCGAGGCAGCCATTGCTGGCGCCACCCGGTGGTTTGTGGGTGGACATTCCACCCACTCCAACATATTGGCTCCTTCCTAAAATGTAGTTTTCTGAATTGGCTGCAGTAATTGGCTGCTGTGGTCCTGCAGGATCCTTCCTGATGTTTTATATTTATTTCCACCGACCTCCCATTCTCCCAGGAGAAGAGCTGATTTGTAACGGAATATGGATACACTACCCCTGGCAATGACCAGTAAGTCACTCAAATGACTTCATCCACCGGTATCTGTTGCTTATTTTTATCTGTTCTAGGGTTGTGGTGTGGGAATTGCAATCAATCTCAATTCTCCCATCACTCATCGTTTCTGCACCCCCACTGCTCAATTAATGTTTTGCTGAATTGTGATTCGAAACGGGAGGTTAACATTGCTGAAAGCTGACCTCTCTATATCAGGGCTTCAGTCAGCTGCAAAGAGGAAGCCTTGCACTGATACAATGTCCCTTATTACCTCAAGATGTCTCCGGGTACTTTTTGGAAATGAAATCTATGTTGAAATACAGGAGGTAGACAAAAATGCTGGAGAAACTCAGCGGGTGCGGCAGCATCTATGGAGCGAAGGAAATAGACAATAACAGAAATACAGGAAGTATGCAATTAGTTTCATACATATCTCAAGGACGAGGGGGGCAAAGTTTAATGAAGATGTGGAGGCAACATTTCACAAAGAGGGTGAAGAATGCCTGGTACAGTAAGCACTACCGGGAAATGTACAGAAAGCTGTACAGAAATGTACTGAAATGTACAGAAAATGTACAGAATGTACACAAACAGTGGCAATCACAATCAATGGAGGCATAAATGTCGACAAGGGATGACACAGGTGCGCAGCGGTAGAGTTGCAGCTTTACAGCACCAGAGAACTGGTTTCAATCCTGACTATGGGTGTACGGAGTTTGTACATTCTCCATGGGACCATGAGGGTTTTCTCCGGTTTCCTCACACATTCCAAAGTCATGCAGGTTTGTCGGTTAATTGGTTCTGTAATTTGCCCTTAGTGTGCAGGATAGAACTAGTCTACGGGTGATCGATGGTCGGCGCAGATGGTAGGCTAAACAACCTGTTTCCACGCTGTATCTCTTAAAAGAAAAAACTAAATTCATTGGGGGTAATCCACCTTCACTTGGAAATGGTGTAATTCTATCTTAGAGGGTAAATGGAGATTTGTTCCGATGACCCATTACAATATTTTACTATAATGCTCTTGCTCCCATTTCAGAGAGGGGCAGTCACTCAATACAACAAACTCTGGAAAAAAATGATATTCCTAAATAAAGAGAGATATTTCTGGCAATACACAACAGGTCACGGAGCATCAGTTGAGAAAGAAATAGAATTACTATTTCACATCAGTGAGCTTCATCAGAATCTTAAATCATGGTTCTGCCCCAAAATGTCGACTTGATTTCTCTCTCCATACTGTAGATACTTCCAAACCGGTAAACATAGCAGTATTTTTCACTGGGATCAATGCAAGACTTAACCTCCCCTGCATATTCTGCCAACAGTATATGGTGAAGAAAAGGAAAATGCAACATTATATTTTGCAATCTATTGCTGTATTCTTTGTGCTGTGTCATTGAAAGTCATTAGTCTGATCCTGTAAAACTATGATTGGTGTAAAGCTCTCTATCAGATGTCCTAGACCTAAAATGTCCTTACTTGCCTCTGAAGCTTCATGAAAAATTACTGTATTTGCTTTATTCATCATGCTAACCATTACCGGGAACATCAGTGAGTCAAATAAGCTAAGAAAAATAGGAGAAATAAAAAGCTTCACCCTATCTGTAATGGATGTGTTTCATATTTTCTGAAGAAGACATAAATTGGATACAGATAAAAATATAGGGACTTGGAAGATTTATTATCTTTCAGCAATGTGTCAGCCCAGGGAGCTGAATGCCCTACACTTTCAATACTAAATCTGAATTTCAGTCATAAACCGTTAGCTAGATAAAATTTAAAGTGTGGGTGGACTATGACTTGTTTACTCCAGCATTTAGAAAATAAAATTTAAGAAGATAATTTTTATTGAGTGTCAGCTGGTTAACCCCACATGTGGTATGCATGCAAATGTTTTAAACAGATGGTTTGTATTCAGAAATGTTTCAAGAGGAAAGGTAATTTTCACATAAAAGGAGATTTTCTTTTGCCATAGAATGCACACAAAACTTTTTTTTAAACTGGCAAGTGGTTCAACAATGAGCTAATTGTGAAGGCTTTCACAAATTGTTTGCTTCAATCCATTGAGTTTGCTGTAATCCCATTGCTGATCTACATCTTTAGAAACTTGAAAAAAGAATCAACCTCACTTTGATGCTTATTTTTGCCTTTGTTAGACAGATATCAGTGGTAGACGTTTGCCCTCAAATTCCTTGCTTGTGTACTGTGTGCAGCAAACCAAAATAAACCAGAATTAGGTTTAAAGTGACATTTTGAGGTTCACTCCCTTTGAAAGTTGAGAAATCCATGAATTTGCCTAAAATTCTTTTAAGGTGCCATTTAACTGGTAAGCCATTAAATATAAATAGCTTACAGCCTTGAGTAAAATGCCCATAGTTTTATATGAATACATTAAACAATGCACAACCAGAACAAAATCTTGGTTAAATGCCAGAACTGAGAATCTCCACGATAAAAATACTTTCCCTTTATGGATAGTCATGGGTCACATGTCACAGGTACTATCACGATGCTTAAAAAACATTTGGACAGGTACACGGATAGGATAGGTTTAGAAGGATATGGGCCAAACTCAGGCATGCAGGACTAGTGTAGATGCGATATGTTGGTCAGCGTGGACAAGTTGGGCTGAAGGGCCATTTTCCGCTATCTATGATTTCTATGAATTTAACTGAATATGGTTGCCATACTTAGCAGTTTATGTGGGCATATAACTGACAGAGTGGCTGACTACATTCATGGGGCCAGGCAAACTATGACCGACACATACAGAAAATAAATCAACAGTCTAAAGTGACTTAAGGTACACAAAATTGCTGGAGAAACTCAGCGGGTGCAGCAGCATCTATGGAGCGAAGGAAATGGGCGACGTTTCGGGCCGAAACCCTTCTTCAGACTGATCAGATAAAGTGACTTTCTCATTTCTGTGCTGCCTTATGGCCATGTTGTAAAATAGAATCTAACACTGTCCATTTAACCAAGATGATATTTTGATCTGTCAATTTAATTGCCCATACACAGCATTAACATTGATCAAATGCACAAAGAGAGATTAATTATTGTTTTAGAAGTTATCTCCATCAATTGGTGATTTTACATGAATGTTCAAATAGCACAGTATATCTTACATATTTAATGACCTAGACTGAATTTGTGTCTCTGTAAAACTGCATGTTAAATTGTTCTGCACCAATCGGTTTCAGAAAGAATGATGATATTGCCAAAATGACAATATCAATAAGGTCCATCAACACAACCAAAACATCCATCAACACAATCGAAAGATCCCTCTGGATGTGCCTTACCTTGAGGCATTCAATGATCCCCAATGGTTATCCATGGCCCCTTCCTTCATCAAATGAAGCATCTAAGTAGTATCGATTTCCAACCTTTTCTCTGCAGGCAAGATTGCTCTCTTCTCCTCTTGAATTACTTTGTTTCCAGGCCCACTTTCAGCCAGCTCAACAGTTTCAAAAATGATGTTTTGATCTGAAGAACATATCTATCTGTTCAAAAGGACTCACATGATTTATCAGAAATGCTGTGGCTTTAGTTTAGGATTAGGTTTATTCTTTTCACATATGCCGAGGAGCAGTGAAAAGCTTTGTTTTCCATGCCATGCAATCAAAATCAGTTAATAACATACTGCACCTAAACATAATCAAGTCAAACTCAAGTACAATAGGTGGAACAAAGAGAAAGATACAGAGCGCAGAATATTGTACTCAGCATTGTAGGGCAACAATTCTAGAGACAAAGTCTAATGTCCATAATGGGGTAGAGGTGACTCAGACAATACCCTAGCTTATGAAAGGACTTTCAGAAGTCTGATAACAGCGGGGAAGTAGCTGTTCAAGAATCTGGTGGTACGCGCATTAAAGCATCTATATCTAGTGGTCTTGGTTCCAGCTGTTCCCAAATCAAAGTGTCATGCCACCTGACAGTATACTTTCTATGATGCATCTGTAGAAGTTCAAGACTCAAAAGTCAAGAGTGTTTAATTGACAAATGTACCAAAATGGAACAATTACATTTTTACTTTCTACTGTTCTGGCACCACTCAATCAGACGAATGATCTTCCTCCTACAAACTGACTCATCATTACCCGTAATTCCTGCAACAACAGTGATTTTGTTGATGATGTTGGAAATATCATCAGAGGGGATCTGAGAAGCATTGCTTCTTTAACAGTTATTAGGCCTAGATTCAAAGCTTTGTATGCACTCGTCTATTTCTCCTTTGCTTGAGTTCATAGTTCAAAGTTTAGTTGGTGTTGGTAGTGTTCAATTGTGGTGAAGACTCTGTTCATGAACCTAAAGGCTACGGATTTCAGACTCCTATACCATGTTGCTGATGGCAGGAGTGATGTGGCCAGGGTGGTGTGGGTTCTTGATGATGCTGGCTGCCTTTTTTATGACAGAGCTTCCTATCGATCCCTTTGATGGTGGGAAGGTTAATACACATGATGGACCAGGCAATGTCCACCAGTTTTGTAATCTCCTTCGCTCATGGGCAATCAAGTTGCCAAACAATCCTGTGGTACAACCAGTCAATATGCTCTACACGGTATATCTGTAGAAGTTCAAGAGAGTATTGGTCGACATACTATTACTCCTTAATCTTCCAAGGAAGTGGATGGCATTGATAAGCTTTCTTTATGATTGTATCAATGTGCTGGGTCCAGGATATATTTTCAGAGATATGCATGCTCAGGAATGTGAAATTGTTGACTCTCTCCATCGTTGGCCCTTCGATGAAGACAGAGTTGTGGATTCTCGGCCTTCCTCTTCTGAAGTAAACAATCAGCTCCATGAGTTGTTCTGGCATCGTTTAGTCAGATGATCAATCTCCTTCCTATACTCTGACTCATCATTACCCATAATTCGTCCAACAACAGCGGTGTCGTTGGCTAAGTTTGAAATATCATCAAAGGGCATCTGAAACAATGCCCGCTTTAGCGTTATGAGGCCTAGATTCAATGGTTAGTATGCACTTGTTTATTTTTCCTGTGCTTGAGTTTGAGCTGCAGACTTGAAGTCTCATCACTTCAATTCGGTTCCATCCTCATCTTGTGTTTCCCTGTGGGCTCCTATTTTCAAATGGAGTTGCTAACAGAGTATGCAAAGTAAAACATATAAAAAACTGATGTTCTTTAAAAGGTGCATCCGATGTCCTTCTAAGAGATGTGTCCTTCTAAAACTACACAAAATGTCCAACATTACATGCATGGTCAAGCTCATCATGCTACGAAACTAAATATATTTATATATACTACACAAATGAAATCATCCTTGTAATTGACTTTTTGATAAGTGATACCAATTCTATCATCTTTCTGCCTGAAAGGTGAGTGTCAATATCTAGCTGTTGATGGACTATATCACTTTTAAGCAACAAAGAATATTTGTCGTTCCACAATGCCCAGGCGGACACAATGCATTATTATATTTATGTGATGTATCACTATTCCTTTTCTCGGTTGAGAAAGGGGTAAGTGAAGGGGAGAGAGGGAATGGTGAGAGTCAGTGTTCATATTTCCTCTCTGCAGTTCAATTCACCTTCTGATGGTTGGTGATGTAATGACGCTTGTCAAGATCTGGCAACAGTCTACTGATTCACTGTGAGTCTTATAATTTTGTGCTACACATCAGAACCTGGAAAATATAATTAAAATTTGAATACGGAAGATTAAATCAAAGACAACAGAGATTGCAGTGAATAAACCATTCTTGCTATTATTGGTGCAGTAAATAAAATACCAACAATTCTGCACGACTGAAGGAATATCTTCATTTCCTTGTTTTAATAGATGGATTACTTTTATCAAATGCCTGCACAGAACAGATTTGTTCTCAGCTCACCAGTGAGTGAGACTGATTAGTTACTCTTACAATGCACGGAAATACAACTAACATTAAAGTGGTTCATAATTCTTGGGAAGGATCATTTTGAACCTTTGTGAAACTTTATAAAATGGTGTGTCAGAACATTTCAAAGAAAACCTCAAGATGCAACACTCATAGTAGGTATGTTACAAAACCTACCTGAATCGTGGCTGAGCATCTGCCCCACCCCTTGTGTGTGATTTTGGCGCTGTTTAGAGGGGGCGGGTTTAAAACGCGATTTTTACTAGGCTGTTGCAATCGAAAATGTTCAGCCTAGTAAATCATTAACGGAAAATCGCTGAAAGACCCCGTCGTAAAAGGTATTATTAGTTTTTATGGCCTTGTAAAATAGTTAGAGTAATTTAAAAACCACTATTTCACTCCGCAACCTCTCGCAGCCCCAGGGTTTTATAAAGCAAACAATTAAAGGTATGTACCTTATTTTTACATTAAATGGGGCATGTATATAACCCTGTAATTAAAGTTTTCTATAGCGAGTAGTTCATTTTGGGCTCTTTATATCCCGCAGTATTTTTCTGGGCATTTGAGGGCATAAATCTAGCGCAATGTGAACGTTCTAAACCAGCGCGTTCCACATGAACCCACTAGAAAGCCGATTTAAATTGACTTTAATTTACAGCAATTGAACACTAAATTCCTTCCATTTGGCCTATAAATTGATGTAAATGAGATTTAAAAATCATGTTTTATTGTGAATTATTTGTGAATATTATTTGGACACTTGGGCTATTTAAAAATGTTAATCATTTATTAAGAAATGGATAGATGTTTAGATCTAGTAAATTGAAGTTTGAAATTAGCTACAATTGGGTAACTAACTAATTATATGCTTTAATTTCAGGTCATCCAAGTTAGATTATTTTATATTTGTTTCAGAATGGTTCAATCTATGATAACTGAAAATTTCATTCAGTTCTCTTAATTTTTAAGAAGGTTATGTGCTTTTGACTGTCCACGATCACAGCTTTTTTGTTATGTCCATAGAAAATCAATAGGGAACAAGATGCTAATTTCCGAGTATGAAAATGGCCATAACTTTTTTATTACTTGAGATATGAAAGTGAATTATGTGTCAAATTAAACTTATTGTTATGCTTTATCTGATGGGATAAATTGCAGACTTGATTTTTTAAATCTCAAAATTTTGTAACATTGCTACTCATAGAATAATAGGAAAACAATTGTTAACAGGATTATCGTATCCATTTGAGGTTGAGCACCCACAAAATGTGCAGGCCATAAGCAGCATCAACTAAACACATCTAATTGTAATAATCGTCTTGCTAAGTGTAGAACTTCATCATGTGTTTGAGATGAAGAACAGAAAACCAATTGTAATACAAATTAGCTCTAGTTTCTTACTGATCAAGTCAAGTCCATTGTCAAAAAATCTTGCTTGCAGCAGCATCACAGGTCAATTAAACAATAATTAAATAATAATAATTTTCTCAGTACTGGTCCACCATCAATTTTCTGGCAACTGTTGGTCCTTTAATTTGGATAAAATTATGAAAGTGCACTTGAATCAATCAGGTGGCGCTAGCAATGGCTGCCTCGCCAACAGTCTGTCCCTTCTTTGTGTTTAAATAGTATGTGTTAAGTAATTAAGTAAGTAAGTAAGTAGGTAAATTTATTGGCCAAGTATTCACATACAAAGAATTTGCCTTGGTGCTCCGCCCACAAGTAACAACATGACATACAGTGACAGTTACAAATGACTCAGAAAACACTAAACATTAATAATAATAAAACATTAATGATAAAACACCATTGATCAAGCATGTGAACCAACAAAATACCAGATCAAAGGGAGGCTACAGATTTTTGGCTGTTGAGTAGAGCAACTACTGGTGGATAAAAACTGTTTTTATGTCTGGCTGTTAACTTATATGTAGTTGTGTATCTTTTTGCTTTTTTTTCGTATGGCTGTATGGTAATTAGCATATCACTGTACCTTAATTGGTACATGTGACACCTTTCAAACCTTAGAAACCTTTGAAATCCACCCCGGAAATGTCCCTGAAAATGTGATGCCTAGGCTGGGTGAGGCGGCTGACCTCAACCTCATCGGGGTTTCCAATTGACTGGCCAAAATTGCCACCTGTGGCCAGGGCTCTGGAACTCCCACCGAACTGGAGGCAACAGTTCCGTTCCCATAACCGACTTCTGACGCCGATATCATGGGCAGGAATCTCGGCCCCCTGACAGCGTATGCGGATGGTTCCCATACCGTTCGATTCCTCTTGGAGGCTGTGACCTCTGTTGGTCCGGCAAAATGGAAAATCTGTCAGGGCTCTGGAACCGAGGATAGTAGAAAGTCAGTGGTGGACCTGTATATCACAAACCGGAACATTGCAGTAACTCGCACTTGGCCAGGCTGTACTGAGGAAGAACGGTACCAACATTGGGTCATTGCAGATGAAGCTGCTGGAACTACATAAGGCAGGGCTGACAGAGTACCTGGGCTGATGTTGTGATAGTGCTCAGGGAGCACCAGAGCTTATACTGAGAAAGCACAAAGGTGTGCCCAGGCCAAAGCCAGGGCAACTTTGAGCGAGTGGCCAGTACTACATCAGGGAGGTGCTGGGAGTGCTCATCAGAAAGCTATGCATGAATGATGAACAAAGAGAACTCCAGGGATGAGACTGCTCAGTTTCCAGAGTAAGGAAAGGCAAGTTTCTCTAATTATATGTATGAACCGGTTGAGCAGGGGTATGCTAGATATATTCAATACCTTAAAAAGTATATTGAAGTATATTTAAATCATTTTTGGTGGTTAATTAGTAACTAGAGAATTTGATTTAGAAATTAGTTTTTGGTCCATGGTGTGAATTGATCTGAAGAAGAGTCTCGACTTGAAACGTCACCTATTCTTTTTCTCCAGAGATGCTGCCTGACCCACTGAGTTACTCCAATATTTTGTGTCTATCATTGGTGTAAACCAGCATCTGCAGTTCCTTCCTACGCAATATGAAAGCAGTAACAGGTTCTGTCCTGCTTCCAAAATGCAGTTTAACTAAGTCAATGGACCCAAAAAGAAGTGATACAGCCAATGTTATCTGGCATATTAAGACTCGCTGGGATGAATTACTAGATGTTTAGTTTTTTTTCTTATCACATAAAGAACTAAATGAGATTAAAAATGTTACCAGGAAACAGAGATAAAAGCAAATATATAATGATATTTTAAGAGTAAATTTTTGAGAGATTTAACAGGATCAAGAAATGGAAGAAAGTGGATATCCATTTCAGTGAACTAGCATGTAAAATATTTCCTTTTATCCTTGATGATTGATTCAGTGATTCATCAAAAAATACTGCACAATACAGTAGAACAGTTCCCACCTTTTTGATTGAGCCTCCTTGAAAATATATAGGGCAAAGTCAAACATAAGAACTGTAATGCTTTATGATAAATGGTTTTCAAGGTTGTATTTTCAGAATTGAATTAGCTATAGTTGAATCAAAAGAAATTAAATGCAACTGGAAAATATCATTTCTGTCCTCTTTACATCAGATTGCTTCATCGCCAATGAATGATATTTGAAGTACTATTTTGAATGTTGCACAACTTTTTTTGCACAACGGTGATCCGAAAGCAGCAATACAATAAATTAACTGTTAATCTGTTTTGGTAGTACCGGTTATATAACCATTGGCCTGGAAAATAGTGAGCACTCAACTGTTCTTCAAATAAATACACACAATTTAAAATGTTCACTGAATCACGTAGAATGGGCTTCAGATTAAAATACCATCACAACATGAAATACATTTTTCTACAACTTATTACTGCCTGAGTATTGCATGGGAGTGTTTGCTCTAATAATGCTCAAATGTACTGGGGTCTGAAGCCAGCACACAAATTAAGAAGGAAATGTGCTGCCTTCAAAACAAGCTGACAAATTAAGAATCAGCGATGACATTAGCATAATTTCTGTTCACAAGGCTCCTGAAAAACTATTTTATGTTTTCTGCCACCTACTTCTTCTGAGATATTATTTGATAATCTACCTTTGAAGCTCCTGGAGATGTTTCCCTGGATTAAAAATGCTTCATTTATATTTGTTGATGTTTGTCAGATACGTAGCTAATTATACTGTATCCCCCCACTAAAATGAAAGTATAATTGTGGTTGACTGTAATTTTGAGTAATTATGTCATGCGTCAGAATAATATGTTGATGAACAAAGTGTGCGGGATAATGAAAACCTCATGTTGCTTCTGGCCAAGGTCCAATTCTTGGGTGGCCAAAGTTGCGGAAGGATGATACAAATAGCCTTATTATTTTTGGAAAGGGAACCAAAGCCCTGATTCCTATTTCTGATCAGACTGCAGTGATCACTCCTGGGAAGTGAATCCTGTGACACCGGACTGGACAAATAGTGATAAATATTTCAAATTTTCCACAATTTAAAAAGAAGCAAAAAAACATAGTTTCAGTCAGACTGCCAAGTATATTTTTTTTAAAGTCATTAGAAAATTATATTATCTCAATGAAATGTAATCCAATATGAAACTATTTGGAAACATTGGGCCTCCTATGAATGGACTAAGATAACAACACAGGCAGTGTTTAAGGTCCTATGTTTGTTTCCAGTGACTGTTAAACTATACATCTAATTTATGTGATAACCACAACACGATACATACAGACTTAAACAATGCTATCATTTCAGGTGTTTGTTGTGAAGTGGAAACATTGCAATGGAGTGGCATCAAGCCCAAACACTTGACAAATGTTGGCACCCTGGACAGATCGGAGGGTGGAAGAGGAGTATGGCTGTGTGGGAAATCTATAAAATGGTGAAACACAATGCCTCTCCCAATACAATACATGTAAAACACTCCGATTTTCCTTTGTTCTTGAGAGCAACCATTCATTCAATGCACCAGATTTGTCAGACACATCTTATTTCTGTGCCATGTAAATTCAGGAGTTGATTCAACGCTAAATAAATATTTCTACTTTTGCCAGAACATCAGATATTTAGGCCACTCACTGTTTTCCGGAGTCTTTATGTGATCGTTTGTACACAGAACTTATCAGTTCATGTGAGGTTGTGGCAGAGACAATGCAAAAGGAACTTCTTGGCACCACCAGTGCCAACTGAAATTATTCCAAATGTTTTCTTTTCAATTTGCTCTGCAGTTTGAGGAGATAGCATTGTTTGTCTGATAATCATTACATAGAAACATAGAAAATAGGTGCAGGAGGAGGCCATTCGGCCCTTCATTGTGATCATGGCTGATCGTCCCAAATCAAGAACCCATAGAAACATAGAAAATAGATAGAAACATAGAACATAGGGTTTAGACCTGTACAGATAATGTTCTCTGCAAAAATAACATCCTGATTAGAAGAAATCAATGTCCCCATTTAAAATGAATGCTGTGATGTTGCTATCGATGCTGCCACTGTTGTTGGTTTTTGGATCATTTTCCAAAGCCACTGATGTAAAATAATACCCTCCAATGACTGAGGTCACCCAGAATCCCCTGGCATAGTCCCCCTGTCTGAAATCACTGTTGTGGTCCCTTCCCACCCAACACATGGTCTAATGGTTCTTTATTTTCACTTATGCACAGCACAGTGAAATTATTTTTGCATTGCTTACACATGCACAATTCCCCAAATTTTTGTGGCATTTGCTCAAAGAAAAAGTCCAAAGCCAAATGCAGGATGTACTGGAGTGCACTCGATCAAGGCTGCTGCTGGGCCTTCTCTGGTGCCTTTGACCAGCTCGGCCTGGAAACCGACATCCCTCTCCTTGCCCGAATGTATTCCTGGAGGCAGCTCCTGCAGCCGACCTTGAATATGTGTGTTATGATTGTGTTTATAGTTTGTTTGGTTGTTTGGCTTTTGCACAAAAGTCTGCGTGCATTGCCATTTTCATTTCACTGCACATCTCGTATGTGTATGTGACAAATAAACTTGACTTGACTTGACTTGACTTGAAGGCGCTGGAGGCAACATCCCTCTCCTACTGGCCCACTCATCTCGTCCATCGTCGCCTACGGTTTCCTCCTCTTCAGCCTTCCGGTCTTCAGCTCAGCGGCTCCCAAGCTTCCCTCAGCAGGCAGCAGCCCCGGCAGGTCCATCTTTACGGTGGCGCGCAAGACCTGCTACCGCACGTGAACGCGGGCCGCCAACTGAGTCAGTCTTCAGTCCATCTGTTTCTTCTCTGGGTGCGGATGACTAAACCAGATACAGTCTATGCAGTGTGAAGTTGCCACCTCTCTAAATTGGGGGTGAGATATTACCCACAACAAAGCATTCAATAGAATTTACCTCCAGTACTTAAATATCTTTGATATTCAAACACGTTTAATCAGCTAAACATTTTTGTAAATATCACATAAAACTGGTGATACAATTTCATAAATTAGAGGAAACCTAAATAATTTTTGGAAAGTGACTTACATTTCCCTTTGCCTTGAAACATTTACAAAAGAAACTGCAGATGCTGGGAGCAAGACATTAAGTGCTGGAGTAATCTGTAGGCCAGGCCACAATCTGTGGAGAGAATGGATAGATGATGTTCAGGGTTAAGATCCTTCTTCAAACTGTGCTTTCTCCAGTTTATCAAAACTTTCACTGAGATCGTGGGGGAATATCATGGAGGAAAATGGTACAGACTGTGGTGATTCACAACTTGGGCACCTTTTTGTCTCTTTGTCACTTCAGATTGTCGGGTTATGTCACAACAAAAATTGCCTGCGCATTAAACGTTTGGAATAATTGCTCTACATTCTGGATTGCTGTCAATGACAAATAAATAGACTATTGATTGACTATTGATATTGATTGGCGATAATCACCATTTAATCAAACAAGGTACCTTTTTCCACCCACAATTAGTGCCACAAAGCTGGGATTCCTCCACTCCACGTTAAAACGGCTGCATTTCACCTGATGTCATCACTGTCTTACAAGAAAATTCAACAAAGCACAGAATATTTGAAAAGGTGACAGGTGGATCTGCAGATGATGGTTTACACAAGAAATCACAGAGTACCGGAGTAGCTCAGCAAGTCAGACACAATCTCAGGAGAACATGGATAGGTGACATTTCTGCTCTGGACCCCCGAAAGGGTTAGGCACACAAGCATCCGTATTTACACACAGAATTATGCAGCTGTAAAGTGAGATAAGAAACCATTTACACAAAGCAAAAGTTGGTAAGGGAACTGAGGGATGCATTTCATTCTTGGATCTATTTATATTACGTTGGTTAGCATGAAGGTAATTCAAAATAAACAAAAGAAAGTGAACCTTCACCACCCTGGATTTCAGTCCACCTCAACATGATTGTTTTTTTAATCTTAGAGCTTAAGCAGTTAAAACAGAAGAGGAAATTCCCTCTATCTTGATAGGCCTGGTTATAATGATATTACTTGCAATTCAAAATCAGTACTTTTTTAATCCACAAAGCAGGCGTCCAGAATCTATTGATATGCCCCCTGTTCACAATTGTCCTCACAATAAAGGTTCACAACAAGACCAAGGAAACCTTTCAGCAGAGGCAGACTACAATGACGAAATTCACCATCATCTCTGATGTGCCTGCTCAGCCATTGCTCAATGGAAGAAAAGGACATTTGAAGATCAAGTAGTCAGTCAGAGCACGAAACCTAAGGTTGGCTGTGGTAATCTTTGCCCTCTTCCATCCCTCTGGACTACCTGCACGTTCCTCCGACAAGATCTACGCACAGACAACACCAGAGGTCAGGAACGACCCCTGGACTCTGGCACTGTAATACAGTTTAAGAAGAAGATTGTTCTTAGATATTCAAATCCCACTAGTCTGAGGCTGCTCATGTATCACACATGCTGCCCTTCCCATATTGGTCTCATCTGTCAAATCACAACCCAAAAAAGCCAAAGTGATATCTGGTTATCTCAGTTCCTGAGGAACTGTCCATGAAGAGGTCGGAGATTATCACTTCCACAGACCTTATTTGGTGCAGAGAGAACTCAAGGTAAATTGATTGCAGAAAGAAAAAGAAGACCAAAAATCTGGAACACAGAAATGCTAAAAACTTATGAAATAACAATGGAGGACATAGTGACTCAACGAGCAAAAGTCTGCATTGGAGATGAAACATCAATGTTGACCGTATCAATGCTCCCTTTATCAGAATGCTAATGAAATACATCCCTTCATGCTTCCTGAGAACTCATTGCACATATTGTTTTCTGCTTCATGTCAAAAACACCTTTTCCTCATGATATCCCTTTTTAAATAAATCGTCATTTAACAAACGGGCCTCAGAATATTCTATAAAAATATCAGGTGTTCTCTTGGATCATCTATACTTTGTGGGTATATCAGTTAATGTAGACAACATTTTCTTCTCTGTAAGACTAGAAGATTGAGGGGGGATCTTATAAAAACTTACAAAATTCTTAAGGGGTTGGACAGGCTAGATGCAGGACGATTGTTCCCGATGTTGGGGAAGTCCAGAACAAGGGGTTACAGTTTAAGGATAAGGGGGAAGTCTTTTAGGACCGAGATGAGAAAAACATTTTTCACACAGAGAGTGGTGAATCTCTGGAATTCTCTGCCACAGAAGGTAGTTGAGGCCAGTTCATTGGCTATATTTAAGAGGGAGTTAGATGTGGCCCTTGTGGCTAAGGGGGTCAAGGGTATGGAGAGAAGGCAGGTACGGGGTACTGAGTTTGATGATCAGCCATGGACTTTCATGAAGCCTTTGATAAGTTCCCACACAGGAGATTAGTGGGAAAAATTAGAGCACATGGTATTGGTGGTAGGATATTGACATGGATAGAGAATTGGTTGGCAGACAGGAAACAAAGAGTAGGAATAAACGGATCCCTGTCAGAATGGTAGGCAGTGGCGAGTGGAGTGCCGCGAGGCTCGGTGCTGGATCCGCAACTATTTACAATATATATTAATGATTTAGATGAAGGGATTAAAAGTAACACTAGCAAATTTGCAGATGACACAAAGCTGGGTGGCAGTGTGAACTGCAAAGAGGATGCTAGGAGGTTGCAGGGTGACTTGGACAGGTTGGCTGAGTGGGCAGAAGCATGGCAGATGCAGTATAATGTAGATACATTTGAGGTTATCCACTTTGGCGGCAAGAACAGGGAGGCAGATTAATATCTCAATGGTGTTAGATTGGGGAAAAAGGGAAGTGCTACGAGACCTGGGTGTCCTTGTACACCAGTCACTGAAAGTAAGCAGCAAGTACAGCAGGCACTGAAGAAAGCTAATGGCATGTTGGCCTTCATAACGAGAGGATTTGTGTATAGGAGTAAAGAGGTCCTTCTGCAGTTGTACAGGGCCCTGTTGAGACCACACCTGGAGTATTGTGTGCAGTTTTGGTCTCCTAATTTGAGGAAGGACATCCTTGCTATTGAGGCAGTGCAGTGTAGGTTCACGAGGTTAATCCCCGGGATGGCGGGATTGTCATATGACAAAAGATTGGAAAAACTGGGCTTGTATTCACTGGAATTTAGAAGGATGAGAGGCAATCATAGAAACATATAAAATTAAAATAGGATTGGACAAGCTAGATGCAGGAAAAATGTTCCCAATGTTGGGAGAGTCCAGAAACAGTCTAAGAATAAAGGGAAGGCTATTTAAAACCAAAATGAGAAAAAAATGTTCACCCAGAGAGCTGTGAATTTGTGGAATTCTCTGCCTCAGAAGGCAGTCGAGGCCAATTCACTGGATGAATTTAAGAGAGAGTTAGATAGAGCTCTTGGGGCTAGCGGAATCAAGGGATATGGGGAGAAAGCCGGCATAGAAACATAGAAATTAGGGATATGGGGAGAAAGATCATGGCTGAGCATGGGTTACCGATTGTTGATGATCAGCCAAAGGGCAAAATGGCCTCCTCCTGCACCTATTTTCTATGTTTCTATGTTTCTATACTACTCTCAGAAAAGGTTTTAGTGCATAGGAGGGAGGTTTGGCCCAACTGTGAGAAATGGTGGTTGATAAAATATACCATTTTCATGACAGCTAACAATGACGATATTCATCTTTGTCAGCTAGTTATGGATTTCTGCTTTTGCTCATAAGTTATGACAAGTGCCTTAAGTTGGTGACCATGGCAACTGGTGGTTGTTGGAAAAGACTAGGGAAAGCATGCAAGAGAAAATTTATGTTTCATCTAGTTCACCCTATCTTTTTCCAATTTAAACTGCAGCATATACAAAGAAGTGTAGATATGTTCATTGGTATGATACAGTTGCAAACAACTAGTAATCAAGACAAGATGAACTTGAAAATTACATTCAGAATTTGAGATTCAATATTATATCATCAGAATGTTGAACTTTCTAAATAGAAGTTAGGAAAGAAATAAAAAATTGCAAATGAGAAATAAATATTATTTGCTTTCAACTAGTAGAGACAGCTTCAGTATCCAGCCCAATGTATAATCAATGTCTTGTGAACATGGAATTTCATGTGAAAAAAGTAGAAATCCTTTTTTTAAACTTGTATTTTGTTTATTATGGTGTTTACAGAGTACGATGTTTACATATCTGTTGTGCTGCTGTGAGTAAGAATTTCATTGTTCTGTTTTGGGACATATGACAATAAAACACATTTGACTCTTGAACCCCTGCCAATCGAGTTTGGCAAACCTAGTCTAACCTTTGAGAATTTTCTATTCTTCAACAAAAAGTGAAAGCTAATGAAGCTAATCTCATCTCAAAGGATTTTTGTTTACTCAAACTTGGGCGAAACTATGTGCAAACATAAAAGGGAATGAATAATCAGGCTTAAGAAGAAAATTATTATCAAGCCATTCCTATATCATTGACCTACCAAGCAATGTGTTCTGGAGCACGCTGCCAGTAAACGCTCCTTGCACAAAGAGCGAATAAATCTCATTCTACTTTCATCCTAGGGTTCAAATTAAGCTCTCTTTTAATACTTTGACATGTCTAAATTTGTTACTTTGCTATTACAAACCAAGACAACCAAAGTTTAATTAGGGTATACCTGTATTGGGAGGGAGGGGGGAGACTAAGTTATACACCAATGCGCACCAATTAGGATTTTTGCATCAGCATAAAATAATGAGCATGAGTTAATAAAGCTGAACAAGGTGAAATGTCACTTACAGTTCCTCATAACAACAGGAAACCATAAGTCAATATTTCTAAAGCTACCGTTGCAAAGTGGGTTTTGACTGTTATTTGTTAATGTATTACCCAATCAATAACTTGCTCTTTGGGTCTCTATGTTGTTCAACGCATTTATATAGCAAATACAAAGCGGCAATTTGCAATTGAATTACATGTTTTAACACAGTAAAATAATCCCAAGATAATTCATAGAAAATAATAATTGGCACAGCTAAAGAAATACAAATTAAGATGGGTGATTCAATGTCATCCCCCTGCTTTTATTTCCTCAGACTTTATGAAACTCTCTCATTTTTAACCTTCTATAACTGGAATTGATCCAAACTGCTGTCGAAACTCTAATATTCACCAATCCCATTTACCCCTGACTCCTGTTCCTGTTTTTTTTATACATATTCATAGCCAGGTCGGGCATACCTACAATGCTGTTAGGGAGAGAGTTAAGGGCCTGTCCCACTTACGCGTCCTTGGCTCGCAAATTACGCAACCTCGTGGTCGCTTGAGGCGTACGGGCACGGTATGGCCGCGCGGGGCTGGTCCCACTTAGAAGCACAGAGGGGTATGGAGTTGTGCGGGGCCAGTCCCGACATCGCACGGGGCTCCGAAATTCTTGCAGTGAACTAAATCTTCGTGCGCCAACGGCCTGTCGCGGAAATGACGGTCAAACTGGGACAGGCCCAAGACCCTATCGCGACGCAACGTCTCACCTTCAACAGCAGCAGAAGCAGGCAAATGATCGACGATTTAAACTAATGTAGCAGGGGGATGGGAGCATGAGCAGAGAGACAAGGGGTGTAAAATGAGGGTAGAAGCAATAGGTAGCAAGGTGAAAAGTAAAAGTGGCAGGCAGACAAATCCAGGGCAAAAATCAAAAAGGGCCACTTTTCAACATAATTTTGTAAGGGGTAAGAGTGTTGTAAAAACAAGCCTGAAGGCTTTGTGTCTCAATGCAAGGAGCATTCGTAATAAGATGGATGAGTTGAATGTGCAGATAGTTATTAATGAATATGATATAGTTGGGATCACAGAGACATGGCTCCAGGGTGGCCAAGGCTGGGAGCTGAACATCCAGGGATATTCATTATTCAGGAGGGATAAACAGAAAGGAAAAGGAGGTGGGGTAGTGTTGCTGGTTAGAGAGGAGATTAACGCAATAGAAAGGAAGGACATTAGCTTGGAGGATGTGGAATCGATATGGGTAGAGCTGCGAAACACTAAGGGGCAGAAAACGCTAGTGGAAGTTGTGTACAGGCCACCTAACAGTAGTAGTGGGGTTGGGGATGGCATCAAACAGGAAATTAGAAATGCGTGTAACAAAGGTAAAACTGTTATAATGGGTGACTTCAATCTACATATAGATTGGGTGAATCAAATTGGCAGGGGTGCTGAGGAGGAGGATTTCTTGGAATGTATGTGGGACAGTTTTCTAAACCAACATGTAGAGGAACCAACGAGAGAGCAGGCTATTCTAGACTGGGTCTTGAGTAATGAGGAAGGGTTAGTTAGCAGTCTTGTTGTACGTGGCCCCTTGGGCAAGAGTGACCATAATATGGTTGAGTTCTTCATTAGGATGGAGAGTGACATTGTTAATTCAGAAACAAGGATTCTGAATATTTATGAAAGGTAACTTTGAGGGTAATGAGACGTCAATTGGCCAAGAGAGACTGGCAATTGATTCTTAAAGGGTTGACGGTGGATATGCAATGGAAGGCTTTTAAAGACTGCATGGATGAACTACAACAATTGTTCATCCCAGTTTAGCAAAATAATAAATCTGGGAAGGTAGTGCATCCGTGGATAACAAGGGAAATCAGGGATAGTATCAAAACAAAAGATGAAGCATCGAAATTAGCCAGAAAAAGCAGCCTACCAGAGGACTGGGAGAAATTCAGAGTCCAGCAGAGGAGGACAAAGGGCTTAATTAGGAAAGGGAAAATAGATTATGAAAGAAAACTGGCAGGAACATAAAAACTGACTGCAAAAGTTTTTAGAGATATGTGAAGAGAAAAAGATTAGTTAAAACAAATGTAGGTCCCTTGCCGTCAGAAATAGGTGCATTGATCATGGGGAACAAGGACATGGCAGACCAATTGAATAACTACTTTGGTTCTGTCTTCACTAAGGAAGACATAAATAATCTGTCGGAAATAGCAGGGGACCGGGGGTCAAATGAGATGGAGGAACTGAGTGAAATCCAGGTTAGTCAGGAAGGAAGTGGTGTTAGGTAAATTGAATGGATTAAAGGCCGATAAATCTACAGGGCCAGATAGGCTGCATCCCAGAGTACTTAAGGAAGTAGCCCCAGAAATAGTGGATGCATTAGTGATCATTTTTCAAAACTCTTTAGATTCTGGAATAGTTCCTGAGGATTGGAGGGTAGCTAATGTAACCCCACTTTTTAAAAAGGGAGGGAGAGAGAAAATGGAGAGTTACAGACCAGTTAGTCTAACATGTTCCTGCCAGTAGTGGGGAAACTGCTAGAGTCAGTTATTAAAGATGGGATAGCAGCACATTTGGAAAGTGGTGAAATCATTGAACAAAATCAGCATGGATTTATGAAAGGTAAGTCATGTCTGACGAATCTTAACGAATTTTTCGAGGATGTAACTAGTAGAGTGGATAAGGGAGAACCAGTGGATGTGTTATATCTGGACTTTCAGAAGGTTTTCGACAAGGTCCCACATAAGAGATTAGTATGCAAACATGAAGCACACGGTATTGGGGGTTCAGTATTGATGTGGATAGAGAACTGGCTGGCAGACAGGAAGCAAAGAGTAGGATTAAACGGGTCCTTTTCAGTATGGCAGGCAGTGACTAGTGGGGTACCGCAAGGCTCAGTGGTGGGACCCCAGCTATTTACAATATATATTAATGATTTGTATGAGGGAATTGAATGCAACATCTCCAAGTTTGTGGATGACATGAAGCTGGGGGGCAATGTTAGTTGTGAGGAGGATGCTAGGTGGCTGCAAGGTGACTTGGATAGATTGGGTGAGTGGGCAAATGCATGGCAGATGCAGTATAATGTGGATACATGTGAGGTTATCCACTTTGGTGGCAAAAACAGGAAAGTAAACTATTATCTGAATGGTGGCCGATTAGGAAAAGGGGAGATGCAACGAGACCTGGGTGTCATGGTACACCAGTCATTGAAAGTAGGCGTGCAGGTGCAGCAGGCAGTGAAGAAAGCGAAAGGTATGTTAGCATTCATAGCAAAAGGATTTAAGTCTAGGAGCAGGGAGGTTCTACTGCAGTTGTACAGGGCCTTGGTGAGATCACACCTGGTGTATTGTGTACAGTTTTGGTTTCCTAATCTGAGGAAAGACATTCATGCCATGGAGGGAGTACAGAGAAGGTTCACGAGACTGGTTCCTGGGATGTCAGGACTTTCATATGAAGAAAGACTGGATAGACTCAGCTTGTAGCTCGCTAGAATTTAGAAGATTGAGGGGGGATCTTATAGAAACTTACAAAATTCTTAAGGGATTGGACAGGCTAGATGCAAGAATATTGTTCCGGATGTTGGGGAAGTCCAGAACAAGGGGTCACAGTTTAAGGATAAGGGGGATGTCTTTTAGGACCGAGATGAGAAAAACATTTTTCACACAGAGAGTGGTGAATCTGTGGAATTCTCTGCCATAGAAGGTAGTTGAGGCCAGTTCATTGGCTATATTTAAGAGGGAGTTAGATGTGGCCCTTGTGGCTAAAGGGATCAGGGGGTATGGAGAGAAGACAGGTAGGTACAGGATAATGAGTTGGATGATCAGCCATGATCATATTAAATGGCGGTACAGGCTCGAAGGGCGGAATGGCCTACTCCTGCACCTAATTTCTATGTTTCTATGTTTCTATGTTTCACTGTCCCTTTGTCCAACCATCTGCCTATCAAAACCTCCCTACGTGTATCCATCTATCATTTGTCAGGCTTTCTCCCCGCTCACCAGCGGAATCATCCCAAAGAAGACTCCCAATTAGAAACGTCACCAATCCAAGTTCTCCAGAGATGCTCTCTGACCCATTGAGTTACTCCAGCACTTTGTGTCTTTTTTTGTAAACCAGCATCTGAAGTTCTTGACACTCTCTTATTTCCAAGTCAGAATGGTACATGGCTGGGAGGACAACTTCCAGATGGTGGTGTATCCATACATTTGCTGCCCTTGTCCTTCTTTCTGCGAGAGGGCACGCGCTTGTGAAGTGCTATCTCGGGAATCATAGTGAGTTGCTGCTGTGCATCCTGTAGACAGTACAAACTGTTGCTACTGTGCATCAGTGGTGGAGTGAGTGAATGGTTGTGGATGGGGTTGTTGTCCAAGTAGGCTGCTGTACCCTGTGGTGTTGAGCTTCTTGAAAGTGCACCCTATCCAGGCCAGTGGAGAGTATCACATCAACACTCTTGACTTGATTCTTGCAGATGGTGGACAGGATTTGGGGAGTTAAAATGTGGGTTACTTCCTGCAGCATTCTTTGCCTCTAACCTGTTCTTGAAGAAAATTTGTATACATGACTACTCTAGTTACATTTCTGGACAATGGTAGTATCCCTAATGATATTCATAGTTGGTGATGCCATGATTGTAATGCCAATGGGGTGATCATTAGATTTTCTCTTGTTGGATATTGCCATTGCATGGCACGTGAATGCATGAATGTTACTTACCACCTGTCAGCACATGTCTGCATATTGTCCAGATCCTGCTACATTTGTTTGTGGACTACTTCATTATTTGGGGAATAATAATTGGTCTTGATCCATCAAAATCTCAATTTGAAATTTCTAATTTTCCTGTTGAAAAATCCCCCCACTTTGTAGTGTGTCAATGGATCGCAGCACAAAAGGAGGTGGCTGAGGGGATGAGGGATATGTCATCAGGTTTCTAAATTTTGATCACTTTTGTAAAGATATGCTAGTGGAGAGTGAGTTAGGACAGAAGCACTTTGATTATAATTACTCTTGCAATTTAATACTTTGCTGACACACATAGCTGAAGTCGCTCCAGGTGTTATACTGGACAATTGGGTTATCCGATGGAAAGGCAATATAATGCCTGTAATGATGGTATAATTGGCAGCATATACAAGGACCAGTCTCACCTGGTCACTCCCTCTTCTCTCCTCTTCCATCAGGCAAGGGGTACAGACGTTTGTAACCACGTACCTCCAGGGACAGTTTCTTCCAAGCTGCTATCAGGCAAATGAACGATCCTCTCATCAGCTAGAGGGCGGTCCTGACCTCCCATCTATCTCATTGGAGACCTTTGATCCATCCTTAATCGGACTTTAACGTACTTCAATATCATATCTTGCACTAAATGTTGTACCCTTTATTCTTTATCTTTGCACTCTAGACGGCTCGATTGTATTCATGTTTCGTCTTTTCTTTGACTGGATGGCATGCAAACAAAGGCTTTTCACTGTTCCTTGGTACATGTGACAATAATAATCTAAACTAAACTAAAATCAATAACAAAAGTAATTATTTCTGAATTGTGGCTAGTGCAGAATTTTGCCACTGTCTTTCACAGGGCTGAAACTCATGGCCATTGGTGATGCCACATTAACAGTGGCATTAAAGCCTCCATACCTCAAAGTTCTTTGCCTGCAGTAGTTTCCAGACTGCACTGGGGCTATCTACAAGCCATGTATGCATTAAACAGATGGCTGTTGCAAACATTCCAATCTGGTTGTAGTAGCAGAAGGGTCCAAATGATAACTTCTCCCAAGTCCAGAGCCTCATGATTTGCACTAAAATTTTCCCAGCATTTTTGTTTTCAAATGAGCCCGTTGCTTTTGTGAATAACAAATTGGAAAAAAAGTTACTGAGCAATGGCTCCGAGCATCATTTTCCAATAAGTTGCTAAATTTTGCGAGCCCTATGACATGGGTTGGGTGCTTCCAAAATCATTGAAGACATGTTTGTAAGTGTCCCTTCAAGAGAAGGCAAGTTTAAGTACTAGTCCAAGCTCCTGGATCAGTCCCTGATCCCCTCACCATCAAACTCACCTAATCCCAGCATTCCATTTGAACAGGGCGAGAGGTTAGAAGTTTGGGGAGACAAACTGTCATCTATGTCTCTGTCACACCTTGCAAGCCCGAACCCAGTGGTCAAACAGTGTAGGGTATGGAAGCAGAGTCAAGCTAAACAGTTCTATTTCTTGGGTAAATATTAAAATGATGACAGCAACAAAACCCCACTGCTTCGAATTACAAGCTAGTGGGTTTTCGAAAGAAGCAGAGATGAATCAAGCTATAAGGAATTAATTATTCAGTCTCTCTGTAATTAAATTGCGATAAAGGTTGATGAAAACCAAGTGTTGTGATGGTACAACATAACGTTTTACTCATGCTACATCACACAGTAACTCTACAATAGGACGTCTCCAATAAACTGTGCAAATGTGAATCATCCTCAAATTGCTCTATGTTCCTTTCTGGTAAACAGTATTTTGCCCTAATCTCCCTAATTTTCAGGACTTTGCTGAATTAAACATTCAACAGAATGCTACATTTTGGTGATTAACAACTTGGTTCTCCTCTCAATGGTGTGAGAGAATCACATTGCATGGAAATGAGCCTTCAGCTCACCGTCAATGCCCTCTCATGCACCCAACTAGTCAATGCACTATCATGCACCTAGCTTTACTAATTTAGTTTAGTTTAGCTTAGAGATATAGCAGGGAAACAGGCCCTTTGGCCCACTAAGTCAACTTCGACCAGCAATTCCTGCACACTAACACTATTTTACACACACTACGGACAATTTACAATTTTACCAAGCCAAATAGCATACAAACCTGTACGTCTTTGGAGTGTGTAAGGAAACCGAAGCACCCAGAGAAAACCCACGCAGGTTTTCAAAATTTTATTCTCTCAAGATTCCCATCAACTTCCCCCAGACCATACCATTCATCTGCATGTTAGAGACAATTTACAGTGGCCCACTAATTTACCATGACCCCTCATCTTTTAAAAATAGGAGGAAGCCAAATGGAGAGCGTGCCAACTCCACAAAGCAGCAACGGAGGTCAGCCGTGGCTGTGTCTGATTGCAATTCAAAGTCTATTATAAGCTGGAATGATAGGAAGTCATCCTCAATCCTCTGGGACTGCCTCAGAAGGAGAAGGCAAAGATTCTGAGCGTGGGGAAGACAATGCGTGTGGTGTTTCAATCAATCAGGTTGTGAAATGGTTTTGGACATTCCCAAAGTATCATATGTCATGTTTTAGTGTTCTGAATCCATTTCATTCAGACACTTTTTTGACTTGGCAACAATCTTTGTATTCCTTTCCTTTGATCTCTCCCTACTTCACTCCCTTGAGTTCACCCTCAGTCTGCTATTTCTCAAATCCTATTGGTGAACAACAGGACAAGTATTGCAGTGCTCCACTTTAACCAATGTCCCAAATCCTCTCTTAGAAACATAGAAACATAGAAATTAGGTGCAGGAGTAGGCCACGTGCACCGCATTCAACTCATGGCTGATCATCCAAAGCAGCAACGGAGGTCAGCATTGAACCTAGGTTGCCGTGGCTGTATCTGATTGCAATTGCAAAGTTCAAGTCTATTATAAGCTGGAATTTCCAGGGAAGTGTGTGAAAAAAGTTCTTCTCATCTCGGTTTTAAAGGATTTCCCCTTTATCCTTAAGCTGTGACCCCTTGTCCTGGACTTCCCTAACATCGGGAACAATCTTCCTGCATCTAGCCTGTCCAACCCCTTAAGATATTTTTAAGTTTCTATAAGCACCCCGCTCAATCTTCTAAATTCTAGAGAGTATAAACCAAGTCTATCCAGTCTTTCTTCATAAGACAGTCCTGACATCCCAGGAATCAGTCTGGTGAACCGTCTCTGCACTCCCTCTATGGCAATAATGTCCTTCCTCATATTTGGAGACCAAAACTGTACGCAATACTCCAGGTGTGGTCTCACCAAGACCCTGTACAACTGCAGTAGAACCTCTCTGTTCCTATACTCAAATCCTTTTGCAATGAAAGCTAACATACCATTCGCTTTCTTTACTGCCTGCTGCACCTGCATGCCTACCTTCAATGACTGGTGTACCATGACACCCAGGTCTCGCTGCATCTCCCCCTTTCCCAATCGGCCACCATTAGATAATAGTCTGCTTTCCTGTTTTTTCGACCAAAATGGATAACCTCACATTTATCCACATTATACTGCATCTGCCAAACATTTGCCCACTCACCCAGCCTATCCAAGTCACCCTGCAGTCTCCTAGCATCCTCCTCACAGCTAACACTGCCCCTCAGCTTAGTGTCATCTGCAAACTTGGAGATATTGCCTTCAATTCCCTCATCCAGATCATTAATATATATTGTAAATAGCTGGGGTCCCAGTACTGAGCCTTGGGGTACCCCACTAGTCACTGCCTGCCATTGTGCAAATCTTGTCTTTGCTATACCACTACCAGCTCGCACTTCCATCAATTTCTTTGTGGGGCAAAGAAGGTGTAAACACAAAAACTTGCATAAAGTTTATGATTTGCCTTGTTCTAATGCTGCTAAATCTGCCCCTAAATTTTGCTACCATTCCTTTCTCTGTTCATTTTGCTGCTGAATGACTATCCAAATTTTACATATCAGAGATAATAGTTCAAAGGCACAAAACACAGATGTGATCGAAAATGCTCCTTTTGTATCCCTTGGGCGAGTTGAAAAGAAGGGGAAAGGACATTTAAAAAATAGTTCCATGATTTATTACCAAAACTGCTATTGTACATCACATTACCACATGACGCGTATCGGGAAAGCAAATTCTTTCTGAAATGGCCATTTCCAGCATGAGTGGACAGTTATCACAAGCCATCTCTACTCTGCAATTCACAAAAGGTCAAAATGCTCAGATCAATCGCAGGGTGGCATGTTGGCGCAGTGGTAGAGTTGCTGCCTTACAGCGCTTGAAGTGGCGGAGACCCAGGTTCAATCCCAACTATGGGTGGTGTCTGTACGGAGTTTTTACATTCCCCCCGTGACCGCGTGGGTTTTCTCCGAGTTCTTCGGTTTCCTCCCACAGTCCAAAGACGTACAGGTCTGCAGGTAATTGGCTTGGTAGAAGTGTAAATTGTCCCTTGTGTGTGTAGGAGGGTGTTAATGGGCGGGGATTGTTGGTCGGTGCGGACTCAGTGGGCCGAAGGGCCTGTTTCCGCACTAAGTCTCTAAACTAAACTAAACTAAACAATCCAAAGTCATATTCGTGCAAGAACTAAATCAAATTTTCAAGCAGATATTGTTTGTGAATGATCCATGACAACACACATAGTGAAAGATCAATCTTTATTCCAAAAGTAATCAGGAACATTTAAACTGTCATCCATTCATATCCAGCTCGGCGTGGCTTGTGAGAGCCAGCTGGCCCTGTTAGTGTAAACTGTGTTGTACCGTAATACTATGTAATAGGTGGCATGCATATATGTGTAGTGGAGATTATAAATGGCATGGATTAATAAGAGATCATCTACAGATATGAAATACTGAGCTTTCGGGTGCACCTACAAATCATTCACCTTTTTACACATTCCACTTATGCAATGTCATATGACTCTCTGAAGCACCATTGCATCAAATGCATCATTTACAGTGATCAGAGCAACATAGTGGTGCACCGGTAGAACTGCTGCCTGCACGGTGTTTGCACGTTCCCCCTGTGGGCATGCATGTTTTCTCTGTATGCTCTGGTTCCCTCCCACATTACAAAGGGATGCAGGTTTGTAGGTTAATTTTCTTCTGTAAATCGTCCCTAGTGTGTAGGGTAGAACTTGTCTACAGGTGATCGTTGGTCCGCACGGACTCGGTGAGCCGCAGGGTCTGTTTCCACTCTGTATCTCGAAATTTAAAACATCAGAGGAGTTGTTGTGATTTTGGCTGAGCTGTGTGTCTTGCTAGACCCCCCAAATCGAACATTGCAGCTGAAGTGATTGATGCCTCATAAAACAATGGGCTTTGCTTACCAGCTGCAAGTGATCAAATCAATAGGGCTTCGCCCAAGTCAACTGCTTTCCTCTTTTCCAGGTTTACACCCGTGCCTGGATGTCCCTCTGAAAGGAACACCCGGCCCCATGGAGGATTTCCAGGACCGCTGGGCACCGCGGGGAGTTGAATGCTTCCTGGACCAGGATTGAAATATATTCATTTAATATTTAGTATTAAAAATATTTGGTAACTTTGTATTTATGGTGGTGGGTGTGTTGGTGTTGTTTGTTTCTTAAATATTATTATTGTAAATAATTGAATATATTTATTTTTGTTTAAAAAAAAAGGGGCAATTGATTGCAAAAAATATTTCAATGTATTCTGAAGCATCGGAACCTTGTGAGCTTCAAATACCTGACCATCTCAATGAGAATATGTTCTCGACAAAATAATTTGTTCCTGCCACTAGCTTCAGATTTACTGCTGTGCTATGCTATACATTAATTAAAACAAATGGGAGCTCAGTCAGCAGTTTTTTCGCTAAACAGAATGCTAATTAGAGTTCAAGTTGAGACCAGTTGTCAAAAATATTGCAGATACTTTTGATAACTATCACAGTAAAACAAATAATCTTTGGATAGATGGTAGATGTTGCTTTAATACAATTTTCTTTTTTAGTTTGTTTATTGTCACGTGTGCTGAGGTACAGTGAAAAGCTTTTGTTGCCCGCTATACACATTACACAAGACAATACCCAATAATCGAACCATACTCAGTGTACAGACACATGATAAAGGGAATATATATCATACATCCCAGGTTGTGCAAAAAGGCAAAAAAAACAGAATATAGTATATATTGTGTTGCAACTGCAGAGAAAGAGCTAATATGTGCAAGGACTGCAATGATATATGTTGGGAGATTAAGAATTGAAGACATCATCTTGGCGTGTGAGAGGACTGTTCAAGAGTCTGCTAACAGCAGGAAAGAAGCTGTCCTTGAAACTCTTGGCAGGTGCTTTTAAACTTGTATTTTCTGCACGACATGAGGACAGATGTGAGAATGACTGAGTGGGCGTGGTCCTTGATCATATTGGCTGCTTTCCCAAGGAAGCGTGAAGTGTAGATGGTGTCGATGGAGAGAGCATTGGGGACTTCCTGAATTTCTTCAGCCTTCTGAGGGTAGTGGCATTGGTGTGCTTCCTTGACTGTAGTGTCAATGTGTTTGGACCAGGACAAATTATTGGTGATGTTTATAGCCAGGAACTTTCTCCACCTAAGCACCATTGATACAGATGGGGCATGTCCTCCATCCCACTTCTTTAAATCGATGACCAGCTCCCATGCTTGGCTGACCCAAAGGGAGAGGTTGTTGGCCTGACATCAATCACTTCCCATCTCCTTCTCAAACTCCGTTGTGTCATTGGTTGAGATATGGCTCATTGCTATCATATGTAAACTTGCAGGTGGAGTTGGAGTTGGAGTTGAATTGGGCAGCACAGTCTTCAGTTTGTAATGAGTATCGTTAGGTCTGAGTATGCAGCTTTGTGGAGCATTGGTGCTGACTATTAAAGTCTTCTTCTTGCGTGTGGCGTGCACAGCCTAAAGTTGTAGGTCAACTTGTTCAATTTGATCTAATTGTTTGTGCACGTCGGGTTGATTGCATTAGTTGAATCAGGGTGGACCATGTGAAGGTTGCAATTTCCCACCCCAACGATTATCATGGAACGTGTTGTCGCCTCTTCTTGCAGTCTGCAGGTCAGGAGGTGGAGGATCCCGTTGCGGAAGAGTGTGCTGACTCCTACATCCCAGAATTTGGAGATGAGTTTGGTTAGGATTATGGTGTTGAAGGCAGAGATATAATCACCAAATTAATAGGAGTTTGACGTAAGTGCTCTTGTTATCTAGATGTTCCAGGGATGAGTGTAGGGCCAGGGAGATGGTATTTGCCGTGCACCTGGTTTCACTGTAGGTGAATTGTAATGAATCTAGGTTGCTTGGAAAGTTGGAGTTTACATGACCAGCCTCTCGAAGTTTTGTAACATCTAAATACATCACATCAATAACTCAATTTTAAAAAGTGATGGATTTTTTAAAAAGCGCAATAAGAATCAATGTTACTGCAACAAAATAAATCTGCTTTGGAGTCATTGAAGTACCAACAAAGCATTGCAGCATCCAGGGAAAGGTTTTGGGTGAGAACAAGATAGGAAAATTGTTCTAATCTTTGCAATTGCACAGAAAAGGAAGCCCCATTGGTTAAGTCAAGGTTTAAAGAAGTAAAGTCAATAGACACCACAATAATGGACCACACAGTATCCAAGTAATAAAATCCCACATTGATCAGAGAATTTAATGATGGAAGGGAGGTTTCACTATAATTTTTCGTATTCCAATAAATCCAGTGAGTCATATATATTCCCGACAGATCACATTATTCCCCATCTGTTCACTATATTGTAGCCAAACATTTTACTAGATAACAAAGTATATTTAACCACAAATACAACTGCCAAGATTTGTTGATCAGCATTATTTTAACATCAGCAGTAATGTAAATGGCCAACCACTAGCATTAAAATAACAGCAATGAGGAAATCTTAAGTGTTAATGGAAAATGGTTTATTACTTTAATTTTTTTTCCTGAGATTTTGTAAAAAGTATCTAATTTCCCCTCATCATCGGTAAGATTGAAATTTAACTGTAATTTTACCATTCAAATATAATTTAAAATTAAAATGAACTCTCAGGAGCCAGAGGAAATGAAACTGCAGGCAATGATTTGTGTGTGATGTAATATTCATGCAGACAGCAAAGCAGAGTTAGTCAGGATTATTAGTGGAAATGTTTAAATAATTGAGAGAATCAGGGGCTGGATCATGGAACAGCATATTTTAGTTGAGACCAGGGCTGATCAAATGTTTAAAGGAATCGGATCGAAACAAATAAATTATTTTCTTGAGGAAAGAAATAATAAACGACAAACAATGAACAAATAGGTTAAATACAACAAATGACAGTTGATGCGTTGCTCAGAAAAGGGAAGGGAAATTTAAAGAGACTGAAGCCATGGAAAGGTAAAGGGGCTGTCCCACTGCGGCAACCTAATCCGCGAGTTCAGAAGACTGTCTTCGACCTTCAAGCTCGAGGGCACTCGCCTGAAAATTCTCGAGCTGGATCGACCGTCAGCGATGAAACCGCGAGCTGGATCGATCAACCGCACACACACACTCACACACACACACAAGCACGCACACTTCGCAAAGGCGGGGGCCAGGGAAAGCGGGGCGGCAGCGCTGTCAAATTCATACCCGCGATGAAGAAGAAGGTAAAAAACGGCTGCACAGTAACGGTAAGTCCTTTAGAGAGCGCGCGGGGGGGGGGGGGAGAGAAGGGGGAGAGGAGAGAGGAGAGGAGAGGAGAGGGGGGGAGGGGAGGGGAGAGGGAGAGTGAGGGGGAGAGAGAGAGGGGGAGAGAGAGAGGGGGGGGGGGAGAGAGAGAGGGAGAGAGAGAGAGGGAGAGAGAGAGAGGGGGAGAGAGAGAGGGGGAGGGGGAGAGAGGAGAGGGAGAGAGAGGGGGAGAGGAGGGGGGAGAGGGGGGGAGGAGAGAGAGAAGAGGGGGAGAGAGGGGGGGAGAGAGGAGGGGGGAGAGAGGAGGAGAGAGAGGAGGACAAGAGGAGGAGAAGAGGAGGAGAAGAGGAGGAGTGAAGACACTTTTAAGAAGTCAGACAACGTTTAATAAAGTTTAGCAAGCATTTTACTTACCGGTCGGATTTCCTCGGTCCAAAAAACTCCAATGAGCCAATTAAAATGCCCGGTCAGCGAAGGAGATAGCCGACGGCTGCCCTCGACTGCCTGTAATTAAATAGCGACCCCACTCCACTGCACTACGAGTTAAAAAGAACCATGCCGACTAATTTTTACTCGCGGAAAATTTTCCGCGATCGAGCTGAGGCCACGACTATGCGGGAACTTCCCTTGAGCATGAAGGAGGAGTGACGTCATAGGACCTCTGAGGACCACGTGTCGATCATGCTGCGAGTTTGAGTCGAGGGCAAACTCCTCTAAACTCGCCGTGGTGGGACAGCCCCTTTAAGAGCTGAAAAGTAGATTAGGTGGCAGGATTATGGATTGTTTTTCTTTGTGGCAAAGATATATGAAGTAAAGTGACGTTTTAAGAGCTAAAGGCTGAATAAAGAAAGGTTGGATTGTTGAGTGCATTGTGCAGAAGGAAATCAAGTCATCAAAAAAAAGGAATCAATTAAAAAGGACCGGAAAAGTAAGATGTTCCCAAAAATAAGGTTAGAGCCATTGCGTGGAAATTGAATGACAATGCATGAATAGTTTACTTTACAGTCATTCACGGAACAGTGAATTAATGATCAGAAATTTAGTAAATTACAGGTAGATCTGATTAAAATTATTATAACCAAGGATGTTTTTGAAAGAACAGGTTCCAAATATCTAAGAAAGGAATGAAATCGTCTTTCAAAGGTAGCTAAATTACATTGAACAAGAAAGTTCCAGGTTTGATCCACTGTCAATGCTAACTCCAATTTTAGTCAGGCAACCAGACTGTATTATGCCCCTGTCCCACTTAGGAAACCTGAACAGAAACCTCTGGAGACTTTGCGTCCCACCCAAGGTTTCCATGCGGTTCCCGGAGGTTGCAGGTGGTTGCCGGAGGTTGCAGGTAGTGGAAGCAGGTAGGGAGACTGAGAAAAACCTCCGGGAACCTCACGGAAACCTTGGGTGGGGCGCAAAGTCTCCAGAGTTTTCCGTTCAGGTTTCCTAAGTGGGACAGGGGCATTACTCTCTACTCCTTGGTTAGGTATGAAACAAGCGACCCAGTTTAGTTTAGTTTAGTTTAGTTTAGAGATACAGCATGGACACAGCATATTTGGCCCACCGAGCCCACACCCATTCACATTAGTTCTATGTTATCCCACTTTCTCATCCCTACACACTAGGGCAATTTATAGACGCCAATTAGGATGTGGGAGGAAACCGGAGCACCTGAAGGGAATCCATGAGTTCACAGGGAGCACGTGAAAACTCCACACAAATGGCACCCAAGGTCAGGATCGATCCTGGGTCTCTGGTGCTGCGAGGCAGCAACTCAACCAACTGCACCACTGTGCCACCCAAATTATCTTCCATTATTCTCTATTACCATCATCCAGCACAAGTCTCAATCCCCACCCCACCCCTCCCCCGGAAATGCATAGAAAGATACGCAACAAACATAAAACATGATGTTCAGATCTGTAGCCCCTATGCTATGGCTCGTGTGAGCGTCCTTCATATCTAAAATGCAACGAGCTGGTTGGATATTTGTGCAAGGGCAAACCAAACTACACACCATCGTGGTGAGCACATTCACTGACAACTGGAACAAAATAGGCAGAGAGGGCAGATGATGCCATCAGTGCACAATGTTAATGCTGCCATTTTGCAACTCGAAGATCCACCTAATCTGGTTTATCTCCTTTTGACCGAGTGTGCACCTCAGCACTCAAAAATCACACTCCGACCCCAGCACATGCAGCACCACTAAAAGTCATCGTCATCGCTTGAGAAGATAGATGCTTATTTATTTATGCTGGATGCTCAAGCAATTACACTTTATTTCAGTACAATAGCAAAGGTTTGTTATTTCAATGGAGTGGTGTGGGCAGGTGCTGAAGATTATTTTGTTGATCGTGGGCCTGCACCAAATCTGGAGACTTCGGTTGTCACTGCTTGTGATAGAACACAACTGTGAGAATGTGCGGATGGCACTTTTAATGGGAAAAAGCTTAGGGGGAAAAAGAAGAGAAGACTGGGAAATGCTCTCCATTGAAAGCCAGTTCTATGAAGAGTTTCATAGTGTTTGGGGCTTTCTGATCCCCTTGCAGAACCATGGATTATAGATTGCACATATCATATTGATGGCAAACAATCCCTGTTACTTTCCTTCCAATATCTTGTTGAGGGATTTGTCATGTGATTCATTCCACTCCGGATTGCAATATATTTGTAGACTGTTTCAGAAACGTTCTATGAATGAACTTGAATAAATCTTGAATTCCTCACATTTATTATGTATTAGTCTGTAATATTCTGAAATTATTTTGGAGATTAACAGTGCACTAACCATGCGTACTTTATAGTCCATCCCTGCCAATGCCTCTGTTTCATTGTCTGAAATACCCTGGGCTGTGTAGTGTACTGTGCAGCCTTTTTTACCTTATTTTTACTGATGCTCAGGTTAACTTTTACTTCTGCCCCAGGGCTTGGGGAATCTGATAATCTATTGTATATTTATTAGCTGTCTGGTTGCTTTTAATATGCCTTTAAAGCTGCAATAAATAAGAATTTCATGGTTCTGGTCCTGGTGTACTTTTGACTTGACTTTTCACTATCAAAGAAGAGAACGTGGCCCACGTACGTGATCATGGCAATGGCATAGCTGCGGAGTTTGCCTCCAAGTGAAATGCCATCACACCTCGGATGTATATCGCTGCTTCTATATCATTGACTTTAGACTTGAGATACCGCACGGAATCTGGCCCTTTCGTCCCACCAAGTCTACGGCAACCAGCGATCACTCCATACACAATCAATATCATACACACGAGGGACAAAGCATCTCTAAACTAAACTAAAAAAAATATTTTTTTACTGAAGTCAATTAACCTATAAACCTGTACGTGTTTGGAATGTGGGAAGAAACCGAGCACCCAGAAAAAACCCATGCGGTCACAGAGTGAATGTATAAACTTTGTACAGGCAGCACCCGTAGTCAGGATCAAACCCGGGTCTCTGGCAGTGTAAGGCAGCAGTTCTACCACTCTGCCGTTGTGCTGTCCCAAAAATTTGTTAAGTAAAAACCTTGTAAATTCTTGCCCTAACATTATTGTAGAAATATTTTCATAACATGGATTGCAGCAGGTCAGAAATCAAAACTATATGAAGGCACCGAGATCGGATTCAAAGTGCGCTCCCTTTAAGAAATCCAAGCCAGTTCTGAGCAGAGCAAGCAAACATTAATTGATGCCCTTGAGATTTGTGCTCATCAAACAGAAGCAATCATCTCATCAGGGTTAAGATTTATCCTGGCTGGTTGGATGAAACCATGGAAGTGAGCAGGTTCCATAGAACAGGCATGTTTTTTTTATATTCCAAACAAATAACATGAGTTATTTGGGATTTGGGATCACTAAGCTCATTTTCGGAAGCGTTCGAAAATAACAGCCACACATCGTTACAACCTAATGTAATATAGAGGTAATTAAGCCCAAAATGCACATATTAGTTTATTGAAAGATGAATTCAATTAGTCTCACTCCCCTGTTCCTTCCTCACAGTCAACAATTCTATTACATGTATAACAGATTTCTAAATTTATAATCTGTGGATATTGTTGCATCTAGTGATTACAGATTCTGATTACTGTTAAATCATTTTTTCTTTCAGACAATGCATAACCAATCATAGCAACTCACTACATTAACATATTTCTCCACATTCTCCAAGTTCTTTTGCTAATTATCTCAACGCCGATCTTTAAGACAGCAGCATTCTCTCAAAGAGCTTCATAAATTTGAACAGGGTTATAAAACCTGTCCTGCACACTTGATTACTGATTCTATGAAGGGGGTTCTGGTCAGAGGAGATGCCACCCAGCTAGAAACCAATGACTTGGAAAGTGGGCGGGAGAAAACTGGCAAGTAAAGGAGGGAAAAGTAGCTCGTCATTATTGATAAATTATACCTTTGAGCTCTCAATTAAATGTGCCTATTTGCTTTACATAATTGCACAGCTGTGGCAATTCACAGATGTATAAACAAAGAATATGTTGTGATCAGCAATAAAATATGAATTTATAATCAAGATCGACAGAATGATTATAATCAGTTTCATAAGTCAACTGTTATCTATGACAGTTGGTTACTACACATTTTATTTGTCCTGTTCTTTTATCTTTTATAAATCAATTCTCACTCTGGTTGACATGTTTTATGAGGGCCAGCAATCTTTGAGGCACTCTCCATTAAGTGAAGTGAATTGCTACAATTCTGTCTCTAATCAATGTGGAATGGTGCTGTTTTGACAATTCCTTGATTAGTGATAGACTACTCGGAATTTATATGCGGTACACCTTGCAATTAAACACAACAGATCCACAACAATCTCTAAAGCCCGCAAGAGGATTTGAGTGCAAGAGCTGAGATGAGCTGTTTTAATTATTAAGGGCTCTGATGAGATTGCTTTGGAACAGTGGAGCGGCACAGTGGTGCAGCAGTAGAGTTGCTGCTTACAGCACCAGAGACCCAGGTTTGATCCTGACTACAGATGCTGTCTGTACAGAGCTTGTATGTTCTCCCTGTGACCACGTGGGTTTTCTCCTGGAAATCTGGTTTCCTCCAACACTCGAAAGACATACAGGTTTGTAGGTTAATTGGCATTTAGTTCTAATTATCCCGAGGGTGTAGGATAGTGCTAGTGCATGAGGTGATCGCTGATTAGCATGGGCTATGTGGGCTGAAGGGCCTGTTTCCACACTGTATCATTAAAGTCTAAGGTATATGTCAGCTGAGAGATTAGTACATCACAAGAACAGGCCCTTCAACCTACAATGTTTGCCTCACTGTACTCTTCCAAGCCACATGATGCCAAGATCTCTTATCTTCCTGCACATAATTCATATCCTCCCTATTTTGTTTACCAAAGCATATACTTGCAATGTTAAGTGTGTGGAGAAGTTATTAGATTGATTCCTCGGCGGGATTAAACATACTTTCTCCGTACCCTCTGTACCATACTTTCTCTGTACCCTCTATGCCACCAGGGATGCCGTACGATTGGCAGCCCCGCCGACAGTCTGTATTTTCGTTTTTTTTTTTATTTTTTTAGTGTGTGTGAAAAATTTGTGTAAATGTTCTCCAGTTTGTTTTATGTGGGGGGAGGGGGTGGGGGGAGGGGGAAACTTGTTTTTCAGTTTATTACCTTGCCGGAGATGTGATTAATTTTCGGATGACATTCTCTGGTCGCTCTGCAGCCTACCATTGATGGAGCTGGAGGCCTCCTTGGACTGACCTTGGGCCCCACTGCAGGGCGTTCACTTACATCGGAGTCTATCCCTTGCCTGGGATCGCTCCAACCGCAGCCTGCGGACTTTACATCGGGAGCTCGCAATCTCGGGAGAGGCCGTGGATGTCGGGAGCTCCAATGTCACGGAAGGTTCGACCAGCCCCGACACGTGGTTCGATCGTCTGGCGCAGGGAGCTGACATCCCCCCCCAATGCAGGAGTTGATCGCCTCGACGCGGAGGGCCTGCCGCTGGCTACGGGAGTCAAGATCATCCCGTCAACCTAGGGCTCGAAGCCCCTGGCCATGGGGAAGCAATGGGATGAGATTTAACTTTTTTTCGCCTTCCATCAATGTGAGGAATGTGGATAAGTCACTGTGTTAGATGTTTATGTTAAAATGTGTTTTGTGTGTTCCATTCTTTTTATTTGTATGACTGACTTGGCAAATTAAATTCCTCGTATGTTGCAAAACATACTTGGCTAATAAAGTATTATTGTGACTGTGATTTCGAATGAGGTCAGTTCTTTGAAATACATAAAATGTTCAAAAGGCTTGACAGGATAAATACAGGGATGACAATTCCACTCCAAAGTGGATGGACTTTCGACTCAACGACCGCTAGACCAAGGTCCTTTTCCAAGCTGTGCCTACTGTACCACACCGACCTCCAACACTAAAGATCATGGCAACATTCTGGGAAATCTGCATCACTTCCCATTTCCCAGGACCCACCTCGCTGCCAAAGGCAGATACTGACTATGAAATTCACCTCCACCATCAATGTGCCAGAACAACCTTTTGTTGAGTGAAGAAAAGGGTATCTGAAGATCTAGAGCTCAGACCTGGCACAAAATTCAAGGTCTCCTGGGAAGCAGTGATCCTAGGTTTCCTGTATGCTTTGGAGATGTGACCTATCCACAACAGGCATCCCAGAGACTTAGAACGATTACCACCTCTGCAAAATCCTCCAATTCATTGCATGGATAAGCAAACAAATCTCACTTAATTCTTCCAGGCCAACATCACTCGCATCAAGACCTAGTAACACTCAGTCAGGTCAGCCATGTTTTGACAAGCCGAGTTGCTGCCTTACAGTGCCAGAGACCCGGGTTCAATCCTGGCCATGTGTGCTCCCTGTATGGAGGTTGTACGTTCATGGTGGCCTGCATGGATTTTCTCCTTGATCGCCTGTTTTCTCCCACATTCCAAACAGATACAGGTTTGCAGATTAATTGGTTTGGTAAATTGTCTCTATTGTGTGTCAGTTAGCATTCGTGTGTACTAATCGCTGGTCGGCACAGACTCGGTGGGCTGAAGGGCCTGTCTCCGTGCTGTATTTCTACCCTAAACTGAACACACATACTGTGCAGGAAAGAACTGCTGGTTTAAATCAAAGATAGACACAAAATGCTGGAGTAACTCAGCAGGACGGGTAGCATCTCTGGAGAGAAGGAATGGGTGACGTTTTATGTCGGGTCTGAAGAAGGGTCTCGACCCAAAACGTCACCCATTCCCTCTCTCCAGAGATGCTGCCTGTCCCGCTGAGTTACTCCAGCATTTTGTGTGAACACACATACAGTTTACTTTGTGTCAGAATAGTAAATGAGAGGAATTATTTATCAATGATTTACCTGAATCGGTTTAGACTATTTGTTTATTTTCTCAAACAATGAAACATAATTATGAACCAGAACTGGACAATGAAATATAATTTCTGAGCTGGTTTCAGCAACTTCTTTTCAAATTATTTCAATGCAGACGGTATTTGTGGTCCTCTGATTAACTGTGAGCAACATCAAAATAGTTATTATTTTTGTCATTAGATTGTATGATTATATTTTCAGTGAAATTATGCACTTGATCAAGGACCATATTTCCCTCTGGTGTTAACTATAATGAAAAGGTGGATGCAGGCAACTCAGTGGAGTGTGGCCTGCATAAAGTAGTAATGGATTGATGTACCTTGCACTTTGAATTATTCTTTCCAAATTGTGTGAAAATTACAGAACACATTTCAGATTAACACTGTTAAGTCCTTGTTATGGGCTAATCGAAATAATCGTGTGCTTTGCTGCACAAGGGAAATTCTAAAAATACATTACATCCTTTATTTTCATATGAGAGCATAATATGTTGTTCCCTTGGTGCACCTCTTCGTCTCTTTCCCTCTCCGTCATTCTCTCTCTCTCCCCCCCTCTTTCTCCCCATGCCCTAATAAAATTGCCAACAGGTCCTAATTCTGTTCCACAAATAATTCAGAATGAATCTATTGAAGTCCGGTAGGCGGCGCGGCTCTGGCCAGCAGCGGCCTCTGCAGCCTGTCCGCATTTTTATTATTTTTTGTCTGTGTTTTTATGTAGTTTTTGTTATTTTATGTTGGGGTGTGTGTGGGGGGGGGCAGGGGTGGGGGTGGGAGGGGGGGGGGGAAACTTTTTTGAATCTCTCCCTGCACTGGAGACCCGACCTTTTCTCGTCGGGTCTCAGGTGTCGTTGAGGTCGCAACGAGGAGCGGCCTCCAACGGGAAGAAGCCGGGGACTCTGGTGCCGACTCACCTCACCGTCGCGGAGCTGGCCGAGACCAGAGCAGGTGGAGCGGTGGAGGAGCGCTGCCGCTGCTGCTGCTGCTGCTACCGGAGAGTCGGAGGCTCCAACGACAGGTCTGTGGACGGCGGGAACCGGGAGCCCGCGACTCCCTGGAGGGAGACCGCTTTTCGGGGCTCCTGCAACGGCGAATTCTCCCACCCGAGTTGCGGGGTTGAAGAGCTCCTGGAGCGGGGCCTAACATCACTGCCCCGCGAGGCTTGGAATGGCCGCGGACTCTGCGAGCGCACACCGGGGGCTCCAACACCAAGACCCGGTGTGCGACCTCGCACAACCCGGCGTGGCTTTAATGGCCGCGGGACAATCGCCATCGCCAGCCGGGGGCTATGACTTTGACTCTGACATCGGGGGGGGGAGAGTGCAGTGGAGAGATAAGTTTATTTGGCCTTCCATCACAGCTATGTGATGGATGTTTATGTAAAATGTAATTATGTTGTGTCTGGGGTCTATTTGTGTGTAATGTATGGCTGCAGAAACGGCATTTCGTTTGGACCTCCAGGAGTCCAAATGACAATTAAATTGACTCTGACTCTGACTCTGACTCTGAAGTGAATTAATGAAGTTTGTGTCTGATGCAAATGTTGAGGTGTGGGCTAGAGAATGGAGATTGGGAAAGAAGCCAAAATGATCCATATTCCAAAACATTTCAACATTCACCACCTTCTTGAAGTTATTTCATCACCCAGTGAGTCAGACTATGTTTAATTTTCATCAAAGACAGACAAAAAAAAGCTGGACTAACTCAGCGGGTCAGGCAGCATCTCTGGAAAAAAGGAAAAGATGACATTTTGGGTTGAGGCCCTTCTTCAGACTGAGAGTCAGGGGAAAGGGAAATGGGAGATATAGACTGTGATTTAGAGAGATATAGAATAAATGCATGAAAGATATGCAAAAAAAGAACGATGATCAAGGATAGGTGGAGCCCACGATGGTCCATTGTTAGCTGTGGGCTAGGTGATAATGAGAAATACAAACTCAACAAGACAACAATGAAACTAGCAAGCCAATTAGGGTGGGGGAGGGATGGAGAGGGAGGGGATGCAAGAGTTACTTGAAGTTAGAGAAGTCAATGTTGATACTGCCGGTTTGCAAACTGCCCAAGTGAAATAGGAGATGCTGTTCTTCCAATTTGCATTTGGCCTCATTCTGACAATGGAGGAGGCCCTGGACAGAAAGGTCAGTATGAGAGTGGGAAGGGGAGTTAAAGTATTTGGCGCCAGGAGATCACGTAGGCCAAGATGTACTGAGCGAAGCTGTCTAGTGATACGATCGCCTAGTCTACGCTTGGCCTCGCCAATATATTAGAGTCCACATCTGGAACAACAGATACAGTAGATGAGATTGGAGGAGGTGCATCATCCTGTAACTTCACTCACTCAGCAGCCAGACAGACTAGTCAATTCTGCTGCCTGCTTCATCAGTGTGCAGAGAATACTATTGCAGGCACTTGACGATTTGCCAATTTTCTTTCCAAAAATTATTTATAGAAAGGTAGTGACAACTTGCCATTTTGATTAACAGTTATTACTTCTTATGGAATAAGATCATTTGAAAGATACTTAAAATGTGATGAGAACAGATATAGTGCAACTGGGAAGCAGCAAGCCACATTTATTCTGCCTGTGTCAGTTTGAAGAAGGGTCTCAACCCGAAACATCACCTGTTCATGTTATTCCTGGCTGCTGCCTGACCCGCTGAGTTACTCCAGTATTTAGTGTCTTTTTTTTTGTAAACCAGCGTTTGCAGTTCCTTGATTCTACACTGAAGCCATATTTATTACCCTCGTCATCGGGGTATTGCAGAAGCAATTCTCCTTGATCCATCCAATTATGGAGTATCACATAAGGAGACTTCTATTCAGAAAAAGCAGTCACTGTCAAAATATCCCACAACTGCAACAGGAGTTCAGACACCATAGCCATTGGCTGGTTCAGACTCTGTTCCAGGCTGGAGCAGGAGTCTTTCCCAGTTTAAGGCACATTGTTAAGGAGGTCTCAACACTCATTATCCCAGGAAAGCACAATTCTATTAATTCTCCCAGTTGGGAACGCAATAAGAAATACAAACACTTGGCAATGCCAAGACTTGGGGCTTCTGAATGGTGCAGGATGTAATTGACTACACTCTCAATTTATCGTGACTGTTTTTGTTGTGATATACTGCCCTAATCTCCCATGCTATTCACATCTGCAAGATGATCAATGGATTACAGAATGGCTTCCATTACCTGCAGCAGCCACAGTGCATCTCCTACATAAGGCATAGGCTAGCTTTAATTCATGCAAGAAGGTTTAACACAGCAGCACCATATCATTGCTGTGATGATCCACCAAGGCATTCCACATCTCAGTCAGTGCTGGCCAAACACTGGAATCGCACCGATGAGCGCAGATAATTGCCAAAGATGGTGCCCAAGGCCCGGCGACTCTTTGCGTGCAGGTCCCAGAAGTGGATCTGCTATCATACAGTCCAATCACTCCACTCTTTTAAATCTTTATTTCAGCAGCAGCATTTCTTACACTAACTATACTAAACGCTATTCCCTTTGTCCTGTATCTTCTGTACACATTCGAAGGTTTGATTGTAATCATGTAAAATCTTTTCACTGACTGGATAGCACGCGACTAAAAACTTTTCATTGCACCTCGGTAAATGTGACAATAGTAAACTAACCTAAATGGATACAAATCTTATGTGGAAACAAGGAACTGCAGTTGTTGGAACGAATCAGTCTGAAGAAGGAACCAACCTCAGACGTCACCAATCCATGCTCTTTAAAGATGCTTTCGAGACCCACTGAGTTACTCCAGCACTTTGTGTTTGTTTTTTTTTGTTGCATGCCTTGGATTATTTTCCACTCCCACTTCCGTGGTTACTTTTGTGGTGATTTGTCAAAAAGTTGAATGCTGGATGTGAGGATGTGATTGTTCACCCGGTTTCAAAATGCACCTGGTGTTGATATTTGATGAGGTTTTGTGAAAGCTTAATAAAATGTTGCTTGTAGATGATGCCAAGCCTGTGCATAGTTCCAAGTGTGTTGAAACTGCCAGCAACAAGGTCTGTAGATTTTGTACGTATTTACGTAGTGTGCAAAACTCTGATGAATGTCCTTGAACAAAATTCCTCCTCGGCCAAAGGACTCAAATTCAAAATTCAAAGGTATAATTACAGAACAGTCTAGCGTTCCCTTGCTTGTTTTGTTTTATCTTTGTGTGATTGATGATGGCTGATGAAATAATGCGAAGAACTGTCAAAGATAACTAACCGAATTCATCAGCATAAAGAAGCTAGATTTACATTAGTGAATCCAAACTTTAAACCAATGTTCCTCTGAAATCTGGATATAACAGCTTAATACCTAATACAGCTGTTTACTACCTTGAGAATCTCCTCTAAGTATTTCGCATGAAGAGATTGTTGGCATGCAATGTTGAACAGTGAATGATTATTAAAGCAACAGGATGCAAAACAAAAAACTATTAAACCCCGTGTCGCGGGGTTGGAACGACCCGGAGCGGGGCCGTACGTCGCCCGGCGCGGCTTTAATGGACGCGGGACATCCCAGCGCCCGCTGGGGGCTCCAACATTGTGACTTTTGGGCCTGGAGCGGGGTCGTACATCGCCCGGTGCGGCCTTAAATGGCCGTGGGACTTACCATCGCTTGCCTGGGGCTTCGACATCGGGAGAGAAATGGTGCAGGGGAGAGAAAAGACTTTGCCCCCATCACAGGAGGAGATTCACTGTGATGGATGTTTTGTGTAAATTGAATTGTTTGTATGTCTTGTAGGAATTGTCTTTGTTTGTATGGCTGTGAAAATGGAGTTTCGTTTGAGCCTCACTGAGGTTCAAATGACATGTAATAAAATATTGTATATTGTATATTTTGACTGCCTCCTCATAAACCGGTATATCTACTTATTGGAATGAATGTCTTGCTTCCAAGGAGGCTTTAATTTTTCATTATAGAGGCAAGGACAAGGACAGGAATAGTGATGCAATTTCCATTATCAAATATAATTAGTGATTCCTCAGTAAATTCTCACCTTTATTCATGATTTATGTGTAAAAATATATTTAATCTGAGGAACGGGGGTGCCAGGTAGCGGGAGAGAGGGGGCAGATGTGAGTGGGAGACAGGGGGAGAGACTGGACCGGTGGAGATACATTCTCGGCAGCTGGGGTACACCCTGGAGGGGAATTGGACAGCCCAACAGCAACTCAACAGCGCCCTCAGCGCCGGAGACACAGGCCCGACCCCGCCTGTCCAGGGCTGCCGGCTAACCCGGTGGGACAGGCAAAGCCCAGCTGGAGCCAGCGGCTGCAACACCAGGCTGCAAGTCCGGGGCCACCCTGCCAGCCCAAAGCCATCTCTGGACAGGGACGGGACACCCGGGAGGTAGACGGGGACGGCCCAGCAGCAACTCAACACTGCCCGCAGCGCCAGGGAGCTGGGCCCGACCCCGCCAGTTCAGTGCTGCCGGCCCATCCGGCGGACAGGCAAATCTGAGCTGGAGCCAACCGGCTGCAGCGCCAGCTGCAAGTCCGGAGCCACCCTGCCAGCCCAAAACCACTCCGGACAGGGATGGGACACCCGGGAGGGGACGGGGACAGCCCAGCAGCAAATCAACAGCGCCTGCAGCGCCGGAAACCCGGGCCCGACCCCGACCACGGACGAAACGCAAGCCTGCACACAACGCAGCACCACAGTTGCCGAGAATGTTTATAGCGAGTGACCTATAACCTGGGCATGAGCAGTCGGAACACCGAACTCGCTTATTGTCTGAACTCATTATCAAACAGTCGGTGACTATAAATTCACAAGTGCCACTTACTTAGTATTCTAAATTTAGACTTTGCCACAGCTTTCTGACAGTTGACTGCAGCTATACCCGTCACTTGTGGTGACAAACTTCTCTGGCATTGTTGGAAGCTATTTTTAATCAACAAACTAATTTCTTAGGTAGGTTTACATGTCAGGTTTTGCAGGCTGAACAACTACAACTGAATGTATTTATTAACTGGTCCACACACATAGCTATTGTGTAAAACATGATCCATAAACTGCATCTTAAGTTTAATTTTGGGATTTAACCAAGAATTACTGGTAATTGTTGTTTCATAAATAAAATAATATGCCCACTTATTGTCTCAGCCTTGCTTCTATTTTCTTGTTGCAAACATATGGTTTTCAAGTATTTTGACGACTTCAGATTATAACATTTTTTTCATTCTTTATATGTAGTGTCTGCTGTACAGTATAGTATCTACACAGTGCAGAGATTAAATACACGCATGTACAGTAGCACTTCCATAGCCAAATTACATAACATCTGACTTACGCAAAGGTCCAGGGAACATAATCCTTATGCAAGCCGGGAAGCTTCTGTAGTCCTGAAAGTGGGTGCAAACCGTGGACTGATTTGCAAGAGCCTACAGTAGCCTGGGGCTTTCTTGGGCTTACCTGGATCGGGGGTGCTCTGGTACTTCCAACATGTGGACTGGACTTTGGACTGGGTTTTTTCTTTCTAAACGGAACCAAGATATTGGCGACTGTGCACTTGTGGTTTAGTTTAGTTTAGTTTAGAGATACAGTGTGGAAACAGGCCAGTCAGCCCACCGAGTCGCACTGACCAGCGATCACCTCGTACACTAGCACGCATCACACAAGGGACAATTCCATAATCTTGACCGAAGCCAATTAACCTTCAAACCTGTACGTCTTTGGAATGTGGGACGAAATCTGAGCACCCGGGGAAAACCCGCGCGGTCAGATTGAGAACGTTCAAACTCCATACAGACAGCACCCGTAGTCAGGATCGTAGTCTCTGGTGCTGTAAGGCAGCAACTCTACCACTGTTCCATCGTGCCGCCCATTGTGCAAAATAATTTCACTATGCTGTGCATACATGGCAATATTGAACCATTGAACCATTGAGGAACTGCATATATATTGTATGTTTTGTCAGCAGTCTCATTAGAGACGGAAGATAAAACCGCAGAGTAATGGTGTTAAAAAACGATGCCGTTTCCATTTTGAAATTCCTTTGTCCTGTAAACAGGTCTGAGATTGAGAAGGGATCAGGGGAAGTCGAGATGGAAGCCAGCATAAAATAGCAGATCCAGTTAGCCCCTGGACAAATGATCCCATGGAAGAGAATGTGGGCAAAGGAGCTCAGGACATCACTTGTAGACAAAGTGCTTTTGTTGGCACTTGAGAAGATTACATTTCCACCTGAAGCAACATCTGAGTTATGCCAACTGGATCTCCATGAATCATAACCCATTTCAACCAAGAATAACCAGCCGGTTATTGTAGAGGTTATAGCTCCTTTGAATTTTATTGCCGCTGGTTATTGTCGGTGGTTACAGAGGATGCACATCAGTCTGTCGTGAATAGCGGTCATTGAGTTTCCTCTCTGTCCAGCTCTGCAGAGATAGTGTGCAACCTGACTTTCCCCTTGTTCAAATTCATGCTCACAGATACATTCTGCCTGGGCTGGATTATTTGATCTGGATATACTTTTAGTTAAGAAAGACACAAAAAGCTGGAGTAGCTCAGCGGGACAGGCAGCATCTCTGGAGAGAAGGAATGGGTGGCATTTCAGGTCGAGACCCTTCTTCAGACTGGTTAGGGATAAGGGAAAGGAGATCAATGGATGAAAAATATGCAAAAATATAACGATGATAAAGGAAACAAGCCATTGTTAGCTGTTTGTAGGGTGAAAATGAGAAGCAAGTGTGACTTGGGTTGGGGGTGGGGGAGGGATAGAGAGAGATGGAATGCCGGGGCTACCTGAAGTGAGAGAAATCAATATTCATACCACTGGGTTGTAAGCTGCCCAAGCAAAATATGGGATGCTGTTCCTCCAATTTGCACTTAGCCTCACTCTGACAATGGAGGACAGAATGGTCTGTGTAGGAATGGGAAGGAGAATTAAAGTGTCCAGCAACCGGGAGATCAGTGTTCAAGAAGGAACTGCAGATGCTGCAAGATCGAAGGTACACAAAATTGCTGGAGAAACTCAGCGGGTGCAGCAGCATCTATGGAGCGAAGGAAATAGGCGATGTTTCGGGCCAAAACCATTCTTCAGACTGATGGGGGGGGGGGGGGTGGGGGGGGGGGGAGAAGGAAGGAAAAGGGGAGGAGGAGGAGCCCGAGGGCGGGCGGATAGGAGAGTGGGAGGAGACAGCTAGAGGGTTAAGGAAGGGGAGGAGACAGCAAGGGCTAGCAAAAACCGGGAGATCAAGTTGGTGTGATTTTAGTTAAGTTTAGTTTAGAGATACAGCTCGGAAACAGGCCCTTCAACCCACCTAGTCTGCACCGACCAGCGTTCCCGAACATTAACACTATTCTGCACACACTTCGGACAATTTACACTCATACCAAATCTATTAACCAACAAACCTGTTAATCTTTGGAGCGTGGGAGGAAACTGAAGATCTCAAAGAAAACCAACGTGGTCACAGGGAGAATGTACGAAGTCCGTACAGACAACACCCAGAGACCTTGGTCTCCGGCGCTGCAAGCGCTGAAAGGCAGCAACTCTACTGCTTCGCCACCGTGCCACCCTTGAAACTGTTCATTTACTTATGCAAATTGTGTGTATCGATTGTGACAGCACCCCCGCCCTTGGAAGCCGCTCTGGACCGACCGACCGACCGACCGACCGGCCAGCCAACCAGGAGAGACCAATCCCCAGCATTATTGGTAACAGCAGAGTCCAATTAGATGATATTGGTTTGGCCACCTGTACATTATCTGCTGGTCCTTATAAAACCCAGGCATTTCTGACAGAAGGAGGGTGAGAGATTTTTTTAATTTATTCTATTTATTTATTATTATAATAAATCAAGCTATGTTCCCTGTCACAGATTTGAGGAAGGACCCTGACCTCCAGCTGTTGGGAAAAGACAGCCAGTGCCTCAAAGACTGAATGCTGGGGCAATCCTGAGATGTCAGCACCTCTTCCTGCTCATGGACAACGAGGGACTGTGTCCATGAACAGAGGCAAAGACTGAGTTACCGGGAAAATCTTGAGACTGCCATTGCTTCCTCTTCAAGCCGAAAGCTGAGCTGCCAGGATCAGCCTTGGGCATCCCCTCTTGAAGCAAGGGTGAACTTTAGGGAGAAGCCTGAGATTGTCAATCCTCCTTCAAGCCCAGGACTAATCTCCTCCCCAATAGGAATCAAAATTGGCACAAAAAGACACAAATTTAGTGGGTCAGGCATTATCTCTGGAGAGAATGGGTAGGTGACGTTTTGGATTGGGACCATTCTTCAGATCTCCACCCACCTCTAATTGTGACTTCACTGGCTACAGTTAACCCCACTGGCAAGCCAAATATTTGTTATCCATCTTTACTTGCTCTAGATAACATGTTGGGTTTCAGGAGCATTGCAGAGGGAAGTGAAGATCAAGTTATATTGGTTAGGATGTGGGGTCACTTCTAGATCAATGATCAGATAAAGCTATCTGGTGTACTTTGCTCAAATACAATTGTCTCCAAAGTAGAGGTTTGCAACCAGCCAGCAATTACAGGGTCAGTATTGCCACTACTTGATTCTAGATTTACTTAACTAACACTAGGTATGTTGCAAAACTTAGCTTCAGCGGCGCTGCAGTTCTGCCGCTGCCCGTGTGCGTGACTTTGGCACTTTTGAGAGGGGTGCGGGTTTAAAACGCGATTTTCTCTAGGCTGTTGAAATCGATGTTGTTCAGCTTACTTAATTGCTGATGAAAAATCGCTGTGAAATTCGATCGCTGCAGCTATTTTTAAACTAAATTGGGTTATTTAATTGTTATAGTAGATTAAAAATCATCCTCTAAAGCCGCGAACCCCGACAACGGGACGGATCTCATGTAGGGGTCAAGGCAAGGTAGGTTGTTTAGGTTAGATAGGCTACAATTGGGTAACTAACTAATTATATATGGGCTTTAATTTCAGGTCATCCAAGTAAGATTGTTTAATATTTGTTTCGGAATGGTTCAATCTATAATAACTGAAAATGTATTTCAGTTCTCTTAATTTTTAATAAAGTTATGGGCTTTAGACTGTTCTTGATCACAGTTTTTGTGTTAAGTCAAGGGAAACTGTTCTTGATCACAGCTTTTGTGTTAAGTCAAGGGAAAATCAATAGGGAACAAGATGCTAATTTCCGAGTATGAAAATGGCCATAACTTTTTTAATACTAAAGATATGAAAGTGAATTAGGTGTCAAATTACATTTCTTTTTATGCTTTATCTGATGGGATAAATTGCAGACTTGATTTTTTAAATCTCAAAATGTTGTAACATTGCTACTAACACAATATAAATCCATTGGCTGCTGTGACTGACCTTGTACAAGTGTCTTCAGATTGTTGGTTGAGGTTTGCTAATTCCAGTAATGCAACTGACATTTCTGTCTCCTTGGGAGCTTCCTGATGCACAGTTCAATTGGAAACATTAATCTGCCTTTTCGTTACAGGTACAAATAGAGCTGCTGTGGAGTTCCGGCATTTTCTGTAACAAAAAAATAAATTTTAAATAGGTCACCTTTGATCTTTTAGATCCTTGAGGAAATGTGTTTCTTAAGTCTTAGAAACCAGAATACAATGTATTGATGCAACACCCCATATGTGAGATGCCCACTTGGCACATTACTCATTACTTAGTGCCCAGCTCCACTCTGACTAATCCTCGAAAGTTAAAAATACAAAGCTCATTCTCAAGCGGAGCAAAGTAAGTTGGCATTCCAGGGCCAACACATTGCGGTCTTTATTTTAAATGTCTTGCCCCAAAATTGGTTTCTCATGGTAGAAATCATCAGGGCACACTGAAGAAGGCTCCTGACCTGAAACGTCACCCGTCCTTTTTCTCCAGAGATGCTGCCTGACCTGCTGAGTTGCTCCAGCACTTTGTGTCTATCTTTGGAAATCATATTTATGAGTGTTCCCTGAATATGATCTTGAGCCATATCTTTGAGATTACAACACCAACTCCCCATCCCTCCTCTTTATGGACACCACTCCCTTCTGCCCACCCACCTTGATCCAGGCAACCATCACACTCTGTCGCAAATAATTATTGCCCAGGCCTTCACTTCTCTTATCCCATCTCTGCATCAACCTCTTTCCTCTGAAAAGTCTCGAGAGAAAATGTTCCAAATGATAATCACCTCACAATATCCAGTGGCAAAGAGATATGACAAATGCTGTCTTCAAAGAAAAAATCAATCAGAAAAAAGGTATATAATGATATCAAATTTCCAAACTGCAGAAAAGTCTTAAAGAAAATGGTTCCCCTGGGTAAGTTGGAATTCATTCCTCGGGTGTTGACCAACATTGCAATTGCTAGCAGACACTGGAGAGATACAGTTGCAAGGCAAAGTCTGCTAACAGACTTAAAAACAATTAAACCGGCAAAACAACTCTACATTTTGGGTGAAATGATTGCAACGTGAATATCCATGGAGATGAGACGATTCAGCATTTTGGAAAAGCAACAACAAAAGGTAACTCCAGTAAATCTTTTGCTGGTGTAATTTTTAATGTTTGTTCTTCAAATTTAAAGAAAAGCAAGACTACTATTATTTCAGAGTGGTGGCTTGCAGGCCACTTCACAAAGCTGTTGCATAACTATATACCAGGAGTCAAACAAACCAATTAGGTAAGGAATGAAAAGTTTATTGATCAATAAGGTGGATCTTTATGACAATCTTGTAGTTCCATGACATTATTTTTATTTTTAATTTATATTTATATAATTAACTATATTGAAATCCCTCAGTTGCCATGAACTCTTGTCTCCAGATCATTTGATATTCTAGAAAAATAACCTCAATTTTATTATGCAAAAGATACTTATAATTACGTTTCGGATGTGTTTGAAATGTATAAGGAGTCGAAAAGTATGAGAAATTTGTAAATTCATGTCGTATGAGCAGAATTAGGCCATTTGGCTCATAGAGTCTACTTTGCCATTCAATCACGGCTGACCTATCTTTCCTTCTTAACCCCAATCTCCTGCCTTCTCCCCATAAGATTTGATACCCTTACTAGTCAAGAAGCTGTCAATCTCTGCTTTAAAAATACCCAATGCCTTAGCCTCCTCAGCATCTGTGGCAATGAATTCCACAGTTTCAGCAACCTCTGACAAGTGGATAAGTTAGATGTGTATAAGGTTACCAATGAAACTCAAGGCAAAGGAAACGATGGTAAAACTTGCACACATAAAAGCATAATAGAAAACGGGAAATGGTGGTAGTGGTTGGAGGAACAATGTCGGGGTTAAATAAACTGTTGTCTAGGGTTGCCTCCCAGGTGTGGTGATGGGACTGCTTTTGGTTTTAATTACATCAGAGTTCTGGATTAAGAAAGTCAATTTAAACTAATCTGCTTTGCAAACAATATCAAAGCTTAACAGAGGTAATGGAGTCTCAGGAGGCAGCCCAGACATTACAAAATTAGTTATATTCAATATATAAGGCAAATGGTCAGATGAAAATATGAGAATTAATCATGTGTTAAGCATTGCATAAGGGAGAAAAAATGATTTTGATATTGTATTTTATTTTGGGAGAGACATTGAAAAAATTCCCGATGAGCTGGAAATCATGTTATGCGATTGTACCTAGACATAAATAATCCCTTAACCACTAAGGAAGAGATGGTTCTTTGGAGTCAATACTTTGCACAGCCTGCATACAACTTGTTTGAACATTGTTTGAACTTACTGTTGTAGTTGTTTTGCAAAACACAAAGTGCTGGAGGAACTCGGCAAAGTCGGGCTACACCTGTGGAGGACACGAATAGGCAATGTTTGGGGTCAGGCTCCTTCTTCAGATTGATTTCTTTATGTATATTTATTCATTCTTGCATTATCCTTGCTCATGTTCTCCTCAATTGTCCAACACTTTGTAATGCACATCACTCAAACACCAGATAGAGTAGATAGCTCACCACAAGACAGATAATGCCCTCAACACTAAAATGTTCCCATCTCAGTTCACTTCAACTGAGCAACTCATAGTAAAGTAACAAACTAATTAGAAGGTCAACATGGAATTTATGATGACCTGAGAAACAATGGTCTTTGGTCATTGATCATGAAGGAAACTCCCTATGAACATTTACCAATACCTGCAATGAGAGCTTTTATATTATAAAAGCAAACCAGAATGCAAAAAAACAATTTTTGATTAAACTCATTAAATTAAATGCTTTAAAAAATATATTGTTTTCAGTGCTTGGCAAGATCAACATTTATAGCTCATCCTTAATTGCGCTTGATGCATCTTCCTGAACCATTGTAGTCCTTCTGGTGAAGCCAATCCTTAGTGCTGTTGGGAAGAAAGTTTGCCTATTTATACCCAGCAGCAATGAAGGAATAGTGATCTAATTCCTAGACTCACAATGGCATACAACATTTGAGGGCATTATGCCAAGAGCATTTCCACTGCACATCTTGTAATTATTGTGAGTTTGGAGAGTTGTTGCAGGAGCAAATAGTACACATTACAGACATGGTGAGCTGCTGGTGAAAAGAAGTATTACTCTGGCTGAGGTTTCATTCAAGTAAGATACTTTGTCCTTGAGAATGCTCAATTCCTTGAATATCGCTGGAACTCTAAGCATTCAGTGAAGTTGGGAGTACATAATCGCACACCTAATTTGTGTCATGTAAATGATAGAAAGGCTTTGGCATTTCAGGTGAGCACTTCACCTCGTGATAACTTTTCAGTTTCTCACTTTTTCTTATTGCCACAGTATGCATATGCTACTGCCCCAGTTGAGTTTTGGATTAATTTCATTAGCCAGAAATGAACAAATTCATTGCCACAGATAGTGGTGGAAGCCAAGTCATTTGGGTATTTTTAAAGCAGAGATAAATAGAGTTTTTAATTAATCAGGTGTCAGTTACAGGGAGAAGGCATAAAATGGGGTTGAGAGGCAACAATAGATCAGCCTGATCGAATGGCAGAACAGACTCGATGGGCTGAATGACCTAATTCTGCTCCTCCGTCTTATGAACCAATAGTAATAGCTGGGATGCTGACATTGGGTATGGCAGTTAAAGCTATGCCATTGAATATCAAGAAAGATCTTAAAGACTGGAATATTCATATATGATTCAATTCAATTCAATGAACTTTATTTATCCGTTAGGAACTTTGGTTTCTGCAGCCATACAACAAAAAGAAACAATTTTACAAGACACACAACCAATTCATACAGACATCCATCACAGTGAATCTCCTCCTCACTGTGATGGAAGGCAAAGTCTTGTCTCTCCCCTGCTCTCCATCCTCTCCCGATGTTAAAGCCCCCGGCGGGCGATGTAAGGCCCTGCTCGGGGTCTTAATGTTGGAAACCCCAGAGGGCAATGGCAAGTCCCATGGCCGTTAAAGCCACGCCGAGCGATGTCAGGCCCCGCTCCGGGTTGTTTTCAGCCCCGCAACTCGGGCGGGAGAAGCTGCCACCGCGGGAGCTCAGAAAAGCGGTCTCCCACCAGGGACCCGCAAGCTCCTGATATCACCGTCCATAGGCTTGCAGCTGGAGCCTCCGAAGCCCTGCAGTCTGGTCGCAGCCGCGCACCACCACAGCTCTCTACGCTCCGGCCGGCCAGCCCCACGATTGTAAGTCAGCAGACTCCGCGACTGGAGCCCCCAGGTCGTTCCAGCTGGAGGCCGCTCCACGGTGCTAGGCCCCAACAACAACAGAGACCCAACAAGGAAAAGGTCGGGTCTCCTGTGCAGGGAAGAAATTTAAAGGCTTAAAGGTTCCCCCGCCCCCCACATATACACAGTTAAAAACAATTTAAAAGCACAGCAAACTACACATTGAACGGGACAAAGATTTAAAAAAGGACAGACGGACACAGGGGCCGCTGCCGCGATGCGCCGCCATTAACCCGATCAATAGAGAAACATATTTAAATTAATATGCTAATTTCTTAACAGTGTAAAATGTAACATATATTTAATGTATATTTGAAGGAATTACAATTAGATACTAAAATTATTTGGAGGCTAGGGTATATTACCAATCTGATAATTGGTAAGATTCAATAAGAGCGTCTTAGCCATTAATAAAAATCCAACTTTAATCTTTAGTGTGAAATGTGAAGTGTGGGATTTTCATGGTATTTTATGCATGTGCTGCCAATGAGAGACTCATCACAGTGTTCAAATACTCTACTGAATTACTCTCCCATACATAATATTTCAACAAAAAAAAAGAACGATATGTGTTCACCTGTATCGAGAACACAGAGGATTCATTGTCAAAATAAAGTTTAGTCTCTTGGTACTAATCCTCTCCCCTGAAACTCAATCTGAAGAAGGTTCTCACCCCGAAACATCACCTATTTTTTTTCTCCAGAGATGCTGCCTGACCTGCTGAATTACACCAGCATTTTGTGTCTATCTTCGGTGTAAACCAGCATATTCAATTCCTTCCTACACATATTACAAGAATAAAATGCAAAATTAAAACGTAACAGGGTTGTCAATATATTCAGAAGGGAAAAGATAAAGTAAAATATTCAGTATAATTCTATGTCAACAGCCTACATCATTCTGATTTCCAGAGTTAATTGGTAAGATAATAGTTATTGTTTACGTTCTGGATTGGTAATTCTGAAGAGCTGGACTAATGATCCAGAGACAGAAGTTTAAATCTTACCCCAGCAGCTAGGGAATGGAATGCAATTGATCAAACAGATATTGGATAAACAATTCAATTCATTCAACAAAACGTAGATTTTGGTCCATTAACATGCTTCAGAGAAGAAAATCTGTCATTTTTACCTGGTCATGTCGCTGTGTAACTTCAGAACTTTGCACTTCTGAAATATCATAGCAAGCCATTTTCAAGAAAACTACTCACCACCATCTTCTGATACTACAGACGATTAAAATTGATCATGCACACATACACTTCTACAGTATTTGACTGGATCCCTAAATGAGCCTGTCCCTGGTCCCTTGCTTCTGCTCTCACTGTGAAATAATCCATCTTTTATACATTTTCCACAGCAACCATCAGAATATCCTCCCATATCATTACTTTCCAATCTGCCTTCTGTCCAAAAGAGTGCTTTGTCTTGGTTCACTCTGCTTCAATCTCTGTTACCACCTACTGCATCCAACCACATGAGCTGCTCTGCACGACTATTGATGACTTTCCATGCAATTATCCATAACCCCAAACATTCTATCTATGTGACGATCTTCATGTCCTTACTTTGATACACATTATTTGGTATTCAAGGTTTCACTTCAACTTGTCTTCTCTCCTTTCCAGTTCTGACAAAGAGTCCTTAACTCGAAACATTAACTCTTTCCCTTCAGATGCTGCTTGGCCTACTGATTGTTTCCAGCATTTTCTAGTTTTATTCCATTACTAATGGGACCAGGTTATTCAGCTCCCTGAATTCACTCCATTATTCAACAACCACAACTGATCTCTGCTCTATTTTCTTGCATTTGCTCCATAGCTCAGCCATGAAAGGTATAATTGTCCCACCATCCATGGCCCCTTGAGGAAAAAAAGAGTTCTGTATTTAATATCTTTGTGTGTAAATTGTATGAAATTGTTAACAAGTCAGTGGAACTATCATTGCAACATACAGTATTTAATCCCAACAGGATTAGCAGTATGCAAGTACCGTACATATCAGACTTAATCCTTCCCTTCCCTTTAGTCAGGATCATAACTGCTCAAAGAAAGTCAACCACAAAAGCTGGCCAGACATGTTAAATCCAAGCAGAGCGTGAAGGCTTGCCAGGAAGTATTTCAACAAGAGCGCTTTTTCATATCCTGAAGGATTAAATATCATAGATTTATTTGCAAGGAATGAAGAGTAGACTTTAGGAACTTGCCATCAAGGAAATAAGGAGCAACTGATAATGTATTATTTTATATCGCAGTCTTGTGATAAGACTACGTGAAGAACCCGCCAGCCCTCATGCGCGTCCATACGTCGTTGCATGGCGCAGGATTCGGATGCATTCGAAAATGCTCCGGCAGGTAAGGTGTTTTTGTTTGCAGGAATGGCCCGCTGGCCCCGAAAATAGATACAGCGGGCTCGAAGAGGCCGACAGGCGCGACCTGCACAGGAAGCTCCGCCAAAGCTCCAAAGGAGCAGCCTGTCGCACCAGGTTCAGAGTAACTGGCAGGCGCGACCTGCACAGTAAGCTCCACCAAGGCTCCGAAGGAGCAGCCTGTCCCACCGGGTGCAGAGATGCTGGCAGGCACGACCTGCACAGCAATGTCCGTTTAAAGCTCCGAAAGCGTTATTAATCTTTCTATAGTTTAATTTGGTGCAAGTGGTCTGTGGTTTCATACAGTTGCTTTGAAGATTGATGCGCATCGGGCTGGTGGGTTCTTCACATAATCCCGCACTTCAACTTCTCATAAAATAAAGATCAAACTTCAAACGGTAAGTTCTCGTTTGACTAGTTAACTTTTTATCAGTTGCCAGTTTTGTTTATCCATGGATCAGTGTTAGTAACTCATTTCAGATACAGTCCCAACCCATGAATATCAGCTTTAGTAATCCTACAATGCACAATTACTTAATGAAATGTGATATTTTATCATTACTTATCACTTAATTATTAATTATAACAGCTCCTCAGTTCATTTCCTTTTGATGCCAAGTTGTATTGCCAAATAAAGTAAGGAAAAATAGAGGACACAAATCCATGGGTTGTGATAAATCTCAGATATTGTGCCCAACTGCCCATATGCAAGTGTATATAATCAGATTACTGAAAATATGAAGTGGGCATTTGGTGTACTTGCCTTCATCAGTCTGGGTATTGAGCACCAGATATGAAGAAGGCTCTCAACTCAATGTCTCCTATTTATTTTCTCCAGAGATGCTGCCTGACACGCTGAGTTACTTCCACATTTTGTGTCTACCTTTTGAGTACTGGAGTTGGGATGTCAAATTCCAGTTGTACCAGACATTGGTAAGGCCACATTTAGAGTACTACATACAGTTTTGGCTGTCCTGATATAGCTGCTCTGTGGATTGTCACCTTGTCGTGGTGGAGAAGCTTGTGTGGACCTGAGATCCTGAGAGCGATGCCGTCTGGAGCTTTGCTCCTGGTAGGGTCACCCATGGCGGTAAGGTCGAGGGGGAGGTCTCTGACAAAGAGCAATCCAACCAAGACCTCAACGGTGGAACAGGCAGAGGATGATGGCTGACCTTAGTGGAGCATCACAACGGCTGGGAAGGTGGATGAAGGCTGCAGGAGAAAAGGGTCTCCGGTCGTCTTGGACTCCATGCCACTGGATCCTGACCCAGATCTGTCAAGGACCATGGGGGGGCTGTCTGTTCACCAGTCTCCCCAAGTTAAACAAAGTCACGCACGGGCATCCTCCATATAGGGAATAGCACCCTGGAGACACCCATAGTCAGCCATGACTGAAGGTGGCCTAAGATATAGGAAGGATGTCACTAAACTGGAAAGGATGCAAACAGGATTTCCAAGGATGTTAACTAATTTGGAAGCTTTTAGTGAAAAGGATAGGCTGGATATGCTGGGTCTTTTTTTCCCCCTGGACTGTAGGAAACTGAGGGGTGACTATGTAGAGATTTATAAAACCATGAGAGGAATAGATAAGGTGAATGGCCACAGTCTTTTCTCCAAGGTGCTGGAGTCTTAAAATAGAGGGCATAGATTTCAAATCAGAGGGGAAAGATTTAAAAGGGAGCAGAGGGGCAACATTTTCACACACAGAGAGGATGAGTATCTGGAATTAACTGCCAGAGGATTTTACACTGTCCAGAACAGGACTTAGTGTAAAATTATCCCTAGTGTGTAGGATAGTGCAAGAGCACGGGGTGATCGCTAGTCAGTGGGCAGAAAGGCCTGTTTCCAAGCTGTAACTATACTATCTAAAGTAAAGTGAAGGGTTTTCTTGTGTTTTAGTTTGCTCCAACTGAATATCCTGCTGGGTTATTTCAACTTTATCTCTGTGGGTCTGTAGTCACCAGCAGACACAAAACATAAATTAAATTATTTATTGGAAAGAAGTAAGCCAGGTGGTATGTATCATAGTCCAGTATTCTTATTATCACCATCACTAAAGCAAACTTTATATTTCCAAATTGGTTAAACTAATTGAAAATAAATTCCCAGCTGCCATGGTGGGTTTTGGTTTCATGTACCCAAAGTTATTAAACAAATTCTCACAGTTCTTCATTCAGATTGCTGCTGGAAGGAATCAAGTCCCACTCCAGACATCGGAACAGCTTGAACATGTGGAAACCAGTGGTGGTGCTTTTTGATTGCTGGATTAAACAAAATGTCTGTCGATCGTCACAAGAGGACTGTAGAGACTGCACACTGTTGGCAGAGAGATGCGGAGACTGATTCCTCAATTAACATCACTAAAACTGGTCATCGGGCTATGATTGTTTGAGGATCTTCACTGTGAACAAGCTCTCCACTTCTCTCAGAATTATCAGAAGAGCAATAAATTGTGAGTGACATTACTCTGTGGCCTCAAATCTCAAATAAGATGAAAATATATACTCAAAGTTTCCTATAAATTTGAAGAGGAATGAATGTTAGTGTTTCCTGTGGTGTCGGCTACAATGAGCAATTTTATGTTTTCAAATATACTCTTTTACATATCAATGCTCCAATTCTGCTGTTGTTTAGTGAAAGAAATATTCATTTGTAAGTGACAGTTTCGCACTCGCTTTACTTAAAAACCCAGCTGTAATGTTTGATTTTGTCATCAGGCGATGGTTCTGTTTCAGAGGAAATTGACAATTTAAGTCCAGGGGGTTGGGGCGGGAGAGAAAAACAGCACAACTCACAGTTAATAAAAGATCAAACACTTACTTTAACAATGAAAATATTTGATATCTGCCTGAATTGATACTGATAAGAGTTTGACTAGATAAAAGAATCCACAAAGCTGCACAATTTGAAGCTGAATCCACTTTATACGTCTACTGTTCATCAATAAATAAGCATGGGTAAAATATACAACGCTACGTCAAGAGAAACCAGAAAACCACCTCCCATTGGAGGTGGCGAAAATGTAACATGATGTTTTTTTCCCGCATCTCAAGTACTCAATTGATCATATAAAAATACTGTGCAATGTGTAAAATAATTAATTGAATACCTCATGATTTATCTGTTAATTCAAAAACTGAGCCACAAAGCTGCGATGTGCACAGACCATTGAAAGCTACAGAGCAAAACTAAATGAAATAATTTAATCATAAGATCTTCACAATGGCGTTGCCAGAGAAAGTCATTCCAAGATGCCATTCTTTGATGATAAGAAGAATAATAGAATTCAAGTGATAGTGACTTGGAGGTGTTTTGGGGGCAAATAGAAAAGAAAATGGCATTCTTGTAAATTGGTGCTTTCTGGTCTATGTGGATTCAATAGCGTGACTGTTTCTGTGCCGATGAGGTGTTTGAAGCTATTTCAGATTCAGGGGGTACAGTACAGAGACAACGAAAGCATTTAAACCTGGAAGGCATTCATTTGTAAAAGTTCCGGGGGGGGGGGGGGGGGCTTGATTGGTCTATGTGGATTCAATGACACCGCGAGGACTGTTCCTTCTGTGCCGAGAGACTCTGATTAGGAGGGTAAACAGATTATCTCTCAGCGCTTGCTTTGCCAATGGAGGGGATAGACGTAAATCCCATTTGGAGAACCGCAAACTGTTGAGCCAAAGTGTGAAGCTATTTGCTGCCCATTTTTGATTATGTTGGTGCAGTGTGATAATTATTTCATATTTCACAAAGACAGTGGCTGAAGACACCAGACTGTTTTCTTGCAATTCTTCAGACTTCATGTGATTGATTGTCATAATGGCAAAGGGAGAAGATGTGAATCGTTGTTGAAACTTGGTTTGTCATTTTTTGATAAGTTAGTACCATGTGAATTCTCAAAAGAGAGGAGGGGGCACAGCACACAGCCCTGAGGAACGCCGGTGTTCAGGGTGAAGTTTGAAGAGGTGTGCTTGTCTAACCTCACAGACTGGGGTCTGTTGGTTGTACCATTCAGAATCTTTCAAACCCTGCTCCATCATGATCAAGGCTGATTGCCTACTTAATACCATCTTCTGCCATTCTTCTCCACCTATTGCACTTAACTTCTTCTGAAATATGTTCACAGCTTTGGGGTTTTGGCTCTTCAGTTGGCCGTAGAAGCAAATTCCACAGGACCACTACATTTTGGGAGAAGTGATTTATCTTCATCTTAGTCCTAAATCTTTTATCTGTAACCTGTGACAGTGTCCCCACATTAAAGACCTCCCATTCTGATATGAAGAGTTACAAATGTCACGTGTTGCGAATATGCGATTATGATCAATTTGTTGAACCCAATGACAAAATATTGATTTCTCTAACTTCAAGTAACCCTTTCTTTCCCTCTCTCGTAGAAGCAAATTCCACAGGACCACTACACACCCTAATTCTCCAACTAGTTTCACTGTCCTCCTGATTAATTTTACTGTTTGTGTACCTCATTGTCACCTTTCCCTCATCCAACAATGTACCATTGTACATTTCCTGGATCGTCTTCTGCTTTGATATATCCTTTTCACACCTTACATGTTCTTTGTACCCTTCCATATCTCGTTTCTCTCTCACCTGACTCTCAGTCTGAAGAAGGGTCTCAAGCCGAAACGTCACCTATTCCTCTCTCCAGAGATGCTGCCTATCCGCTGAGTTACTCCAGCATTTTGTGTCTAGATTTGGTGTAAACCACCATCTGCAGTTCCTTCCTATATAAATCAGTATCTGGATCCTAACTAATACAAGTTGCTTCACTGAAAAAAAATCAGGTTAGGAGAGGTTCAAGCCAATTGTGTAACTATAGCAGCGTCAGCGCGGGTAGAACCATTGATCTTATGACTATAGAAGCAAGCGATTTTTTTTCCTTTGTGCCTGCCATATCATTTTGATTGAATAATCTAAAACTGCACAATACTTTGACCTTGGGTTCATTTTTATCTGCAGTTCATTAAAAATTGCAATTGCTTCAACCACACCCTGTGATAAAGCATTGCAAGATCCATCAAATTTCAATGAATTATTTTCTCTAATCTTCTCTCCCTTTTTTGAGTAACAGCTTTAAATTAATGAATGCTTCTCACTTAGTCCTGACGGTGAAAATATGCTGAGAAATGTATCCCTGGGCAACAAACAGACAAATTTCTCATGTCAGTATATTGAGCTATTTCTCCAGAGTTCACTTGATTGGAGTGTAAACTGCTGACACAAATATGCAGCATGTTTCTGGACAGATTTTTTTAAGTGTTTCCTGTCATTTTTTTAAAATCAGTTACAATTTTGAAAAAAAAAATTATATTTCTCAAAGATTTCTCCTTGTTGGTAATTCCACTCTCATCTTTCCATCTTTCCCTATCACTGACAGTTTTAGTTTAGCTTTGAAATAGCGTGGAAACAGGCCCTTTGGCCCACCGACCATTGATCACCCATACACTACTTCCATATTGTCCCACTTTTTGCATCTTACACACTAGGAGCGACTTACAGAAGCCAATAAACCTACAAATCTGCATGTTTTTAGAATGTGGGAGGAAACCGAAGTACCCGCAGAAATCCCATGCAGTCACAGAGAGAACGTGCAAAATCCACGCAGATGGCACATGTAGTCTTGATGGAACCCGGGTCTCTGGCGCAGTAAGATATCAGCTGCACCACTGTTCTCTCTCTCTCCCTCTCTCTCCCTCTTTTTTGTAGGATAGAACAATTTTAATAATGCAATTTGCAAAGGCCTTGTTAAAAGATCAAATGTTAAACTTAGCCTTAGAACACATTTGAGTCTGACAGCTTAATGCAAACTCAGAATTCTAACACTCATCAACACTATCTCTTTTTTTTTCCTTTCAAAAACTTTATTTGACACAATCGTATGATACAACACATCGAAACATAATCAGAAATTGCAATATAACAAATAATCATTATAGTACAACAATGCATTCATTGTTTACAATACTCTCAAACCCCACGCGATGACCAGGGACACACGCACATGAACGTAGGCCCGAAAGAGGGGCAGGTAGCCGACTCTAGCCTGGCCATCGACCGCCCGCTGCCTGGACCCGCGAATGGCCATCTTGACCAGGCCCAGGAGCAAACCGACAGGGAAGACCCACCCCCCCGATCGGCTCTCCCCACTCCCTGCCTTATGTCCAAACACTAGAATCAGTGGACTAAAATGCAACCAGAACTTGAGGTACAACCCCTTCAGATATTGGTACAGGGGCAGTAACTTCACACACCCCGTATATGCATGGAACACGGTCTCCTCCTCACCGCAGAAAATACATGCGGCGGACGAGCCCGTGAACCGACTCAAAGGTTTATTACATGCCACCACTCTTTGCAACACTCTCCAACCTAGGTCCCCAATGTAGAGGGGGACAACTCCCTTGTAGAGGGACCCCCACTGGGGACCTCCCCCGCCTTCGGGTGGTAACACTGTCTGCCATGGCGTGTCAGGATGGGAGATGAAGGCAAGGAGGTGCAGAATGTGCAGGAGCATTCTGTACAGTGTGCGTCTCTTTGCATCACGAAACGGCATGCTGGCCATCTCGGAAAGGTGGCTCAGGTTGTGTGGAGCCGGTGCCCGAGAAATATCCCGGAGCCTAAGCCCAATTACCAAATCTGACTGAGCGGGGGTAAGCTCAGTCACAACCATTCTAGGCGCGTGCCTCTCCTCGACACCCGCCATGACAGGGTGAGGGCCGGCCACTCCCGCAGCCACAACATCTATCTCCCCACGTGGAGTAACACGCTGGCTAAAAACAACCAGATTCCTCACTCTTAGCACATCCCGATAGAAACTAGGCAAGCCCCTTAGGGCGGGTCAACTGATGCCCGCCACCGGGAGCCGTGAGACTCCCCTTAGGCAACGACCCCGAAGGAAAAGTTACGTGGCCAGAGCATGCGGGGGGTTCTCTACATACATATACCTCCGCAGAGTCCTGAGACGGAGAGCCGGAGAGCCGTCACCTGGGTACGCACGCATACCAAGGACTGGCCGCCCTCCTCTAACGGGAGACTCGGGACTGCTGCGGAAATCCAGTGCCTCCTATTTCCCCAAAAGAAATCCACCAGCTTCTTCTGTAAAGCAGTTACAAATATAGAGGACGGCACAAGAGTAGCCAGCCGGTACCATAACATGGAGGCCACCAGCTGGGTTATGACCAGTACCCTACCCTGAAATGAAAGAACTCCAAGCAGGCCTGACCAGCGTCCCAACCGGGTAACTACTTTCATCTCCAACTCCTGCCAGTTTGACGGCCAAGCATCCTCAGAGGGACTCAGGTACACCCCCAGATAGAGGAGGTGCGTGGTGCTCCATGCATACATTGTCATCTCCTCTGGCAGAGAGTCTACCTGCCACTGACCCACTAAAAGTCCAGAGCACTTACTCCAGTTAATCCTGGCAGAAGATACAGCCGAGAAAATCTTCTGGCAGTCACGCATCCTCTGCAGGTCACCAGGGTCAGTGAACGTAAAGAGTACATCATCGGCATACGCCGAAAGAACCACTGCCTTCTCCATTCCTATGGGAAAGCCAAATTCAAATTTTGAAAAACAACTTCTCATATTCTGCTCAGGCAGTTAAAAACTCAAAGATATGAGCATTGAATTTTCCCGTTTCAGGTAACCCATAACCTTGGTGTTCTCCTCTTCCACACACACCCACAAACTGAGTTTTCTTCTCCCTTCATTGAACATTCCCATCCTATTTGACCATCATCCATTTGATGATTTTTCCACATTACAGTATCTATAGACTCTTTAGTTTTATAATTTTCTATGGTTTCATAATAGTGAATTAGAATCTGTAATTGGTTTAGAGCTCTAGTTATAGATATAATGACCAACATTGCACAGGTTTTTCCAATTAAAGCCTAACAAGGCTGTCATTATCCCTTCACTCAAAACTTTGGTCCAATTTACAAATTCCAACATCTTACTGGCTTATTAAATGGCGTTATCAATCTGCATCCACACATCTAGAGGTATTTCAATTGCTGCATGTCAATGTCTTTGCTGCACCCATTGTTCATAATCTCCTATTTATTGTCTACCATTCCAAAACATGCCTTCTGTCCCGGGAATTAACCTTGTAAACCTACGCTGCATTCCCTCAACAGCAAGAATGTCCTTCCTCAAATTAGGGGATTCCAGTAGGGCCCTATACACTGCAGAAGGACCTCTTTGCTCCTATACTCAACTTAAAATTAATTAATCAATTAATTTTGATTAAATAGTTCCAATGTCATTAACCTGAAACGTTAATTCTGTTTCTCTCACCCAGAATTATTTTAGAGTGTTTTCATCACTTTCATTTTGTATTTTGCATTTGCAGCAGCAGATTTTCTGTACAAATTATCTGATGATGCTGAAAGCAAAATTAAGTCACATACTCTAATGAAAGATGGTCTTAACCACATTCTTCATCAGTCTCCATATTTCCATACAATTTTGTTTCATGCCTCAAAGCTATTCTGTGTTTACATGGCTTGCATCAATTCCACAATATTTTATTTGAATTTCTTCTTGTGATAGTACAATTTCAGAATTTATTGTCCACCTCCAGATATTCCTAGAACATCACTGTGAGTTATTTTTGATACAACTGAGTGGCTTGCTTGGCCTTTGAGTGGATAATAAAAAATGTACATTGTAATTAGAAATATGTTGGCATTAAAAACCAAATTCTTCACATTTTTCATCATTTGTACCTTAATTTCCACGAATGAACAAAACATTTATAATTGTCGCCTGTGGGAAATTTCATTGAAAACCTTCTGAAAATCTTCATAAAAATACATTAACTCAATTTCCCCATCTGCACAATTTGACCTTCTTCAAAATAAACCTTTATTCTTGTCAAACATCTTTCATTTTTCTCTGATTGGCATAACCATATCAAAATGTTAATTTAATGTAAAATCATGATTCAAACCCACGGAACAAGAAAACTAATGGTGAAAAATTTAGTTTTAACATTGTCATTGCAAGTCACTGTAAACTAATGATGGCAGGACAGCATCAATACTATCAACGGGTACATCAGTTAAGTCAAACATAATGAAAAATCCAATGGACAGGATTTTAGATCAATAGGAGGTACAGTAGATGCATGAAGCACAACATGAAATTAGAAAATAAATGAAAATACCATTTCAAATATTAATTCTGTCATTGAAGAGCAAAATGGTCTCACTTCCTTGGAAAGAATTGCATGCTAACTGACTCAATTTTAGATTTACCACACAGTGGGTGAACTAATACTTCTTCAAATGTGAAGAACATGTAACTGGAATATGGTGTAATCATAGACTCAGGGCACATCATAAGCCATGGAAGTGATTCAAACTCCAGAATAAGATGACTACCTTGAAATAATGTTAGAATTGTTTTTAAATGCACTGATTTGTTGCCATAGAGTCATATCTATGACTTGTGCTATTCGCCTAATGCACACAAAATAAACAGTTTGGGGCTTTCTGTAATCTTTTATCAAATGCAGCATGCATTGAAACTACAGACCCATTTCTGATTATCAAATATTTTACATTATACATGAAAAATGTACACTGTTAACTTAATGGGCTAATTCAATTCAGTTTGTGGAGACGTGGTTAACAGTGGAGAAGACTACATTAAGGGCACTCTACTGTTGACTTTCACACTGACAGAGTAATAATTGAGTTTGTTATGACAAGGTGAGTAATAAGTATTGGTCTGCTGTTTAATAAAAAGATTTTATAGTCAGTAAATGCAATAAAATATCCACCAGAGAACTTGATAATTAAAGGATAAATAAAATGCATGTTCATGCTCGGTAGCAAAAGATGCATCATACAGTAGTGCTAGTCAGGAAGAAATGATCCAGAAAATACTTATGCTAAGTGTTTATTTCATGTACTGGATCCAGACTGTATAACAGGTTTCTATTAAGTTTATCCAAATGTCTATCAAATTGTACTCAAAATTGTTTGTGCGTGGAATGAAAATATTTAAAGTGCAGAACGGAATTCTTCTTGGTGAATGGAAAATTAATCTTTATGGTGCCGGTCTATCAGTCTGGATGTTGTGAATTCAGATCTTACTGCCTTGCTACTTTGGATCATCTGTGCTATTCCTGCCACTGTGACAGAATGTCAAGACCTCAAACCATAATTCAACCTTTAATCTTATAATCCAATTTGACACAGAAGTTGGATTTTTATTTTGAATGCCTTCATTTAAGAAGTGCGAGCATCACTGGCATGGTTATCAGTTAGGGTCCATCTTTTTCAATTAGAGATATAGCATGGAATCAGGCCCCCAGCCCACCAAGTCTGTGCCAACCAATGATCACCCATATGCTAGTTCTATGTTGTCTCAGTTTTGCATCCTGCACACTGGGGGCAATTTACAGAAGCCAATTAATCTACAAATCTGCATGTCTTTGAAATGTGGGAGGTATCCGGAGCACCCAGAGAAAAACCATGCGGTCACAGAGAGAACGTGCAAACTGCATACAGACAGCACCTGTAGTCAGGATTGAACCCCGGGTTCTGGCGCTGTAAAGGGCCTGCCCCACTATACGAGTTTACCCAAGAGCTCTCCCGAGTAAAAAAAAAAAAATCAAACTCATGGTAAGTACGTAGAATGTACATAGCGGGTGCGTCGGAGCTCCTGACGGCTCGTAACGCTAACGGCAGGTACTCGGGGAAACGCGGTAAGCTCGTGAAGTTTTTTCAACATGTTGAAAAATGTCCACGTGAGCCCCGAGTACCTACGAATGGCTATTACCGTAATTCTCCGAGTTCGAATCAGGGGAAACTCGGGAGAATTACCTCTTGAATTACCTCGTACAGTGGGACAGACCCTTTAGGCAGCAACTCTACTGCTGTGCCACTGTGCAGCATTCTCTAAATGCTCTTCAGAGGGCGGTGGTGAGCTGCCTTCTTTACCCAGTGCAATTCTCCTGCTATTTGTGGTTACGTTCTAAGATGTGGAACCAGTGAAAAGGAAGAAACTGCAATATATTTGTATATCTTTCTTGAGAGTTGGACCTGCACCTATCTGGGCAAGTGGGATTTATTCCATCATGATCTTGGACAATGTTTGTGTAAATTGTGTTGGTGTGTGACTTGGTTCTTTTCTTGTATGGCTGCAGAAACCAAATTTCGTTTGAACCTCATGTGAGGTTCAAATGACAAATAAAAGGTATTGTATTATTGTATTGTATTGAATCAAGATTTTGGAATATCTGTCGGAATATCTGACATCTGTCCTGGGGGTGGATTGGAGTCACTGGAGATGGTCTTGGAGGAGAGGATGCTCCTCAAACTGTGGAGCATCTTGGATAATACAGCTCACCCTCTCCATGACACACTGGTCAACCTGAGGAACACCTTCAGCAACTGACTGGTTCCACCAAGATGCAGCACAGAAAACCACAGGAGATGCTTTTCCCCTGTGGGAATCAACTGTACAACTCCTCCCCCTTTTGTCATGGGGTATTCTGACTCCCCTCCCCCCCCCCCCCCCCCCCCCCCCCCCCCCATCTCAATCTTTGCACATCCCAAATCTAGACTTTCCACTCGTTACTTTAATTTCATGTTTCATGTGTCTTGTTGTGTTTCATGACTGTTGGCAGACCAATTCCCCCCCTGGGATAAATAAAGTTCTATCGTATCGTATGGTATTGTATCAATATTAATTTTTCAGTTGAGATGCAAAAGATTCCATGATACTATTTGAAGACAGGATGGTTGCTTGGTTGGTGTCATGACTATGACACTCACATGCACATGAGGCACAATTTCCAATGGCAAAGTAAAATTAACCTACCAACCTTCACATCTTTAATATGTGGGCTGATATTAGAGCACCCCGACAAGACCAACATGGTCACGAGGAGAACACGTAACTCCACAGAGACAGCACCAGATGTCAGCATTGAACTTGGGTCTCTGGACCCATGAGGCTGTAGCTCTCCTAGCTGTGCACCTGCACTGCCCTAATCAATTTTAATCAATATGCCTCTCCTCACACCTACCATTACTTCTCCTTTTCCTTTCTATGCCCTCCTGAACATCAGAAATGTTCAATTTCCATTACTTCCCATGCTAACATCAGGTCTTACTTATCACTACCAAATCACAAACTCCCACTGTAAATTTTGTTCAGCTCTGTGCATGAACAATATTCCATTCTGGTACAATACCAGTTAGCCTTGAGTTAGCCTTGATTGTGTTGTTTATCTAATTTTGCACTCCTATGTTGCCATTCGGCCCTCTTTATTTTCAATTCATCAGGAGTCCAGTTAAGAGTGTTTTATTGTTATATTGCCATCTTCGTATAACCATATAACAATTACAGCACGGAAACAGGCCCTCTTTATCCCCTTTCACCATAACCCTAATAACTATCCAGGACCTTCACTGGAAGCTCATTCCACACAGTTAAGAGTGTCCCCTTGTTTGAATTTAGTGGGAAAAGCTTGTCAACTGTCTATCCCTCTCATCATTTTTATAACCTTCTGTCCCAAAGAAAAAGCCCTAACTTGTTCAATGTAACTTATGCTTTACATTCTTTAAAATACTCTCTCTATTTTGTTCACCTATAATTAGGCAACCAAAATAATACTCAGATTGGGACATTTTAACATTTCTGCTTCTATACTAAATGCTCCCCACATAGCTTTCTTTACCACCCTATCTACATGAATTACTTTGTATGTGCACAGAGATCCCTCTGTTCACCTGATTCCTACCAAACCATGTACGTCCTATTTTGATGATTGAAAAATGACAGATGAAACAAGACAAAACAAAGAGAATCATGAGTAGCGCAGTCCACCAAATATTACATTTGCTCAGTACACTGCAGAGAAATCACTCCCCTGAATGTCCTCCAAGCCAGGAGTCTTGGACGGCACAATGGCAGTGGCAGAGTTGCTGCCTTACAGTGCCAGAAACCTGGGTCCGAAGCGGACTACAAGTACCAGTTTGTATATTCTCCCTGTGACCGCATGGGTTTTTTGTGGGTGCCCTGATTTCTTCCCACACTCCAAAGATGTGCAGGTTTGTAGGTTAATTGGCTTCAGTAAAAATTGGAAATTGTCCCTTGTGTGCAGGATAGTGCTAATGTATGGGGTAATCACTGGTATGCATGGACTCTGTGGGTCGAAGGCCCTATTTCCGCACTGTATCTCTAAATAAATGTTTTATTGTCATGTCCCGAAACAGAACAATGAAATTCTTACTTGCAGCACATTCTCAGGAAAAGATCCATCTACTAGGTTTGGGGATTGTTCCTTTTGTGCACTAAACCAGGAGATTTTCAAGGTCTGGCTCTTCAATCCATTTCCCAGCTCCTGAAACTTTACCTATCGAACCTCAACTATTTTCCTATGCAAGTCATCGCAAGTCAATAGAGTGCACATCTTTAAGGTGAGAGAGGCAACATTTAAAAGTGATGTGCAGGGCAAGTTTTTTTTACATAGAGAGTGGTGGGTGCCTGGAAAATGCTACCAGGTGTGATGGAGGAGGCAGATACGAGAGTGGCATTTAAGAGGCTTTTAGATGGACACATGGGTTTGCAGGAAATGGAGGGATATGGATCACATGCAGAAAGGGGAGTTTAGTTTAACGTGACATTGTGTTCTGCACGGATATTGTGGACCAAAGGGCCTGGTCCTCTGCCGTACTGTTCTGTGCTCTATGTTTGACTTCCAGCTTAAACCCTTTTATTTGCAGCCAATTAATCCTTTAACAGGGAATAATGGAAAGACAGCAGGATTTATCATAGGATTAAGGACCAAAAAGTAACATCTCCCTTCAGTAATAAATTTATTATGCAATTCACCGTTTGCTAGCAATCTTTGTTGAACATAAAGATATTTTGCATTCATTCGCCATCTTTCATTATCTTTAAGTATCTCGGAACGTCTCACAATAAATGATGTTGTTTTTAAGTGTATGCATAATCAATGTAAGTTACTGTAAGCAGTAATGAGGTCATGATCTTGGAAAGGTCTGGTTTTAATTCCCCAAATTGTCCACACTTTAGGGAAGTATGAAGCAAGGAAAATCTTCAGCTCTGACTTTCTGCAGTGTGCACCACCCCCTGCTGGCTGGTAAAATGTATTGCAGGTTCTCCTCAAAATTCCTGCTTCTGAGTCCAGAATTTCTTTGGCACCATTAAAGAGAGCTAAAGGATCGCTGACCAACATGCCAAAGACCATTGACCTTGCAAAGAAAGATAAAGAGATGGATAGGAAGGAACTGCAGATGCTGATTTATGCCAAAGATAAGACACAAAGTGCTGGAGTAACTCAGAGGGTCAAGCAGCATCTCTGGAGAAAAAGGATTTTCTCCAGATATGCTGCCTGACCCACTGAATTACTCCAGCACTTTATGTCTATAAAGAGCTGGGGATTGGTTCAGAGTGCTGCCAATTAAAGCAGAGTAAAGTCTGATGGAGAGGGGTGGTTGTTCCTGAGCATTGGGGCCTTGTAGGGCAAAGACCCAGTGCAAGTAGCTTTGCTGCTGAAGCATATACTCAGCCTAATGGCTGACAAGGTAATGTGGCACAGTGGTGCAGTGAGAGCAACACTGCGGCACAGTAGTTAATGTCACTGGGAAAGAGCTCCAGCAACACGGGTTCAATTTGACCAATGCCGCTGTAGTGGGCAGACCCATTTGACCTCCTCCTCCACTTTTCACTGTATACTTTCCAGTTTCCCCTCCAGGTGCACAAGGCCCTTAAGTTTACGCAGTGTGTTTTAACTGTCTGCCAACTTACCCACATCTGATCTAGATCTAGGCAACTAAGGGATGACAAAAGCATTTTGGAAAAGCAGTTTCACACTATGTTATAGGCTGGTTTAAACTTGATGTAAAGTTACAAGTATGTGCGGCTATTTTACTGAAGTTAGGCATATTTTAAGAATAAAATGGCGAACATTGATCCTTTGGGAGCTTTGGGACTGACAATTTTCCTTCTGTACCCCTCCAGACAGCATGCTTGCTCTGATTTATAATGAACAGATTTTGAATGTCAGAATAGAGTTGTATTAAAGCGTGTCTTGCACACATTGAGGAAGTATTTAACTAATTGAAGAATCCTCTCCCATTTCTCTATAGACAGAAACATTTGGAGTTCTCTTTCCCAGTCATTCTTAATTTTATCAAATGTATCTATTTGTAATTTCAAAATCAACTCATAAATAGTCGTTATTAAGCCTTTCTGATAAGGGTTCAAATGTAAAAATGTTTCCAAAATATCGGTTTGATGTGGTAACGGAAAAAAGGGTAGTAGCCTTCAAAAAATGTCTAATTTGTAAATATCTAAAAAAGTGTGTTAGGTAAATTATATTTATTGGAGAGTTGTTCGAAAGACATAAAACAACCATCCAAAAACAAATCACGAAAAGCTACTAATCCCTTCCTCTTCCATAGCAGAAAGGCTTGATCAGTACTAGAAGGTTGGAAGAGAAAATTAGATTATAGGACTCGATAAGATAAAATCATTCAATCCAAAAAACGTACGAAATCGAAACCATATTCAAAATTTATGTCTTATTGTTGGATTAGTCGTATATTTATTCAATCTAGTAATTGTAAAAGGTAACGAGGCCCCTAGAATAGAAGCCAATGATAGCCCTTGTTTAAATTCACGTTCAAGATTTATCCATCCTGGGCATTGGGTATCTTCTAAATCTTTTGTCCAAAACATTAAATAATGAACATTAACTGCCCAATAGTAGAATCTAAGGTTTGGCAGTGCCAAACCACCATCTTTTTTTGATTTCTGCAAGTATTTTTTACTCAGTCTGTAATTTTTATTCTGCCATATATATGAAGAAATTTTGGAATCAATAATATCAAAGAAAGATTTATCAATAAAAATTGGTATCGTCTGAAATAAATACAAAAATTTAGGTAAGATAAACATTTTAATAGCATTGATTCATAATAAATAATGGAAGGAAAAACGTGCAGTAGAGTTAGTCTCTGGTGAGATAGGCGTTTACAGTCCGAATTGCCTCTGGGAAGAAACTCCTTCTCAACCTCTCCGTTCTCACTGCAACGGAGGCGTTTGCCTGACCGACGCTTGGACTCCTGGCGGGGTGGCCGATTAAAGATAAGGATGTTGGTGACCATTTAGTAAACTGTTGTTTGTTATGGTCAATTAAAGGCGTAAAATTAGCTTTAAATAAATGTGTTTCTTGGTAATCTTAATACCTAAATAAGTAAAACATTCGGTAGTCAATCTAAATGGAAACTGTCCATAATTCGAAACTAGATTATTTAATGAAAAAAGCTCACTCTTACTAAGATTTAGTTTATAACCAGAAAAATTACTAAATTGATTAAGAAATGCTACTATTGCCGGAATAGATTTCTCAGTATTAGAAATGAATAATAACAGATCATCTACATAAAGAGATAGCTTATGTATCTTATTCCCGCGGACAATACCAAAAATATTAGGGGATTCCCTAATAGGCCAGAGGTTCCAAAGCAATATCAAACAGTAAAGGACTTAAAGGACAGCCCTGTCTAGTACCTCGAAAGAGCCTGAAAAAAGGAGATATCTGATTATTGCTAAGTACAGAAGCCTGAGGTACATGATATATCAGCTTGATCCAAGAAACACATTTTGGACCAATCTTAAATTTTTCAAGTGTATTGAATAAGTATTCCCATATTACTCTATCAAACGCCTTCTCGGCATCAAGTCAAGTCAAGTCAAGTCAAGTCAAGTTTATTTGTCACATACACATACGAGATGTGCAGTGAAATGAAAGTGGCAATGCTCGTGGACTTTTGTGCAAAAGACAAACAACAAAACAACCAAACAAATTATAAACACAATCATAACACACATATTCTTTTACATAATAAATAATGGAAGGAAAAACGTTCAGTATAGTTAGTCCCTGGTGAGATAGGCGTTTACAGTCCGAATTGCCTCTGGGAAGAAACTCCTTCTCAACCTCTCCGTTCTCACCGCATGGCAACGGAGGCGTTTGCCTGACCGTAGCAGCTGGAACAGTCCGTTGCAGGGGTGGAAGGGGTCTCTCATGATTTTATTTGCTCTGGAGTTGCACCTCCTGTTGTATAGTTCCTGCAGGGGGGTGAGTGAAGTTCCCATAGTGCGTTCGGCCGAACGCACTACTCTCTGCAGAGCCTTCTTGTCCTTGGCAGAGCAATTCCCAAACCAGGTGGTAATGTTCCCGGACAAGATGCTTTCCACCGCCGCTGCGTAGAAGCACTGGAGGATCCTCGGAGACACTCTGAATTTCCTCATTTGCCTGAGGTGGTAAAGGCGCTGCCTTGCCTTACTCACGAGTGCTGAGACATGTGAGAAATGACACATTCTGGAGTTTTATTTGACGCTGTATATACGATATTCATTAATCACCTAACGTTAAAGTATGAGTAATGATTTTTAATAAAACCTGGTTGATCTTCAAAAATAATTTGCGGTAAAATATTTTCCAATCTCAGAGCTAATATTTTGGAAAGAATTTTGGAATCTACATTTACCAGTGATATATGTCTATATGTCGTCACTTCAGTAGGGTCTTTATCTTTTTTAAGAATTAAAGAAATAGATTTCATAAAAGGATTGTGGTAATCTATTAATTAAAAAGGCTTCTTTAAAAACCTTGCATAGTCAAGGAGACAGTAAACTTGAGAAATACTTTAAAAATTCTACTATAAACCCATCTAAACCGGGAGCTTTAATAGAATTCATCGAAGGGATTGCTTTCTGTATTTCTTCCTCCGTGATGAGTTCGTCTAACAACAGAGACTCGTTATGTAATAAATTTGGCAAGTTCAATTTCTTTAAAAACATGCATTATATTGGAATCAGTAAGACATTCTGATTGGTATAGGGAGGTATAAAATTCCTGAAAGGACTTATGAATTTTGTCATGGTCTACAGTTAGTATACCATCCCGTTTACTCACTTTAGTAATCTGACGTTTGGCCGACACCGCTTTCAACTGATTAACGAGTAATTTACCAGATTTTTCGCCATGTATATAAAATTGACTTTTGGTTTTAAGTGACTGGTTCTCAATCGATGATACTAATAACAAATCATATCTCAATTAAAGTTCAACTATTCTTATAGAGCTCCAAACTAGGAGCTTTTGAATATTTTTTATCAATTTCTTTAATCTCATTAGCCAATATACGTATTTCATTTTGAGTTTGTTTTTTTAATCGCGCGGAGTATGAAATAATTTGTCCACGAATATATGCCTTAAAAGCATCCCAGACTACACCATTGGATATTTCTTCAGTAGAATTTGTTAGGAAGAAAAAAGCAATATGATCTTTAATAAAATTAACAAAATTTTAATCTTGAAGCAAAGTAGCACTAAATCGCCATTGTTCAGCACTAAACTTGGAATGAGGTAGTTTGATTGATAGTTTCAATGGTCATGATCAGAAATGGCAATTGCATCATACTCACATGCAGTGACCGATGAAACTAACCGAGAATCTATTATAAAGTAGTCAACCCTCGAGTTACTATGATATACATGAGAGAAAAAAGAAAATTCTTTGTCATTTGGGTGTAAGAATCTCCAGACCTAACATTCCAGAGTCAAGTAAAAAAGAATTGATAAAACTAGTCGATTTATTTGGAAGCACATGATCAGATGCAGATCTGATGATGCAGTTCTATGCGCGATTCCTTACAGATTTAGCAACTGGGCTAAAGCCACTACATCATCTGTTATAAAAAGATGTGAAATGAAAGTGGGGAAAGGAACAGCAACGCGCATATGACATCTGCAAGGAAAACTTGACAAGTGACAAACTCCTTGTTCACTACAATACAACACGCGAGATGAAACTTGCTTGTGATGCTTCAAGTTATGGTGCAGGTGCAGTGATCTCCCACGTAATGAATGATGAACAGGAAAAGCCTATTGCTTTTGCATCCCGCACCCTATCACAGAGTGAATGTAATTATGCACAGATAGAAAAGGAAGCACTCAGCATCGTGTTCGGAATCAAGAAATTCCATCAGTTTCTTCTCAGCAAACCATTCACCCTAGTGACTAATCACAAGCCATTGCTAGTGATACTTGGTCCCAAGTCAGCTATACCTTCCATTGCGGCATCAAGGATGCAGCGCTGGGCAATTTTGCTGTTCCAGTATGACTACAAGGTTGCTCCAAGTGCAACGCAGTTGCAGATGCGTTGTCCCGGTCGCCCCATGAGAACTCTGACGTGGGAAGTGCGAACTCTATCCACACACTGCAAGTTGTAGATGAAGTCTTTCCAGTGACTGCAACAGGAATTGCAGCAGAAACAGAGAAAAACACGGCTGAAGTGGGTCTATGAACAGACATTGAACGGTTGGACTGAAATCGATAGTGGTTTGAACTCAGTTCTGAACTCAGAGCTGAAGCCTTTCCATAATCGACGCCATGAATTATCATGTGAGCTGGGATGCATTAAGTGGGGTTACAGAGTGGTTGTACCAGTGGCAGTCATGGTGGCACAGCGGTAGAGTTGCTGCCTTACAGCAAAATGCAGCGCCAGAGACCCGGGTGCGATCCCGACTGCGGGTGCTGTCCGTATAGAGTTTGTACGTTCTCCCCGTGATCTGCGTTGGTTTTCTCCGAGAACTTTGGTTTCCTCCCACACTACAAAGACGTACAGGTTTGTAGGTTAATTTGCTTGATAAAAATGTAAAATTGTCCAAGTTGGCGATATGCAGAGTACTGCCTGCCGACTACAAAATTCAGAAGGTTCAGAAGGAGTCTTTGAGAAACAAAATTATGAATTAACTTCATGCCAGACATCCTGGCATAGTAAGCATGAAGTCAATTGCCAGAAGTTTTGTGTATTGGCCTGGTATTGACAGTGACATCGAGTCACTGGTGAGCAAATGTAGTGTCTGCCAAAATGTTGATTTTGTGAAAAGGGTAATGATCACTTTCTGGTGCTAGTAGATAGTCATTCCAAATGGATTGAGGTTAAGCAGTTGGGGTCAAGCACTACTACTGAGTGTACCATTGATGAGTTGAGATCAATTAATGCATGCCATGGAAGAACTTGTTTCGGATAATGGGCCTCAGTTTCGTTTAAAACGGTTCAAAGAGTTCATGCAGCGGAATGCTGTAAAACACACACTTGTTCCCTCATACCATCCAGCCTTCAACGGGGTGGCGGAAAGGTCTGTTAGAATTGTCAAAGATGCTCTCAAGAACCAGGTTTTGCAGGGTAGTTCACAGCTCAGCATGAAACATCGTTTGGCTAGTTTCTTGCTGAAGTACAGAACCACACAACACACAACAGGTTACTCACCTGTAGAACTATTGATGAAGAGAAGGCCAAATATACGCCTAAGTCTAGTTCAACCCTTGAGAGTTGAGCAAAAACAGTTAAGTCAAAAACGCCATTTTGACTCCCACAAAAAGGTGAGGTACTTCAAGCCAGATCAGCAGGTTTGTGTTCTCAGTCCTCCCAACAAGTCCAGTCGAGACAAATGGGATGTTGGGGAAATAGTGGAAGTGTGTGGAACAAAAAGATACTTAGTTGAAGTTGGAGATAGGACCAAAAGTGTTCATGTTGATCAAATGATTCCAGCCAAAGATGAACCAAAAAAGAACCATGAAAATTAAATAACCTACTGCACAAGTAAAACAAAAATGTGTAGATTTGTAAAATAAATATATTATGTTTATAATTTCAGATTTCATAAATACTGGTTTAAAGCAAGTATCACAACAACAAAATTGTAACTGAGTACTTAGATTTAATACTTAAGAAAAGGAGAGCAGTGTAATGTATTCATACATATTCATGTATATGTTAATGACTTGGTGTTCAATAAAAGCAGGGAATGTTGTGTAATAAATCTCTCTCTTATGATCCAGGCAACCAGCGTGTAAGTTGTTATTCATTCTACCATCTGGAATATAGCAATAGCCTAATCCTAAACAAACTTTTAGGCAATGTACATACATGAAATAAACATACATTTTCCTGAGCTTTAACATTGCGGGTTTACTGATGCGAATATATTCACTAAAATGTTCAGCCTCCAATGTTTGCTTTCAATTTGTAATTTTTTCTCAATTAAGAGGTTTCACTCTGGAACAATCCAAAGATAAAAATCTGCCAGACGATAAGTTGTACCAGTTTTGACTGGTTTTATGAAGTGGCTATATTTGCTCCATATTTAATTCTTAAATTAAAACCTAAAAACCTGCCTCTATATGTGCATCTGCTATGAACTAGATAACTCATTCGGAAATTATTTTTCAAGGAGCATGTAAGAGGATCAGTCTTTTGGAAACTGAGGTTTGGTTAGTTTTGAGATACAGTGTGGAAGCAGGCCCTTTGGCCCACCAAGTCCACGCTGACCAACAATCATCCGAATGCTATGTTCTATCCTACACACCAGGAACAATTTACAGAAGCCAATTAACATAGAAACCTGCCTGTCTTTGCAATATGGGAGGAAACCAAAGTAACCGGAGAAGACCCATGTGGTCCAAGGGAGAACGTACAAAGTCCGTACAGGCAGTACCCGTGGTTTCTGGCACTGTAAGGCAGCAACTCTAATGCTGCTCTATTGTGTCGCCTCCAAATCAGAGGCTTTTGCCATCTCCTCATTTTGATGTAAAAGATATTTAGGTGCGTCTTAAAGGTGAGGCAGCAATCGTTCCTTAATAAACCTTCGTCACATTTAAGATCAACCCCATACAGAAACTAACATTGATTAGGTCTTCATCAAAACCATGCCCAACAAATTAACCATGATTGTAAGACTGCTAACAACAGGCAGAGATGATTGGTAAATTCCTCCATCGATCGAGCCTGGTACTCACACTGGTGTAACTGATTGTCATTGATTTTATGAATTTAATCTTCATTTAAGCAATTATCCCCTCTCTCCAATCTTCTGGAGAAATTACTGCTTTAATTAAGGGAAGTTGCTATGGTTTCTGTTTCCTCCACTCTGTAAATGGGTTCTGCTGAGTAAATGTACATTGTTTGCCATGCATTAGACTGCAAGTCAAACATCCCACCTAACTCCAGCTCATTGACCAATATAATGTTTTCAGTGTGTACACAGTTAATATAACGTGTCATGGAGGCATCAATAATATAACGCATACGGCTGGATACTGTTTCTTCATTTACAAAATCCCACAATCTCTTTCAAACAAAAATGTGAGAGTATCTCACTGTAGTACCTCAATTAGAGTCATAGAGCAAAACAGCGCTGAAATAGGACCTTCAGCCCAACTAGTTCATGCTGACGTTGCCTAATCAAGCTAATCACATGTACCTGCTTCTGGCCTGTATCCCTCCAATCATTACCAATCCTAATACCTGTTCAAGTGTCTTTCAAATGCCATTATTGTACCCGTCTCTACTCATCCCCTGCAGCTCATTCTATGTGTACACCACCCTCTGTGTGCAAGTTTCCCCTTGGGTCCCTTTTAAATCTTTCCCCTCTCACCTATGCCCTCTAGTTTCAGACTGGGATCAGGGGAGGGCTGAGGAGCTGCAATTTGAAGTATATTAAAAACTTCCTCACTGTCAAGTCTTTGCTCATTCTTGCCTCAGATCCAAAGGTTTATAGGTACAATTTCTGCTACAGAAACCTGACACAGAAGCGAGGCAAATACTCCAGTGTAATATGGAGCAAATAATATATTGTTGGAGTCAGAGTTATACAGCATGGAAACTGGCCCTATGGCCCACTTCGTCCATATGATCAAGATCTCTATCCCAACTAGTTCTATTTAACTATGTTAATCACATATACCTACAAACCTTTTACATCCATGGACCTATCCAATCTCATTTAAGCACTGTAATTGTATCCGTCTCCACAGCTTCCTCAGGCATCTTATGCTATAAATTATCCCATGCATCCCTTTTAAATCTTTCCCCTGTTATATTAAACCCAAGACCTCTAGTTTCAAACCCCTCTATTCTGGGTAAAAGGCTGTGGCCATACACCTTATCTATGCCACTGATGATTGTATATACTTCTATACTTTTCCTCAGCCTCCTACACTCCAAGAAAAACTCTCAGCATACCCAGCCTCTCCTTGTAACTCAAGCGCTCCAGTCCCAGTATCAACTGTGTGAATCTTGTCTGCATGCTTTCGAGCTTAATAACATCCTTCCAAAAACTGGGCAACCAGAAATGTGCACAATACTCCAAGTGCGATCACACCAATGATTTGTACAGTTGCAACATAGAAAAGTGCATTCAGCCCACACTATCTGCGCCAAACATAATGCCACGACAACTCTCATCTGTCTGCATATAATCCTTATCCCTCCATTCCCTGCATATTCATGTGCTTATCCAAATGTCTCTTAAATACCACTATCGTATCTGCCTCGGGATGCAAGCAGAAGCCTTCATGTGGCGCATCCCGGGCAATGCTGATGACAGAAACTGTAACACAGTGACTGATTGAAGTGGCCAATTCTGCAACCACCGACCGTCAACCGTCACTGACCGACCGGAAAGACGTGATATAGAAGATGGCCGGACACGAGGAAGACGAAGAATCTGCCTCAATCACCACCCCTCGCAGCGTTGTTCAGGCACTCACTGACCTCTGTGTAAAAAATGTGCCTTGTACATCTATCTATATAAATAAAAGTCTCATCTTGACCACTTCCTGTCTGCGCTGTATATTGATTTTAGAAAAAAACGCTACCATATATATATCGCTATGATTTTTGGCCATCTGACTCACAGTCCTCCTCCGCTGAGGCAGTCCCGAGGATTTTTCCGATCGATGAAAAATAAAAAAGTTATGAATGTTTAAAAAAGCCTGAGATCAGCTGATTGGTCCTCTCGCCTGTCAATCGCCACGATGAAGGTAACACCCTTTCCGGGGGGGTGGTGGGGGGGTGGGGGAGAGCAGAAGTATAAAGCTCTGGAGGCGGGATGTGAGTCAGTTACCCTGGAAGACTGTGAGTGAGAGTTGAGTCCAGAACTGTGAGTCTACGCCGTGAGTGAACTGAACTCTGCTTGAAATGAAATTAATTGGTAGCCTGCAATCTGTTTGAAATTGTATGAAATGAATTTGAGTTTGGTGGCCTGCACACTGCTTGAAATGCCATGAAATTAATTTGAATTTGGTGCCCTGCACACTGCTTGAAATGGTATGAATGAATTTGAATTTGGTGGCCTGCACTCTGCTTGAAATGCTATGAAATGAATTTGAATTCAGTGGCCTGCACAATGCTGGAAATGGTATGAAATGAATTTGAATTTGATGACCTGCACTCTGCTTGAAATTGTATGAAATGTATTTGAATTTGGTGGCCTGCACTCTGCTTGAAATGGAATGAAATTGAATTTGGTGGGCTGCATTCTGCTTGAAATGGAATGAAATTGAATTTGAATTTGGTGGCCTGCACTTCGCTTAAAATGGTATGAAATTGAATTTGGTGGTCTGCACTCTGCTTGAAATGCTATGAAATGAATTTGAATTTGGTGGCCTGCACACTGCTTGAAATGGTATGAAATGAATTTGAATTTGATGGTCTGCACTATGCTTGAAATTGTATGAAACAAATTTGAATTTGGTAGCCTGGACTGCTTGAAATTGAATTAAATTGAATTTGAATTTGGTGATCTGCACTCTGCTTGAAATGGAATGAAATTGAATTTGAATTTGGTGGCCTGCACTTCGCTTAAAATAATAATAATAATAATAATAATAATACATTATACTTATGGGCGCCTTTCAAGGACTGTCAAGGACACCTTATAAATTTAGTAAGCAGATTACAAAACATGTAAGCGGAATGAAATAAAACAAAAAAAATATAACAACAAAAAATAAAAAATAAATAGTAAGGACATCAACAATACCCAATTCAGAGAGAGAGCAGCGGCAGCTAATCGCGCCAGCGTTCACTCTCCCTTCCGGCAGCCATCTTGGAAACCGAAAAATCAAAACACATTTTAACATTGAACATCCACCATAGTGACTCCTACACACTCCTCACAGTGATGGAAGGCAAAATAAAGTTCAAGTCCTTCCCCTAGCTCTTCCTCGGTCATGGGCCTCGAGCCCCCATTGACGGGACGATCTTGACTCCCGTAGCCAGCGTTCAGGCCTTCCGCGTCGAGGCGCTCCACTCCCGCATCGGGGGGATGTCAGCTCCCCCGCGCCGGGCGATCGAATCTCACGTCGGGGCTGGTCGAGCCCTCCGCGGCGTTGGAGCACCCGACTCGGCCTCACCCGAGACTGCGAGCCCTTGATGTTTAAGTCTGCGGTGGTCATGGTGCTGGAGCGATCCCAGGCAAGCGACCCGCTCCGATGTTAAATCCGCGCCCTGGGGTGGGGCTCACGACAGTCCGAGGAGGCTTCCAGCTCCAGCGATTGTAGGCCGCAGCACCCGGAGGATGTGATCCGAAAATTGATCACATCTCCGGGAAGGTAAGAACATGAAAAAAGTTTCCCCCACTACCCTCCCCCCACATAAAACACACCAAAGAACAATAAAACAAACTTAGAACAAACAAAAAAAAAAAAAAGCAAAAAGAATGAAAAGCCAAAGACTGCCGGTAGGGCTGCCATCTCCCGCTCTGGCCACACCCCAAATGGTATGAAATTGAATTTGGTGGCCTGCACTCTACTTGAAATGGTATGAAATTGAATTTGGTGGCCTGCACTCTGCTTGAAATGGTATGAAATTGAATTTGGTGGCCTGCACTCTGCTTGAAATGGAATTTCAAGGAATAGCCGTGAGTGAACTGCCAGCCCACCAACCATGAGTCAATCAACCGCCATCCCTCCAGCCGTGAGTCAATCAACTGCCAGCAAACCAGCCGTGAGTCAATCAACTGCCAGCCCACCAGCCATGAGTCAGTCAACTGCCACCCCACCAACCGGTGAGTGAGTCAACTGCCAGCCCAACAGCCGTGAGTCAGTCAACTGCCAGCCCCCCAGCCGTGAGTGAATGAACTGCCAGCCCACCAGCCGTGAATGAGTCAACTGCCAGCCCACCAGCCGTGAGTGTGTGTGTGAACTGCGAGCCCAACTTTGGCCTACCTGAAATCACTCATTTCAGCTCACAAGGCCAGAAACCAGTCCCTTTTGCCCAAAATGTCCATATTAGCCCAGGAGCATTTTGGCCCAAAGGGCCTGTGCCAGGCCAGGAAAAGTCCACAAAAGGTGCCTTTCACTGAGATTTCACTCAGATTTATTTTGTCCCTTCGGCTCATCAGGCATGTACTAGCCCAGGAGGAGTCCCTTCGGCCCATCAGTAATTATTCCCCCTGTAAGTATTAAACCTCACCCCAGTATTTTTCTCCCTCCCTTCATTGGCTCCTTGTGAGATCCAGGCCAGGCCATTTTCTTCCTCCTTCATTGCTGTGATCTGTAGAAAAAGATGAAAAATGCCTAAAATTGATTCTCCACCCTCTCCTTCTCTCTCATAGAGTCTCTCGTCGGTTTTGGGCAGAATTTCTGGCAGTTTTTGATCTACCAGCTCACCAGCCCTGAGTGACAGCCCTGAGTGACTGAGCTGCCAGCCCACCAGGCCTGAGTGATTGAGCTGCCAGCCGACCAGGCCTGAGTGACTGAGCTGCCAGCCGACCAGGCCTGAGTGACTGAGCTGCCAGCCGACCAGGCCCGAGTGACTGAGCTGCCAGCCCAAGAATCCATTCAGCCCACAATGTCCATACTAGCCCTCTGGAAACCAATCTCTTCGGCCCACACCCATTCTAGCGCGCTCCCCCCCCCCCCCCCCCCCCCCCCCCCTACTGGCCACCAATATTGGAATTGGTGGAGAGGTGGAATATTGCGTTGGGGAACCAGCCCTCCCGTGTGAACATGGGACCCAATGGGTCCCACTTAGTCTAGTCTCCTTTACACTTTGCTCTCTTACCTTAAAGCTGTACCCTCTTGTATTTTATTTTTCCATCATGGAAAAGATTCTGACTATCTACCCTATTTATGCCTCTCATAATCTGACACAATCCTATCAAATCTATGCATCCTCCGGCATTACAAAGAAAATAATCCATCTATTCAACTTCTCCCTGTAGTTAATACCCACTAATCAAGGCATCATTCCGGTAAACGTCTGGTAAATCCCTACATCCTTTCCAAAGCCTCCACTTCCTTCCTGTAATGGAGTGACCAGACTTGCACACTCTGGTATTTTACTCTGCACTACGTGTTGTACTAGTGAATCGCTTGAATGGACTCATGCATAAATTGACTGATTAGCACACAAATAAAGATTTCCACTTTTCATAATATGACAATAATAAACCAATAACAATACCAATTGCCACAAAATGGTTCCCAGCCCTGCCACGGAATATTTTGTATGGCTGTGACAAACTATTCCTCCTCATCTTTCTCAACATGACTACCCCATCCTGCTTCCACCCTGAGTACTGTTTGCCTACTTTTGAGGAATATGATTAATTTTAATGGCCAAGACAAAGGTAAATATACTAAAGACAACAAAATGTAGTTGATTTCTTCAGAAAGGAAAAACAAAAAAATATATCATGGGACAAAATAATATTAATAATAATTTTACAGTAGCAACTTACAGATAAATTACTCAATCTAAAGTTTAGAGAAGATGATCTATCTGAGCTTTCTGCTGAGATTTCCACAACTACAGAAGTAGGTCTTCAGCTAATTTAATTCACAACCTAATTCAATTCATATCAGCAGGAAATCGGCAAGAGCGCTGGAAAAAGCAAAGGCTAGAGGAATGGATAACAGCCGGCCTGCATGACTGTGGACCCCAGATGTTGCCTGTGTGGAGTTTGCACGTTCTCCCTGTGACCATGTTGGTTTCCTCCGGGTACTCCGGTTTCCTCCCACATCCCAAAGACGTGTGGGTTTGTAGGTTAATTGGTATCTGCAAATAGCCCCAGATGTGCAGAGAGTGGATGTAAAAGTGGAATAACATAGAATGGTCACCATGGACTTGGTAGGTCACAGGGCCTGTTTCCATGTTTTATCTCTAAAATTAAAAAGAGTCTATAAACTGAATTTATTTCTATTTGAAAAACCCAGGTTACAACTACCCCATGGATTCATTAAAGCTATAACTTTTGTGATCTGTTTCGGCTTTAGTGTAGACATATTTGAAACGATAAATAAATGCAAACATTTCATTAAAAAGCTCATTACAAATCTAATCTAAAACTCAGCCTGCTTTATGGCTTGATTAATGTATGGAAGAAATACAGGGTTCCTCTTATTTCTCTTGGCCTTTTGTACATTGGCCAGTGAATGAATCCATTTTCTGTGATTATACAATGAGATAAGTATACAGTGCAATCTTTGGAACTGTTTTATGTCTTTATGGCCCATTTGCACTCTGGTTGCTCCTTACATTGGTGGCTTTGCAAGTTATTTCAGAAGGCAAATAAGAGTTAAGACTTTAATTGCTCAATGTGCTAAATTACTGTAACACATACTGTAAAAATGAGTTTTCCCCCCCCCTCCCCCCCCCCTCCCCCACACACAAAAAAGCTAGAACTCCTCAAAACAAAACACTAAACTAACTAAAAATAGAAAAAGAGATGAAAAAAAAACAGACAGCTGCAGGCTAGGCAGCCATATCCCCTACAGGACGGCACCAATGAGCAAGATGTATTTTTTGTGAGCAAGATGTATTTTTTGCAACAATCCTTTGGGATTTTTGATATTTTCATTCCAATTACTTAAATTACAAATTTAAATTCCTCTGTTGGTATGGTAGAATTCAAACTCAGACTTCTGGATCAAAAGTCCAGGCCTCTGGTTTTTATCAAGCACCATTCACAATGATTCCATATCCTTTTATAATGGTAACAATGTGTGTTGAACTATGATACTAGGACTAAGTTGTAAAAGAGTAACACTGAGTAATTAAACATAACATTTCAGTCATCTACACCAAATCATGTTGTTTACAAATACACAGGACTAGATGTTAAAAGTCCAAAGTGCCAAATATCAAATTACTCCTGATGGTGATGGGAGCCTTCTGCACTCACCTATGCTGCTCCGATGTTGGGAAAGGCTAGGCAGACACGTCATTGGGGTTATCAAGTGGGCACCTGCTTTCATCGACGTTTCGCTGATTGAACCCACAACGTCTCCAGTAGGCTCAGCGGTGCATTCTGGCGTCCCAGAATCACCACCCTCTGCATTTGTCTAGTCGGCTATTTGGGAGACCAAATGGGGTCTTTCCTCTTCAGCCAGAGCCACTGGCTACTCCGCTCTGCCACCCGTGATGTTTCTTTGATGGCCTGGCGTAGGGCTTGTCCGCTGATCCCCAGGTCCTTCATCAGTCTTAAGGTAAATGTTGCCACGAATCCTCGACATCCAACTTCTACCGGGCAGATCTTAGCTCTCCAGCCCCGCTGTTCTGCCTCCGCTGCAAGTTCTGTATATTGCAGCTTCTTTCTTTCGAAGGCTTCCTGCACAGCATCCTCCCAAGGGACTGTGAGCTCCACAAAATACACCATGCGATGAAAGTTCGACCAGAGCACAAGATCAGGCCTCAAGTTGGTGATCTCTGATGGAACTGTAAGCAATTGGTCCACATCCACCAGCATCTGCCAATACCAGGCTACCTCCAGCTGTCCAAACCTGGTCCTTGGTGGAATTTTCCATTGCCTTTGTCCCCCCCCGAACAAAGGCAATTGTCTTAACTGGGTAGGTTGTTCTGGGCGGTAGGGCATTGTTGGCTGTTCTCTTGCATTCCAGAGTCGCTGCCAGACATTTGATTATGTCTCCAGGTGTACCGTCCTTGGGAGAGGCTTACTTTACACCCTGTGAGGATGTGCCTAAGTGTGACTGGTGTTGAATAAAGGGGGCATGATGGATCTGCGCCCAGCCATTGGTTGAGATTTTTTAGGCTAAGAAGGACATCATAGGTTGCCCGAATGAGGAAACATATCCTACTCGCTTCCATCTCCCACATGTCCTTCCAGCTGAACTTCCTCTTTTCCACACTCTCCCATTTCATCCACTGGTCCTGTTTAGCTTGCGACACAGCCTTGGCACACCTACTCAACTCCTCCTGTCGGCGGAGTTCAGCCGCGAACAACTTCCGGCGTTCCAGTGATGGTGCCTTGTTCCAGCAAGGTCACATTAGCTTGGGACAGATAGGAGAATTCTGATGCATGAGCCTTCTTCTTCTTCTTCTTCTTCTTCTTGAGTATAGCATGCACAGCTAAAAGTTGCAGGTCAACTTGGTCAATTTGAAGGTAGACAAAAATGCTGGAGAAACTCAGCGGGGGAGGCAACATCTATGGAGCAAAGGAAATAGGCCGAAGGAAAGGAAATCGGGCCGAAACCCTTCTTCAGACTGGTGGTGGGGGGGGGGGGGGGAGGGAAGAAGAAAGGAAGAGGTGGAGCCAGAGGGCTGAGGGAGAGCTGAGAAGGGGAGGAGAAGTCAATGTTCATACCGCTGGGGTGCAAACAGCCCAAGCGAAATATGAGGTGCTGCTTCTCCAATTTACGGTGGTCCTCACTCTGACCATGGGGCCATGGAGGAGGCCCTGGACAGAAAGGTCAGTTTCGGAATGGGAGGGGGAGTTGAAGTGCTGAGCCACCGGGAGATCAGGTTGGTTATTGCGAACCGAGCAGAGGTGTTGGGCAAAGCGATCGCCAAGCCCACGCTTGGTTTCACCGATGTAGAGCAGCTGACATCTAGAGCAGCGGATTCAATAGATGATGTTGGAAGAGGTGCAGGTGAACCTCTGCCGCACCTGGAAAGACTGCTTGGGTCATTGAATGGAGTCAAAGGGGGAGGTAAAACGACAAGTGCAGCATTTCTTGCGGTTACAATGGAAAGTGCCAGGAGAGGGGGAAGTACGGGTGGGAAGAGACAAATTGACCATGGAGTTGCGGAGGGAGAGGTCTCTGCGGAAAGTAGACAGGGGAGGAGATGGGAAGATGTGGCAAGTGGTGCGATCACGTTGGAGTTGGCAAAAATGACAGAGGATTATTTGTTGTACGTGACAACTAGTAGGGTGGAAGACTCTGCCCTTGTTACGAGTGGGGGGATGAGGAGAGAGAGTGCAGAGTCAGGGGGGAAAGAAGAGACCCTGGTGAGAGCTTCATCAGTCTATCGCCTATTATGGAGATAGTGAGGTCAGGAAATGCTAGGGAAATGTCGGAAACGGTCCAGGTGTATTTGAGTGCTGGATGGAAGTTAGTGGCGAAAAGGATGAAGTCAGTGAGTTGTGTGTGGGTGGAGGCGATAGCACCAATGCAGTCATTGATGTAGCGGAGGTAGAGTTTGGGGATAGGGCTACGGTACGTCTCGAACAAGGGTCGTTCGACGTACCCTACAAAGAGGCAGGCATAGCTAGGGCCCATGCTCGTGCCCATAGCTACGCCTTGTATTTGGAAGAAATGGGAGGAGTCAAACAAAAAGTTATTAAGGGTAAGGACCAGCTCCGCTAGGCGGAGGAGAGTATCAGTAGACGGGGATTGGTTGGTTCTACGGTCGAGGAAAAAACGGAGGGCTTTGAGACCCTCCAGGTGGGATGGAGGTGTAGAGTGACTGGACATCCATGGTGAAGATGAGGGAATGGGGGCCTAGAAAACTGAAGTCCTTGAGTCGATGAAGAGCGTGTGAGGTATCTTGAACATAGGTAGGGAGGGATTTAACCAGGGGGGATAGGATGGTGTCGAGGTATGTGGAAATAAGTTCGGTGGGACACAAACAGGCAGAAACAATGGGTCTACCAGGACAGTCAGGTTTGTGGATTTTGGGGAGAAGTTAAAGTCGGGCCGTGCGGGGCTGGGGAACGATGAGGTTGGAGGCTTGGGAGGTCAGGGAGCCGGAGTTGATGAAGTCAGTGATGGTGGTAGAGATAGTGGCTTGATGCTCATCTGTGGGGTCATGGTCCAAGGATAAGTAGGAGGAGATGTCTGAGAGTTGGCGCATGGCCTCAGCCTTGTAGAGATCAGCGCGCCAGACTACCATGGCACCTCCCTTGTCGGCAGGTTTGATCACCCAGTCTGGGTTGTTGCGGAGTGAGTGGAGGGCTGTACGTTCAGGGGGGGAGAGGTTAGAGTGAGACAGGAGAGTGGAGAAGTTGAGGCGGTTAATGTCCTGCCGGCAGTTTAAAATAAAAAGATCTGAAGCCGGAAGATGGCCATGAGGGGGAGTCCAAGAGGAGGGGGTCCGTTGGAGACGGGAGAAGGGGTGGGGGCGAGGACTCTTTCCCATGGAAGAATGCTTTGAGGCGGAGGCGACGGAAGAAGAGCTGCACATCGTGGCGGGCATAAAATACATTGAGGTGGGGACAGAGAGGGACAAAGGTAAGGCCTCTCCTGAGGACAGACCGTTCGGTATCAGAGAGGGGGTGATCAGGGGGGATGGTGACCAGACGGCCTTGATAGTGAACACTCGGCCTATTTGATCTTGCTTTTGTACATCGCGTTGATTGCATTAGTCGAAACAGGGTGGATCACGTGGAGGTTGAGAAATGGTTGCGATCTGAAGGCAGCTGATTTTCTAAACTGATATTCAAGGAGGGAGTATCTCATTTCATGACGAGTTACTTGGAGGAGATATTTTATGATGCACTATATGCCAACTGAGGTGAATACAAACGATCCCAACTAGCAAAACCCAAGCCATAGACTCGCTTCTCTTCCCAAATATTTTGTATTCACTTTTGAATGTACATTATTAACCTTTTATTGTTTCTTTCTTATACAATCTCCCTCAGTTTATTTTTATAAGTTGATGGGAGAATTAGAATGCAGAATAGTACAGCTCAGGAACAGGCCCTTTGACCCACCATATCTGTCCCAACTGTGATGCAAGTTTAAACTGATCCCATCTACCTGCACATTGTCTCCATCCCTCCATTCCCTGCCTTCTCATGCATATGTCTAAATATCCCTTAAATGTTTCTGCTTCCACCATTTCCTCTAGCAATGTGTTCTGGGCATCTTTCAATCTCTGTGCAAAAAAAAAATTGCCTCATAAATTTCCTTTAAACTTTCCCCCTCTTCTGGTATTTTGAGATCTCCACACTGGGAAATGACTGATCTTCTACCCTATTTATGCCTATCTTGTCAAGCCTTGTTTTAAAATGTATGCCTCTGATTAATCTGATGCAAGCTCTAAGATAATTTTAATCAACATCATTCCCCAAATCTTGCCTCAAAGGAAGGAGTGCACAATGCGCAGCTGATGGAATACACCTGGAGTGCAGTTTATTTTCACTTAACCTGCCTCAGTGAATGGTGAGGACACAAAATGCTCAAGTAAATCTAAGGTCTTCAAGAATCAAAGGACTCAAGAAAGTCTGAAGAATGTTCTCGATCTGAAACATCGTCTATCCATGTTCTCCAGAGATGCTGCCTGACCTGCTGAGTTACTCCAACACTTTATGTCCTCGTGTATTAACCAGCATCTGCAGCTCCTTGTTTCTACTCAATGAGTGATGAGCCATCAGCTCTCATCTCCTTCCAGTTGACTTTAACAACAATGTCAGCTTGATCTCCTAAACACTCCATGATTGCATGACTCTTTGACCAAAGATGGCAAACCATTCTCCCTGAAATGCTTTCCCACCCAGTTATGTTAAGGCCACTTGGTTTATTGGCTCTCAACAGATTTTGATTGTCCGCAAATGTTTCTGACACTCCCAAGAGACTGGGAGACTGCAGAAAATTGATGCTTTATGGCTGGATATGTCAGAGTTCATTCAAGATGACAAGAATAACATCAGGAAAGTTGGGATTTCCCTGTTCACGTGAATAGCCTAGGGAAATAATGTGCATTGTCAAACTCGCTCACCGGATAAAAGTTTTCGTCTCAGGGATTTTTTTTCTGAGTGTTTTATGAAAAGCAATCAGGTGAAGCATTGTATCTCCTGGCTTCTCTGAAGAAGGTAATCCATATCTGAGATCTTAAACTCTTGGGCTTTTTCGATGCATATTTAATTATTGCAGACCCGTAAAATAATACGCATGAACACAAGCCCTTGATTCCACCTTGTTCTCGTTAGGCACCAGGGACCTCTCTTTATGAATCTCATTATCCAGCACTGAATCCACAACATTTTATGCCTTGGCTTTTCAAATGATCACCAAGATACTTGTTAAATGGTGTGAGACAACCAGCTTTCAGCACTGGCAGTTAGTTCCAGATTTCAGTCACACAATATCAATGAAAATAATTATTTCTCAAAAGCCCGTTAAATCTTTCCCATCCCCTTAAAACTTAACTTAATTCCCTCTGGTTTTAAACATCTCTGTGATGGAGAAAAGTTTATTTCTTTTTACTCTATTTATAGAATAATAGTCATACAGTATAGGAAACAAGCCCTTCAGCCCAACTTTCCTATGCCGACCAACATGCTCCATCTACACCAGTCCTACCTGCCTGCGTTTGCCTCATATCTTTCTGCGGGTTGAAGGTTGCCATTTTAAAAGTTGGTTTTCGCTATTTTTAAAAGGCTATAAAGGGGCTGTCTCACTGCGGCAACCTAATCTGCGAGTTTAGACGAGTTTGCCCTCGACTCAAACTCGCAACATGGCCGACACAAGGTCCTATGAGGTCACTGGAACTCTCCTTCATGCTCGAGGGATGTTCCCACATACTCGCGGCCTCGGCTACGTTGCGGAAAATTTTTCAGCATGTTGAAAAATTTTCCACGAGTAAAATTTGGTCACCATGGTTCTTTTGAACGTAGTGCAGTGGAGTGGGGGGCGCTATTTAGTTACAGGCAGTCGAGGGCAGCCGTAGACAATCTCCTTCGCTGACCGGGCATTTTGATTGGCTCATTGGAGTTTTCAGGACAAGGGAAAACCGACCGGTTGGTAAAATGCCCGCTAAACTTTATTATCTATATTACTAAAAGTCTCATCTTGACCACTTCCTGTGCTCTGTATATTGATTTTGAAAAAACGCTGCCACTTACAGCTGTGATTTTTGGCTATCCTACTCAGAGTCCCCCTCCGCTGTGCAGGACAAGAGCATTTTTCCCATCAATGAAAAATAAAAGAATTATTAATGTTTAAAAAATGTTGAGATTCTCTCTCCTGAAGGCCATGCCCCTTCCAGAGGGACTATAAAACCCGGAAGTGTGGAGGTGCCTCAGTTCTCTGCAAGATGGGGGAAGCGAGAGGTCTCAATTCTCAGTCTGAGCAGTGAATAACACTGAACACATCTATCTATATTACTAAATCCCTGATTTTGACCGCTTTTGGCCTACTGTGCTGCGATTTCCGACAGAACACCGTCGCCTATGGCCATCATTTTTGGCCACCTCGCTCAGAGCCCCCCTCCGCTTTCCTGGACAGGAGAATTCTTTCCCATCGATGACAAATCAGAGAGATATTACTGTTTTAAAAAAAATCACCATTCTCTCTGCTGCCCCTGCTGGAAGGAGGGGGAGGGACTATAAAACCAGGAAGTGGTGTGCCTCACTCACTCTCTGCAATATGGATGAAGCCAAGGGTCACGTCTCTCTGAGCTCTGAATAACACTGAACAAATGTCTACACAACTGTGAGTACCCTTAATGTGGTTTGAAAATGAAAATATGGTTTGTTTGAAGTAAAAAGGCACTGCCTGCAAATGGTTGTTTGGATGCTTTGGCTTGAAGTTGAAAGGCAATACTTACTGCAAATGGTGGCTTGGGTGCTTTGGCTTGAAGTTGAAATGCACTATTTACTGCAAATGGTGGCTTGGGAGCTTTGGTTTAAAGTTCAAAATGCACTACTTACTGCAAATGGTGGCTTGGGAGCTTTGGCTTGAAGTTTAAAAAAAATCACCATTCTCTCTGCTGCACCTGCTGGAGGGAGGGGGAGGGACTATAAAACCAGGAAGTGGTGTGCCTCACTCACTCTCTGCAATATAGATGAAGCGAAGGGTCACATCTCTCTCAGCTCTGAATAACACTGAACAAATGTCTACACAACTGTGAGTACCCTTAATATGGTTTGAAAATGAAGTAAAAAGGCATTGCCTGCAAATGGTTGTTTGGGTGCTTTGGTTTGAAGTTGAAAGGCATTACTTACTGCAAATGGTGGCTTGGGAGCTTTGGCTTGAGGTTGAAAGGCATTACTTACTGCAAATGGTGGCATGAGGTTGAAAGGCACTACTTACTGCAAATGGTGGCTTGGGTGCTTTGGCTTGAAGTAGAAATGCACTATTTACTGTAAATGATGGCTTGGGAGCTTTGATTTAAAGTTGAAAGGAACTACTTACTGCAAATGGTGGTAGGTGCTTTGGCTTGAGGTTACAAGGCACTACTTACTGCAAATGGTGGCTTGGGTGCTTTGGCTTGAAGTTAAAAGGCACTACTGCAAATGCACTTACTTCCTGTTTGCACTGTATATTGATTTTAGATAAAACACTACACTTACGGCTGTGATTTTTGGCCATCTTACTCAGTCCCCCCTCCGCTGAGCAGGTGCAGAGAATTCTTCCCATCAATGAAAAATAAGTGTTATTAGTGTTTAAAAAATGTTGAGAATCTCTCTCCTGTCAATCACGCCCTGAAAGCCACACCTTTTTCGGTGGGAGGGGAAGGGGTTATAAAACCCGGAAGTGTGGGTGTGGCTCAGTCTCTGCATGATGGGGGAGGGAGAGGTCATGACTCGGAGCTGTGAATCAACTGAACACACTAAATGTCTACTGAACTGTGAGTTTGGTGTTTTATGGTGGTTTCACCCTGCATGAAATGGTATGAAGCTGCATTTGAATTTGGTGGCCTTGGACCCTGCTTGAAGTGGAATAAAACTGCACTGAATTTGGTGGCCTTGCACCCTGCTGAAAGTGGTATGATACTGCACTTGTATTTGGTGGCCTTGGATCCAGCTTGAAGTGGTATGAAACTGCACTTGAATTCGGTGGCCTTGCACTCTGCTTGAAGTTGTTGGAAACTGCACTTGAATTCGGTGGCCTTGCACCCTGCTCATAGTGGTAAGAAACTGCACTTGAATTTGGTGGTCTGGAACCCTGCTTCAAATGGTAGGAATATGGATTTGAATTTGGTGGACTTGCACCCTGCTTGAAATGGAATTTCAAGGAATAGTCATGAGTCAACTGCCAGCCCACCAGCCGTGAGTGAGCTGCCAGCAGATCAGGCTTGAGGGACAGAGTTGCCACCCCAAGAACCCATACTAGCACTCCAGAAAGCCCCCCCACTGGCCACCAATATTGGAATTGGTGGCGAGGTGGAATATTGCGTCGGGGGACCAGCCCTCCCATGTGAACATGGGACCCAATGGGTCCCACTTAGTCTAGTGTCTACTAAACTGTGAGTGGTTTTACTGACCTGTCAGTGCCCTTAATGTGGTTTGAAAATGCAGTTTGAAAGTGCTAAAAGCCTTTGGTGCTAAAGCTGCGTAGCCTTTGGTTTGAAAGCGCTAAAGCTGCGTAGCCTTTGGTTTGAAAGCGCTAAAGCTGCGTAGCCTTTGGTTTGAAAGTGCTAAAGCTGCGTAGCCTTTGGTTTGAAAGTGCTAAAGCTGCGTAGCCTTTGGTTTGAAAGTGCTAAAGCTGCGTAGCCTTTGGTTTGAAAGTGCTAAAGCTGCCTTGCCCAATTAAAGCTGCCTTGCCCAATTAAAGCTGCCTTGCCCAATTAAAGCTGCCTTGCCCCAATTAAAGCTGCCTTGCCCAATTAAAGCTGCCTTGCCCAATTAAAGCTGCCTTGCCCTAAAGCTGCCTTTAAAGCTGCCTAAAGCTGCCTTGCCTAATTAAAGCTGCCTTGCCTAATTAAAGCTGCCTTGCCTAATTAAAGCTGCCTTGCCTAATTAAAGCTGCCTTGCCTAATTAAAGCTGCCTTGCCCAATTAAAGTTGCCTTACCTAATTAAAGTTGCCTTGCCCAATTAAAGCTGCCTTGCCCAATTAAAGCTGCCTTGCCCAATTAAAGCTGCCTTGCCCAATTAAAGCTGCCTTGCCCAATTAAAGCTGCCTTGCCCAATTAAAGCTGCCTTGCCTAAAGCTGCCTTGCCTAATTAAAGCTGCCTTGCCCAATTAAAGCTGCCTTGCCCAATTAAAGCTGCCTTGCCCAATTAAAGCTGCCTTGCCTAATTAAAGCTGCCTTGCCTAATTAAAGCTGCCTTGCCTAATTAAAGCTGCCTTGCCTAATTAAAGCTGCCTTGCCTAATTAAAGCTGCCTTGCCTAATTAAAGCTGCCTTGCCTAATTAAAGCTGCCTTGCCTAATTAAAGCTGCCTTGCCTAATTAAAGCTGCCTTGCCTAATTAAAGCTGCCTTGCCTAATTAAAGCTGCCTTGCCTAATTTGCCTAATTAAAGCTGCCTTGCCTAATTAAAGCTGCCTTGCCTAATTAAAGCTGCCTTGCCTAATTAAAGCTGCCTTGCCTAATTAAAGCTGCCTTGCCTAATTAAAGCTGCCTTCTATATAATTAAAAGTCTAATCTTGACCACTTCCTGTTTGCGCTTTATATTGATTTTGGAAAAAACGCTACCAAGTACTGCTGTGATTTTTGGCCATCTTACTCAGTCCCCCTCTGCTGATCAGGTGCCGAGGATTTTTCCCATCGATTAAAAATAAGAGTTATTAGTGTTTAAAATATGTTGAGATTCTCTCTCCTGTCAAACATGTCATGAAGGCCACGCCACTTCTGGTGGGAGGGGGAGGGACTATAAAACCCGGAAATGTGGGTGCCTCTGCAAGATGGGGGAGGGAGAGGTCACGACTTGTTGTCTTTAGTAGCCTTGCACCCTGCTTGAAATGGTATGAAACTGCACTTGAATTTGGTGGCCTTGCACCCTGCTTGAAATGAAATTTCAAGGAATAGCCGCGAGTCAACTGCGAGCCTACCAGCCGTGAGTAAGTGAGCTGCCAGCACAACAGGCTTGAGTGACTGAACCGCCAGCCCAAGAATCCATTCAGCCCATGATGTCCATACTAGCCATCTGGAAACCAGTCCCTTCAGTGCACAACACACATACTAGCGCTCCAGAAAGCTCCACACTCTCTAAAGGACTTACCGTACACTGTAGCAGCTGTCTTTTACCGTCCTCTTCATCGCGGGTGTGAACTTCAGACGTGCGTCCTCTTCATCGCGGGTGTGAACTTCAGACGTGTATGTGTGTGCTCGGTCGGTCGATCCAGCTCCAGGTTTTTCAGGCTCGTGCCCTCTAGCTTGAAGGTCGATGACACTCTTCTTAACTCGCACATTAGGTCGCCACAGTGGGGCAGCCCCTTAAGTTGTGAAATTTTGCATATAATGTGAAGTGAAGCAGTTTATTTTGTTGATGGGGATATGATTAGTAATCTATGAAAAAATCTGCGCTAGTGGGTGGCGTTTTGACAAAGGTAAAACGACAACATACAACACACACATGTATACATACATACAAGATGAGACTTTTAATACCATATAGATTGTCCTTTTGCCCCTGTCTGAGTTTCATCTTTACCGTCATCTTTTACTTTTCATAATACATTCTTAATTGTTTATTTCAAAAAGTAATGAAACATTAGCTAGAGTTTGTATAATGAATTACAAGCACAATAACAAAATGATTATTTCCACCCGCATAATATAAAGCCTGGAATACCTTTAAATGTTGATTGAGATGTTTTACATATTTATTTGGTATTTTATACATTGGATCGTTTGGCCATTTCAAATTAGTCTTCTCTCGGGTTAAAAGGTTATCAAATACATGTATGCATCTGCTTCTGAAATTGCACAATGAACAAGTGATTGGATACACAGAGTGAGCTGAGTGAGTAGAGGGAGGGAGGAAACATTTGCCAATGCTTATTTAGGCTGAAGCCAGGTTATAAATATGTGCTTAACATTGGAAACATAGAAAAGAGGAGGTGGCAGCGCCGCCATTCATTGTGATCATGGCTAAATCATCCACAATCAGTAACCCGCGCCTGCCTTCTCCCCATACCCCTTGATTCCACTAGCCCCAAGAGCTCTATCTAACTCTTTTAAATGCATCCAGTGAATTGGCCTCCACTGCCTTCTGTAGCAGAGAATTCCACAACTTCACAGCTCTCTGGGTGAAAATGTTTTTTCTCATCTCAGTTTTAAATGGCCTCTCCTTTATTCTTAGCCAGTGGCCCCTGGTTCTGGACTCGCCCAATATTGGGAACTTTTTCCTGCATCTATCTTGTCCAGTCCTTTTATAATTTTACTAGACCAAGTGCAGACCCGTTGGGTCTGCTCCCCCAATGGTGTGATCCCCCAACCCAAGATTCCACCATGCACCCGTCTCCTCCAACGGAACTGAACCCGTTCCCAAATGTAAGATTCCAGCACTCCCCTGCCTCCCTCAGCAGTGGATTAAAAAAAAATTCCAATTTCACCTCCCCTGCCTGCTGCAGCAGTTCCAATTGCAATACCAATTGGCCCTCCCCCTCCTGTTGAAGCACTTGCTGTGATACCCCATTGAGGTGAAAAGTTCAGAGTGTTCCTGTCTTGCAACTTTGTTTTGAAGTGTGTTGGAAGCTGATAGGAAGGAGCAGCGAATCAAAAGGCAGACAGGCAGCCGGACGGACGGCGGACGGCAGCCACAGACTTTAATATAATAATAGATAGATAGATAGATAGATAGGTTTCTATAGGATCCCCTCATTTAAATTCTAATGAATACAAGCCCAGTCTTTTCAATCTTTCCTCGTATGACAGTCCTGCCATCCTGGGGATTAACCTCGTGATCCTATGCTTTGTCCTTCCTCAAATTAGGAGACCAAAACTGCACACAATACTCCAGATGTGTGCTCACTGGGGCCATGTACAACTGCAGAAGGACCTCGTTACTCCTATACTCAAATCCTCTCATTATGAAGGCCAATATGCCATGAGCTTTCTTCACTGTCTGCTCTATCTGCATGTTTACTTTCAGTGACTGTGTACGAGGACACCCAGGTCGTATCGCCCTTTCCTTTTCCCTAATCTAACACCATTGAGATAATAACCTGCCTTCTTATTCTTGCCGCCAAAATGGATAACCTCACATTTATCTACATTATATTGCATCTGCAATGCATCTGCCCACTCGCTCAACCTATCAAAGTCACCCTGCAACCTCCATGCATCCTCTTCGCAGTTCACACTGCCACCCAGCTTGGTGTCATCTGCAAATCTACGAGTGTTACGTTTAATTCCACCATCCAAATCATTAATATGTATTGTAAATAGTTGCGGCCCCAGCACCGAGCCTTGCGGTACTTCACTCACCACTGCCTACCGTTCTGACAGGGAACCGTTTATTCCTACTCCTTGTTTCCTGTCTGCCAACCAATTCTCGAACCATGTCAGTACCGCCACCAATACCATGCGCTCTAATTTTGCTCACTAATCTCCCGTGAGGAGATTATCAAAGGCTTTCTGAAAGTCCAAATACACTGCATCCACTGGCTCTCCTTCATCCATTTAACTTGTCACATACTCAAAAAATTCCAGAAGATTAGTCAAGTCGGATCTCCCTTTCATAAATCCATGCTGACTTGGACCAATCCTTTTACTGCTATCCTAATGCGCCGTTATTATTTCTTTAATAACTGACTCCAGTATCTTCCCCACCAGTGATGTCAGGCTAACTGGTCTATAACTCTCCATTTTCTCTCTTGCTCCTTTCTTGAAAAGTGGGATAACATTAGCTACCCTCCAATCCACAGCTGATCCTGAATCTATAGAATTTTGGAAAATGATCACCATTGCATCCATGATTTGAGAGCCACCTCCTTGAGTACCCTGGGATGCAGACCATCAGGTCCTGGGGATTTATCAGTCTTCGGTCCCATCAGTCTACCCAATGATGGATGATGGATGGGACTGAAGGCTGATAAATCCCCAGGGCCTGTTGGTCTGCATCCCAGGGTACTCGAGATATCTCTCCAAATGCTTGACTTTGCCTCTCTCACTCTCTTGTCCTTCATACTGTGGCACATGAGGAACAAAGTACCTGTTCAACTCTTCTGCCATTTCCTTGTTCCCCATAATAAATTCACCCGTTTCTGCCTTCAAGGGACCCATATTTGTCTTTAATAATCTTTTTCTCTTAACATACCTAAAGAAGCTTTTACTATCCTTCTTTATATTCTTGGCGAGCTTTCCTTTGTACTTCATCTTTTCACCCGTATTGCCTTTTTTGTTACCTTCTGACCTTTTGTTTTAGTTCTACACCGTTCATAACTTCCATTGTCAGCCACGGTTGCCTCCTACTCCCCTTGGAATCTTTCTTCCTCTTTGGAATGAAATGATCCTGCATCTTCTGAATTATGCCCAGAAATTCCTGCCATTGCTGTTCCACCGCATTCCTGCGAGGATCCTTTTCCAGTCGACCTTGGTCAGCTCCTCTCTCATGCCTTCATAGTCCTCTTTGTTCAAATGCAACACTGACATTGATTTAAACTTCTCCCTCTCAAATTGCTGATTAAAACTTACCATATTATGGTCATTACCTCCTAGTAGTTCCTTTACCTTGTTCCCTTATTAAATCTGGTTCATTGGACAGCACTAAATCCAGAATTGTCTTTTCTCTGGTAGGCTCCAATACAAGCTGGTCTAAGAATCCATTTTGGAGGCACACTCCCTTTCTTGGGGTCCAGAACCAACCTGATTTTTCCCAGTCTACCTGCATTTGAAATCTCCCATAACCACAGTGGCGTTACTTTTGTTACATGCCAATTTGAACTCCTGCTGCAACTTGTACCCTATATCCAGGCGACTTTTTGGGGGCCTGTAGATAACTCCCATTAGTGTCTTCTTACCTTTACAATTCCTCAATTCTATCCACAGGGACTCGACATCGTCAGTCCCTATGTCACCCCTCGCAAGGGACTGAATTTCATCCCTCATCAATAGAGCTACCCCACCTCCTCTGCCCACCTGCCTGTCCTTTCTATAGGAGTAGCTCTGCTTGGTATAAAAATTACCATAAATTGTTGCAGCAAAAGGCCATTCTGGAACACTTAGATGGATTTTTGCGAGGCAGTCAGGTTATGAACTCCAGGACCCAATGTGATTATTTAAGTCCATAAATAAAGGAAACTAATTACTCACCATATTAAATTCCTTTCTTTTGGAACTTTCTACAAAGTGCAAGACAGTGATGCAATTGAATACCAAATGCCTTCAAGAAAAAAAGGTATGTCTATAGTTAATTTAATTAACAAATTAGTATTATTTTTAATTTATGTTTAATTTCTAATATCTAATAAATTGATTAATCAACTTAAATATTTTTGGAAGTTTCTGATTGCCAATAGGTATTGCTCAGCGGGAAAGTTTATTTTCCACGTTTTTATGGGTGTGGTTTGTGGGCTCACTCTCCCCATAACAATGTGATGGCATTTATGTGTGGAATACCTTTATTCCTATGGATCCTGGGGGATCCAATGATGTTTAACATGGTCTTTGATTGATGTTTTAACATGGATTCACATATGTGAATCAATGATGAGCAATCATAACTTCTCACTAGCAAGATATTACTCAGAACATAATAGATAGGGAACTTGTGAGAATGTTACCTTGAGGTTCTTAATTAGTCTGACAACAAAATATTTGACGAATAAATATAAAAATTAAAAATAACATAATTAAACCATTGCCACAGAAAGCTAACGTGAACAAAAAGCATGAGAATATTTCATATAATGGTTAAATTAAGATTCACTGTTTTACAAAAATGATAAGGTTATCTGTGGGATCAGTAGAATCTCAATTATTAAAAGCGCTTTGTAAAAAGATTATACTTTTTTGGCCTCAATTCTCAGAAAAAGACGAGCAACTTAACTTTATTATATGAGCACACCTCAACAAGTTGAATTTTCACTGTTCAACATGTTGAAGCCATTGACTCACTACATGGTAGGAAGTCTACCAGCTGCAACCATAACATAAGTATATACCATTTGTAGGGATAACAAGTGATGTTTATCCACCTTACAAGGCAGTCATGGACTTAATGTGACATTATGTTGGGAGGTAGAGGATGGCGGAGTGGAGCTTAGGTGCACATAACGTTCAATACAATAGGGCCAAATAAGACATTTGATTTACTTATGAATATCTGATATCCAAGTGCAGTGAGGGGAGAGAGCTGGCACAACTTTGAAGGCACCGTTTGGCCAAAAATGGAAACCTTAAACTGCTGAAATTAATTGGAAAATACATGCATTCAAACCATAAATAAAATCATGGTTTAATTCTCTTTGATCTTCCAAAATTCAACACAATTCTTTGAAAAGTATCGGATTAGGGTGAGGATGCGGTCAAGGAAAGAGCGTTCACATCGCGGCCCTGGTTCCACCAATCTTTCCACCACTACGTACAAGAAGCACAAGAAGTGCAAGACGCCATTGTGTGCAGATGCCGAGAACTGTATTCAGCTCTGGCTGAACAAATTCTAATCTTGTGATGTGGACTCGATAAGAAGAAGAAGGGTGAAGATGATGTTTGTATCTTTTCAATTAACATGCTATCAGGAGTAAAAAAGACTGTAAACTAACTCAAATTAATCAACCTGTTTAGATTTTAACACTGAAGGTAGACACAAAATGCTGGAGTAACTCAGCGGGACAGGCAGCATCTCTGGAAAGCGTCACCCATTCCTTCTCTCCAGATATGCTGCCTGTCCAGCTGAGTTACTCAAGCATTTTGTGTCTACCTTCGATTTAAACCAGCATCTGCAGCTCTTTCCTGTATATTTTAATACTTTTCAAAAGCATCTTTACTGTTGCGGATCCAAACAGGGAAGCAACAATATTTGGCCATTTTATTCAACCAATAAATAATCAGTGACCAACAAAAACAAAACAGATGTACAGTGGCAATATAAGTCAGGTTTAGCATGAGGCTATTTTACACAATAAGTAATTCGTGAAAACCTTCAACAATTTTTTTAATTAATAAAACATTTTAAGGTTTCTTTATCTCTTTATTTTAAGTAATTTTAGAAAAACAACCATATAAGGTATTTCAAGATTATATGAGTAAAATTTAGATCTGACATATCCTGGCAAACCATACACACTCAAATTGACACATTCTGTATTTGGTTAACAGTGACATTGCTCTGCAAAAATATTAATTGGCAGTCTGTTTTTTGAAGTTTTCTTGTGAAGATATGATTTTAAATATGCACCATTATGAGTTGCAGACTTTGTTTAAACTCTTAAAGTTTAGACATACGTTTCAGGTCAGTGACCTCTCATCAGAACTATTTCTCTCTCCACAGATGCTGCCTGACCTGTGGAGTAGCCTCAGTACTTTTGGCTTTTATTTCACAATTCCAGCATCTGCAGTTTTTTGTTTTTTTTAATTGCTTTTCAATTAATCTTTTATAATCAGTTACTGTTAACCAGGGGTTATACTTATACAAATGTATGAAAATAGCAGGTGTATTTCACACACTCCCGAAGCTTTCCCTGTCATTCAACATGATCAAGGCTGGTCTTCTCTTCTGTGCCAATTCCCCACTCCCCTCAATACCCCAATCTTTCAAAAAAAAAGATTCACTTCCTCTTTAAATACACCCAATATTCAATTCTCCACAATCCTCTGGTGTACAGAATTCTAGAGAAGATCCTCAGCTTTAAAAAAACATTACAATTTTGTAACTACGTTCACTTGTTTGATAATTTCCCACCAGTGGAAGCATCTTGATATCTCCTCTTTCATGCCCCTCTTAAGAATCTGATGTTTCCATAATATACTTCATTCTTTGACACTCCAAAGAGCTTCAAGCTACATGAATATGCAGATGCTTGGAACTTTGAACAAAAAGCTAAGTGCTGGAGGAATTGAGCGGGCCAGGCAGCATCTGTGGAGGGAATGGATGACTGACATTTCGATTGGGACTCTTCTTCAGACTGATTGGAGTGGGAGACTCAGCACTCTGAGCCTTCTTTTGTAAACCAGCATCTGCAGTTATTTGTTTCTACTTAACTTTCTGAGAAAGGAGTCCTTAATAAAGTATCACTGTCCAATCATTTGTTACAATCTTTCGATGAAGAGGTCGGACAAAGCAAGAACAAAAGTTAAGATTTAAAATAAAGAAAATACTTAATTATAATTTTAATCAATTGGTATGAAAGGGATAAAGGATGAAAAAAAAAGATTGGATCCAGCCAAGCTGTAAATGACAGTTGTGGCATCAGAACTTGTTGTTCAAAACAAATGTTATGATTTGAATTCATCCCGAGTCTGTAAGATCATATAACACCTTATCGATTTATTTCCAAGTAACTCTTTAGGGGGATAACCTTCCACCCTACTCTAGCTGTTCCAGGGTCACAGGTAAAAATAAATCACCACTCATGCATCCACATTCTCTGCCACCTCCACTTTTGGACTCTAAAATGTATGTGACCTGTTGTGCTTCAAATCCACCAACTTATCCAAAACATTCTCTTCATTAACAATGGGCCAGGTCTTCCCAACATAAACACGCTGTCCTTATTTTCATCATGCACAGATCTGGACATGGAGAGCCTAACATTCTGGTCCAAGGTGTTCCATATTCCCATTCTGAAGCTTGGACAGCAGCATACCTTAGTGAGGCTCAAATTAAGATCTGACCCCACAATTCCCACAAATCCTGTGACAACTGACAAAGCTACCTTGATTTTTAAATGATTCTCCACACCTCTGATCTAGAATGTCCAAGATCTGAAAGCTAATTCCTACACTAATAGAGTGGGAAATCCCTGAAAGACTGAGCTCTAGAACCAGAGTCATACAGCACGAAAACAGGCCTTTCAACTCAACTTGTTAATGCTGACCAAGATACCCCATTTATACTAGTCCTACCTGCCTGTGTTTGGCCCGTATCCCTCTAAACCAGTGGTTCCCAACGTGGGGCGTACGCCCCACAGGGGGGCAATTTGATTTTTAAGGGGGGCAATTGAGCGCGACTGAGGAGGTCTGGGTCCAAATTTTCGATTTTTATTTTTTAGGATTTTCCATCAGCAGTTTATGTTTCAGATGTTATTTTGAGTAAATAATTTTTTTGGGGTAAAAAAGGTCTTTATTGTGTAGTTATTACAACCAAGGTATTGGCGTTTTAAGCTTCTTCAGCTGAAACGGAGTTTACTTTTTAAATGATAAGAATTATATATCACCACATGGGGGGGGGCATCAAGATTTTAGAGGTGATTAGGTGGGGCATGGCCAAAAAAAGGTTGGGAACCACTGCTCTAAACCTTTCCTGTTTATATACCTGTCAAAATGTATTTAATATAAAGTACCTGCCTCAAGTGCCTTCTGGCTGCTCATTCCATATACCAACCACGCTGCCTGAAAAAAGTTGTCCCTCGGGTTCCTATTAAATTGTTCCTCTCTAATCTTAAGCCTATTTCCTTTGGTTCTTGATTCTGTTACTCTGGGTAAACTCTGTGTATTTACCCAATCTATTCCCGTCATGATCTTGTTCACCTCTACAAAATCAGCCTTATCCTCCTCCACACCTAAGATTATAGTCCTTGCCTACCTAACCTCTCCCAATAGCTTAGCTCCTCAAGTCCTGGCGACATCCTTGTGAATCTTTTCTGCGGCTCAACAAAACCCTCTATAAGACAGGGTAATCAAAACAATGCTACTGCTGAGCTTCAGGACAAATTCAAATAAAACATATGTTGCCCAGTATCATCCAGGAAATCTGGAACTTTCCTATGCATACTTGCATACTTGGAAATCCCAATAAAACAAAATCTGGGCCATTCAGTAATCAAATTCCTCTCTTTTTAAACCCTTGCTTTTCCACTGTTTCCACTTATTTTATCATCTATCATGAAGGAAGGCAGAAAATATCTGCATAATGCCTGTCAATGTCCTCATTCCACTCTTGCCTTTGCCAATAAGCATCCCACAATTACTATCACTACGATCTTCCCCTTTAATTTGTGGTTGAAATTCCTTGGTACATTTCTTGGTGCTCAATATTATATCTTCTTCCAATCACATCCACAATTAATCTGTATCCACCTATCACTTGCCAGGCCTTGTCCTGCCCCCACCTCTTTTCCAGCTGTCTCCAGCCCCCACTGGAATCAGACCGATGAAGGGTCCTGACCTGAATTGTCACCTCATCCATGTTCTCCAGGGATGCTGCCTAACCCGCTGACTTACTCAAGCACGTTGTGTTGTTTTTTTTTGGTAAACCAGCATCTGCAGTTCTTTATTGCTACTTTTGCTTTTATTTGTCTTTTTTGCCAGAATCACTGGGTGAAACCGGCACCATAAGTGGGGGAAGTAACTCCAGATGAGATACTGATTTATACTGAAGAAGGGTATTCTTCTTCTCCAGAGATGCTGCCTGGCCCGCTGAATTACTCCAACACTTTGTGACTATCTTCAGCATCAGTGGGGGAATGGGCAGTTGATGTTTCTGGTCGGGCCCTGTCTGATCTCCACAGGTCTGCAGAATTGTCCCGACCCGAAGCCTCCTCCGTCCATATCCCTCCACTGAGAATTTGTCTCCGCGTTGTCAGAAGAAAACCAAGGTATTTACTGGTAATGTTTAAGCAGAGAGAACACTAACGCAAACATCACCAGTACTATTCTTCGGCCAGAATCAATCCTAACAACTCGCACCATGCTCACGCTGACAACGTTTCTTCAGAAGAACAGGTACTGTCAGGAGTACCGCAAGGCACAGTCCTTGGACCACTGTTGTTCCTGACGTACATTAATGATCTACCTGAACACATAAATTGTAAAACAAGACTCTTTGCAGATGATGTCTTGTATATTCGCCTGTCACTGCTGTAGAGGATATTAACTCCTTACAAGAAGACCTTAAGTCCTTGGAATTATGGCAAAACACATGGAAGATGAGCTTCAACCCAACCAAATGCTCAATTATGGTAATTTCAAACAAGAAGAAACCACTTACTCAAAACTACATCTTCTGTGGACAAATACTTCGTCGTACAAGTTCACAACCATACCTTGGAGTTCATCTTGATAACAAGCTTTCGTGGAGGGAACACGTGGACAACATGGTCACTAAAGCCAACCGAACACTAGGATTCCTTAGACGAAACCTCTGGTTCTGCCCAAAGGAAATGAAAACCACAGCATACACATTGGTTAGACCCTGACTGGAATACACTTCATGCGCCTGGGACCCATACAAAACTGATCATATCAACAAACTCGAAGAGGTACGGAGGAAAGCAGCACGCTTTTGCATCGGGAACTACAATAGAGGTAGCAGTGTCACCCAGATGCTGTCTGACCTGGAGTGGGAAACGCTGGAAACAAGAAGGGCAAGGAACAGACTAGCCATGTTGTACAAGATTCAAAAGGGGATCGTGGGCATAACTGCAGATAGATACATAACATACTCAACAGAAAGGAGAACAAGAAAGAGAAATGATATGCAAATAGAAACCCCATTCGCCAGGACAGATATTTATAAGGACTCATTCTTTGTAAGAACCTTAAGGGAATGGAATAAACTAGACAACAACAGTCAAATCACCTTCACTAGACAGTTTTAAGGGCACTAACAGCACGTTAGTATGCACAACACATCCAAGTTGGCGATATGCAGAGTACTGCCCTGTCGACTACAAATACAGAAGGTTCAGACAGTGCTGAGTCCATCTGCAGCTCCGTCCTTACCTATGCAGCCATGTCGTTCCCATGCCACTAAGGATGCTGGGACAAGAGCCCAGCTCGGACGCGGGGGGGGAAGGGGGGAGAAAACTACATTTCCCAAAGTGCCCGGCGCTCCAACGCAACGTGCAACTTCCGCCGCTCTCGCCTCCCCTGCGCTGAGAAAAACAAATGTGGTTTTCTGGGAAATGTAGTCTGCCCGCGGGAGGTACGGACCGTGACTCGGCCCACTGCAACTACAACTCCCGAACGGCAACGCGTCACGTGCGCGTGCGCAGTCGGGCCGGGGCCTTGGCGGCGGTGGGTGCTGCTGGAGTCACGAGTGGTTTCCGCTGGGTTATCCTGTGTGTTTATCTCCTTTTTCTTCCACGTTCATAAGGGTTGATACAGCCAGCTACCCCGTGGAGTTTTCACTTTCAGTTTTAAGGTCGCCGTGTTTGTTAGGTTTTTTTTTGTGCTGTTTAAACTAAAAGCATGAGCGATAACGATGACATCGAGGTGGAAAGCGACGTAAGTCTGGACGGGCTGCCTCGGCCTTTTACCGCTGTTGGATTGAACGTGTTTGTTTTTATTCCCTCCTGATTATATACATTTATTTTTCCTTTCTCTGTAGTTACGGATTCCCCGCCCCTTCTCTCCGTGGATTTTTTTTTGTGTGAATCTCCAGACTCTAGCCCTATATGATCATTTTGTCACTTGTCTGTTTTTCAGGAAGAACAGCCGAGGTTTCAGACAGCGGTACGTGACGGAGGATTAACATAGACCCCGTGTCGACGCTTTGTTTTTTAATATAAAATTTAAACATCCGAAACCAATAGAGATTCAATTCTTTTTTGAAAACAAAAATCACAATTGTTTAATGATCCGCCCCATCCCCCTTTATCTCTTAAGTACTTGGTTTGATTTTTAATCTTGAGTCTGGTTCGGTTAGAGGAGCCCCCGAGACCGAAACAGGAACTGGCGATGTGTTGAAGGAAGGCCAATGCTATCTTCCACGGAGCCTGTTCCTGGGCGATTATCCAACCACAGGCCTCGAGAGAAATCGGGCTTATTATTCACTTAAAAAACACAAAAGCGATCGTTCTTAGCATCGAAGCGTACCTAAACGAGGCTCCTTAATGTTTAGGGTTAAATTAATCTAGTTGGCTTAGATATTTTAAAACGTATTTAGTATTTTTAACCTATTCATTTTTTTCCTAGTTATGTAATATACAGGATTAAATAGTTTTGCTCACAAGCCTCAACGCCCCTGTGACAATTAGATTACTGGAAATAGCTTGTAATTTTTTTTTTTGTTAGCCATTTTATTTCCTCGAACTCTGTCCACCCTTTCCCGTCCCATCAATATGAAAGGTTTACTCATGGAAAACCTGAGAAAAGTTTTTAAAAAAACATGAAATTCGGCGTGACGCTTTTTTCCCCTTCCTCTTTTACAGTTGTGTAAATGTATTTCATACAGCGTCTCGGATGACCAGCTGCTGAAAAGGATTCTTATTCGTGTTCTTCAAGAAACATTTAAAAAAGATCAATAACAAATGTAAATAGTTAAGTTAGATGTACAAGGTTTTCTTTTGATTGTGGGTGTATAACACAAAATGGACTCTAGGAAGCTTGTATATATAATTCTTGATCTTATTATTGTAGAAAAAGTTTTATTTTGAAAAAGCCTTAACTTGGTATTCAACTCCATACATTACCTGGATATGAAATATCTAAATAATAAATTGGTACAAGAACCTTGGGTGATAATGGAACAACATAGCTCATTTTGTGATTATACAGCATAGTCTATATATTATGTTTGCATTATCAACCACATTGCTTTTACAACGGCTAGTTGCCAAATGGCCTGTTGATTTGTGAGCATTGATAATTGTGTGTGTGTGTATATTCTCAAATTGTAGGCAACTGGGAATGGTTTGATGTAGTAGGCAACGTGTGATCTCTATTGTCACATCTGTAAATTCAGCAGGCTGTTGTGGAGGAGTCTGCAATCTTGTTGCTTGATTTCCTGAAAAGAAAATGCATTGAGATTGAGACTGGTTTTGAAGGAATAATCGGGGGAAAATGTCTGTTCATTGTGTCACCCATAATTGAGTTAAACTTTATCTGTAATTAATCTATATCATATGTCAAGGAAATAGGTAATTTTGACCTGAGGAAAATTAATGGCAATAAGAAATGTAAATGTGCATTTATGGCTGGGAAATGATAGGATTATAGATTACTTTTTAATAATGAATGGTTGGAGACAAGAATTGTGATCTCACTGTGAATGTACACTTCGCAGTTTGGAGTGAAATAAATGTTGTGCTCCAAATAAAACTCATTTGTAATACTGCTGTTCCAAGCAGATTTATCACTTTAAATGGGTTGTAAATTAATTTCAGCTCGTGCTAGCTTTATAATATTTTTATTTTCCTAAATTTCAAAGAATTTCAAACATCACCTTGCGCTTGCTCTGAATTTTGGTGCATTTGATTGCAAAATAAGAGTTTTTTAGAAACATATTTTTTGACACAAATGCATTTAACTTTCTTGTTTAATAGCCTTCTGTTGCACCTAAGTATTTCCTTTGCTAATCAAATGAAACAATTTCAACAATAAATCTACACACTTTTGGCACGTTCAAATTTGGCCCTTAAAGGATTTGGATTGATGCTACTTTCATTCACTGATGCATTTACTTGTAGCAGGCTGAACTGTACTAGCATGTTTGATGAAACCTCACAGTGATTTCTTTAGCAGAGAGTTTTTCCATTACTGCAGCTTTTAAATGCTTATGCATATCGTTTTGGAATATGAGGACCTAATTGACCACCCTCGTTCTTTTTGAAACTTCACCCACTCATGTTCTCCAGAGATGTTCCTTGACCCGCTGAATTATTCCAGCACTTTGTCTTTTTTTTTGTAAACCAACAACTGCAGTTCATTGTTTCTCTTTTTCTTCTCACCCCCTTTCCACCAACTTCCCGCATACCTTCACATATCATTTATTGGTTTTGTTGATTCCCTAAGAGCCAAATACCTGATGTTTTGAATATACTTATTAACTGTCAGCCCTCTGGGACAGTGATTTCCAAAGAGTTACTACTTTCTGAGTGAATAAACAACTGCTCATCTCAGATCCATTTGGCTGACAGTTCGAAATGAATCTCCATGCTGGAAATCTGAAATAAGGACAGAAATTGCTCGAATCACACTTAGATCGAGAAGTATCTGGATATAGAGCCAGATGAAGGAACTCGATTTTGATAACCTGAGTGAGTTCTCTTGCAACTTGCTGCAGCCAACATTTCCTGTTATTGGGGCTGGCTACTTATTCTGAGACCTGCCTGGTTCTCAACACTAGTTTAGATTTGTTTAGCTTAGTTACTTTATTGTAATTGCCACCCGGCTTCAATGAAATTCCTTGTTCAAGTGAAGTTCAGAGTAAACAGTATACTGTAATGATAAATACAGTAACAAACAAGGAATGCAAAACATCAGAATAGCATGAAGACCGTGCAGTCTTAAGTAGTGCTAACTAGAGGTCAATAAGAGAATAATCAAATGAGGTAATTCAATAAATAAGAGTAAGTGTATGTGACAGCACCGCCACAAAAGTGATGATTTGTTCGGGTGTTTGGTAGTAGCGGTGAAGAAGCTGTTCTTAAGTTTGGACACCTGATTTTTGTATCTTTTGTAGCACCTGTATCTTTTCCCTGAATATAGAAGAGAGGAAGGAGAACAGCTAGGTCAGCAACAATCACTACCTATATTTTCCAGCATTCCTAGTGCAATGCAACATAAAGATGGAAATGATGAGCCTGTGATGGACTGGGCTGTGTTCACTATATTCTCTGCAGGTTCGGTCAGTCAAAAACAGACCAGTTGCCATACTAAGTTGAGGCATCCTGTGAGAATATTTTCTATTGCGCATCTGTAGAAGTTCAAGGAAATCATTGTGGGCATGCTGAATCTACTCGGATGTCTAAGAAAGTAAATACACTTTCTTAATCAATGTGAAGGGACCAGGTTAGGTCGCTGGTGATTATGAATACCTAGGAACTTGAAGCTGGGCCATTTCTGCAGTTCCTCCGTTGATAAATACAGGGTTGTTTTAACACCTACTCTCCCCATTGGGTCAACAACCAACTCTTTTGTCTTACTGATGTATCAAGCTTGCACAGCGACACAATATGCCCAAACTCTTCCTTGTATTCTGTCTCATCTGTGTTGATTCCCAGACAACAACAGTGGTATGCTCGGCGATCTTAAAAGATCGAGTAGGCACTGATTGATCTTGGCCTCACATTCATGGGTCTAAGGGAAGTTGAGTAATGGGCTTAGCATGCAACCCTGAAGAACCCAGTGTAGAAGATGAGGGTGGAGGAAACATAATGATCAATTTTAACCGACTGAGGTCTGCCTCAATCAAATAATAAGATTCCAGCATTCACACCATGAATCCTAAAAAAAACATGTTATGGTTCTTAAAAATACTTATGCTTGCACTCCTTTTCTTCAATCTTCTAGTTATGAGTTTAATACTCTTTCTGAGGGTTTTCACCAGGAGCTGTGTTTTATCCTCCTTACCAATGATGTGAAAGTAATTTAAAAAATACCCCAAAGTGCCGGAAAAACTTAGGGAGTCGGGGAGTACCTCTAGAGAATATAGATAGGCGATGTTTGGGTTGGAACCCTTCGTGACTGATTATAGTGGGAGAGGAGGGAGAAAGTTTGAAAGAGAGGTGGAGGCAGGGCAAACATTGCCTATCCTGATCCTCCAGAGCATGACCTGCTAAGTTACTCACAAAGTTTTTTTTTTTTTTTTAAACCATCATCTGCAGATTCTTGCATCTACTCTCCTGTGAACATGGTAGATTATGGTAGAATAATTGGCCATTGTGAATTGCCTTTTTGTGCACAGGTGTGTTTAAATTCTGGAGGGAGATGATGGAAATTTGGGGAGAATAAGATTGTGTATAAGCATTATGCTTAATGGTCATTGTGGAATTGGTGGCCAGAAGGACCAATTTCCATGAAAACCCTTGCAAGCAAAGATTCTTATTTATTATGATTGCACTACTTCAAAGTAGAATATGTTGTTACATCTGGATGCCAGAACTCAGGACTCCAGATTTGGCTTCACCAGAGTTATTGTTTTCTACATTTAATTAGGTCTTCCAAAATATCATATGGCCGAGACTGTTAAAATAGTGTGCTACAATGTCAGTAGAAATGCAAAATAAATGAAAAGTTGTTTTTCCCTTTTGAGGAGAGTGTTATTGACCCATTGTGGTTGAATTCACAGGTTTTACAGTAAAAATTACTTATACTGGTATAATTATTGTCATTCCCTTTTCTTAAGGTTAAGAATAGGTGCTGATAGCTAATTTTTTAAAAATCTCTTCTCGTTTAGCTAGAATTAAAAAAATGTGTTTGAGTTATTTGAGTGTTAAATGTCATTTGAGTGGTATGAATAAATATAAACAAACTTTGCTTGGTACCACCATTAATTTCTCGGGTGCTGGAATTACATTGTGAAAAGATTGGATAATTGTGTATTACAGTAACATATACAAAATATAACTAGAAATGGACGGCATGATGGCACAGCGGTAGAGTTGATGCATACAGTGCCACAAACCCGGGTTCAATCCTGGCTATGGGAGCTGTGTGCACAGAGTTCAGACATTATCCCTGTGACCTGTGGGTTTTCTCCGGGTGCTCCGGTTTCCTCCCATACTCCAAAGGCGCACAGATTTGTAGGTTAATTGGCTTGGTACAATTGTAAATTGTCCCTGGTGTGTCGGATGGTGTTCGTGCGGGAATCATTGGTCGGCATGGACTCGGTGCCTGTTCCCTCACTGAAGGGCCTGTTTCCTCACTGTATCTCTCTAAACACTAAATATTATTCTCTAGCTGTTCTTTTTATTTATCTTGATCACAGTCTTTGGTGATGGCTAGAAGTTAATTACCATTGTCGAATGTGGCCTGTCAAGTTTCTTTAATTAAAATCTGGTTACGCTAAACTAAAAAAAAAAAATCAATTTAAAAAAATGTATTCTTGTGCATAATCCTGGTATGGCCAGGATTTGCTGCCCAGTTCTTAATTACTCTTGAATAGACAATTAATTTGCCTCCTCAAACCATTGTGACCCATATGATCAAGGCTGTTATGAAGGAGAGTTTTACATCATTGTAATCTTTTAGTAATAAAGGATACCAGTGTATTGCCGGGTTAGGGCCATGTTTGACTGGGAGTTGCTAGTTACACCATTTGATCTTTAAAGTGCTTGAGACAGTCCAGTCAATCTTGAAGTTGGCACACCCTACAGTCACAATATACCAATGGTTGAGAGTGAATACTAGCAATGATAGATAGGATGCCTTTGAGCTGACTATTTTGACCACGATAATGTTGAACTATTGGTATAGCAAGTAAACTTCCAGGCAAGTACAGTTATTTCCTCATGCTCATGACTTGCTTTGAAGATGGTGGCTGAGGTTTGCGAGATGTGATGGTGAGTCTCTTGCCACATATTACCCAATCTTTCTACTGCTCTTAAAGTTACAGCGTTTATGTGGCTGCTGCAGTTAAATTTCCAATCATAATTGACACAGAGAATGTTGTTCTTAAGATTTGGCAATTGTAATGTTAAATATCAGATGGAAGTAGTCAGATTGTCTAGTCGGAAATGGTCACATGTAGCTCATGCAACTATCTTTTAAAACTTGTGCTTCATTTCTGTCTTGAAATGAATGTTGTTTGGTGGAATGCTGAATATTGTGCTGGTTTTACTGCATGGGGGTAAGGCATGTATTAGCTAAAGATTTGTAAACTGAATTCAGAGATCTGCAGTCATCTGTGTTCATGGTGATGTTGCATCTTGACAATGGCCTGGGATGTTATTTTGATAAACTTTTGCAACAGTCCTATAATTATGATACGACTTCCACTGCTACAGCAATCTTTCTCCAATTACTCCTTTCACGGGAGAGATTTCTCCCTGATTTCCAATGATTTACGTTTTATAAAGGCCCCTTCATAATTCACAGGGCCAAATGCCTCTGGCTGTGGCTCTAGAATTTAGCGATCTCTAAGACTGGTGAGCAGGCTGTTTATGTGCAGCTTCATAGTAATTTTACTCCAACCCCTGCCATCACAAGATGGACCGTGCACAAATTGGGGCAGGACTTGGGATGTTAGAGTTTGGCCTGCCTTTTGTCAGCTGAGTGTACATATTTCACATGTTGCCATTGCTTCAGTTTACCAGGCAGCTTGGATTTTGAAATTCAGATACGCACAGTAATCTGATTATGGAGAAATTAGGATATACAACTTTTTTTTCACTCTTTTGGGTGAAGAGAAAGGGAATAAACATTAAGTTCTAACAATGGAGTTTGCACCGTTGAACTAGAACTCAATTTAAATCTTTTTTTTGTATATGGCTACTGCAATGCTAAATCCTCAACTATCTTTTAAACTTTGGACTTTATTTCAATCTTGAAAACAGGATGTAGAGAAACAAAGAACTACAGATTATTGGTTACACAAAAAAGCTGGAGAAACTCAGCGGGTGCAGCAGCATCTATGGAGCGAAGGAAATAGGCAACGTTTCGGGCCGAAACCCTTCTTCAGACATGATGGTTTATACCAAAGATAGACGCAAAGTGCTGGAATAACTCAGCGGGCCAGGCATCATCTCTGGAGAAAAAGGATAGGTGACGTTTCGGGTTGGGACCCTTCTTCAGAATGCAGTCTGAAGAAGGATTCCAATCCAAAATGTCACTTATCGTTTTTCTCCTGCGATGCTGCCTGATCTGTTGAGTTCACTGCTTAGTGTCTATCTTTGAAAACAGGATAAACTGGTTTATAGTCTGTACTGAGAATTTTTTGAATTGTTGGTAAATAATAAAACAAATTGATACTTTCAAGGGAAAAAATACATTGGTCTCCCAACCATAAGGTTTTGAAGGTTTGTTGAGGGAGGGTAGAAACCTAATTTCCAAAATAAGTGCATTCTGTAAGGACTTGCAACCTTGGATTCAATAATGTCACTGTCAAATAATGCCAATCTGTCCAAAGTGACTTGGAATGTGGCCCATTCTAACTATTGTCAAAGCATACTGAAATCCATTGAACTTTTATTTACCAGTCTATGAAAATCAAATCATGAATGTTGTTGACCTGAATAATATTGCAATAGTAAAAGACGTCTTGAGATTGATTACATTAAAGTGTACTTCAAATAATGGTAATTGTCTTTCAGGCAGACAAACGAGCACACCACAATGCATTGGAACGTAAACGCAGAGATCATATCAAAGACAGCTTTCACAGTTTACGTGACTCCGTACCATCACTCCAGGGCGAAAAGGTTGGTGTTCTTAAGTTCTGCTGCATTTTTTTACTACTTTGTGTTTCTGTTAAGAAAATTTAATTTGGGTGGAAGAAAGTAAAATGTTCAGAAATACTTAACATAGTGTGCTTGTGTTGTAATATGGTGATGAACATGAGTTTAGAGGTTTTTTTTCTTATTTCCATTCCTTTGCATTGCCTTTTGTGAGCACTATCAATAAATAAATATTGGGCTTGGGAAGCGTTGTGGTGGTGTGGTGATCTGTGAAAATGGTACCGGGGCTAAGAAGGATTAAATCATGGACTAGGTTTACCCCATACAGTTCGGGTTGGTTGGGGGGGAGTTCCCCCCGCCATGTAATCCCGTGCTACCTGCTCCATGGCCGACTAGTCGGTGACTAAACTGTCTCCCCCACCTGGTATGCCAGGTGAGGAGGGGGCTGTGGACCCCCAGCAGGACCAAAAACAAGACCTGTCAAAGGGTGGGTAAACTCCTAGCGAGCCAACGGCCATCCACACTTAAGTCGTACATAGCATTGTAAGGCACCGTGCCCGTTGATGTTTTCAACGATGATGATGATTCGATAGGATATATTTGTCCACTGTCAAAAACAGAAGATTAGAGAGAGATACAAATATAGCTGTGGAAGATTATCAGAACATTTGTACAGATTGAAAATATTTATTAATCCAAAACAAGGATGTATTACCTTGTAAATGATTTGGACGAGGGGATTGAAGGCTTTGTGGCCATGTTTGCAGATGATACGAAAATAGATGGAAGGGCAGATTAATGTTGAGAAAGTCTGCAGAAGGACTTGGACAGGTTGGGAGAGTGAGCAGAGAAGTGGCAGATGGAATATAGTGTAGAGGAATCATGCATTTTGGTAGTTGGAATAAAGGCATAAACTATTTTCAAAATGGGGAGAGAATCCAGAAATTGGAGGTGAAAAAGGACTTGGAAGTGCTGGTGCAGGATTCCCAAAAAGTTAATCTGCAAGTCGAATCGGTGGTAAATAAAGCAAACTCAATGCTCGTATTTATTTCAAGAGGGCTTTTATACAAAACAGGGATGTAATGCTGAGGCTCCATAAGGCGCTGGTAAGGCCGCATTTGGAATATTGTGAGCAATTTTGGTCACTATATCTGAGGAAGGATGTGCTGGCCCTGGAGAAATCTAGAGGATGGTTTAAAAGAATAATCCCAGGAATGAGCAGGTTAACCTATGATGAGCATTTGTCGGCACTGGGCCTGTCTCACTGGAGTTTAGAAGAATGAGGGAGGAACTCATTGAAACATACAGAATAGTGAAATGGATGGAGTGGATGTGGAGAGGATGTCTTCACTAGTGGTAGTCTAGGACTAGAGGTCTTTAAACCAATTATCTCAAATCCATGACGGTTAATGTCAGAAATAGATGAAGCATGAAATTTGTGGTATGGCCACTGAAATGCAGATGTATTTTCTAAGCCAGGGACCTATGAATGTGAATGCTGAGATTTTTCTGTTTGGCTCATTATCTCAGCATTTATTTTGCCCCTTTGCCCAATCAACATATCAACATCCAATCAACATCACCTTGTCCATCTAGACAGAATTTCATCAATCGGTACTGTTGCGAGCTTTGTTGTCATCAGCACATTTGTTAATTATGATGCCTGCATTTGTCAAAATTACTTTAATATATAATGAGATGCAAAGAGACCATTAATAAGTCCCACAAAAACCCCCGAGTCACTCAAATTCCAATTATCTGTAACCATGTCCACCTCGTGTACAATCTGTTGCTTTTCTTCATATTGTTCAGACCTTCACCCTCCTAAACAATCTGTGGCATTGAACTCCATCAAATACACTGTCACATTTCATGCACATCAAATGAGATGGGTAAGTGGAGTCAATGGACAGTCAGCCAGCAAATTTTACCTGTTATCAGATTTGATTGACTGACCAATTGTTGATTTTTATTACATTTTGTTTCTTGTTAACATAAGAACTCAAGGAGACAAAACAAGTGTGCATTCGATTTGCCTTGCCATTTCAAAAAAAAAATGGCTGATCCTTTAACTCTGTCACTTTCCTGCATAGACTTTCTATTCCTTGATTTCCTTAATTGCAAAATCTCCATCTGTTTTCTATATAGTGACTGATAAGCCCCCATATCGTTCTTGGTAAAGAATTCTGAAAATTCCCAACCCCCAAAATAATTTCATCTCATCTGTCCTGAATAGCCCTGCTTCTATGAGATTCTCTCTTAATCTTGCATGGCTTGGCATCTTTCCTTGTGTGACAAACCTACCATCTTGTGAACTTTTGCTGTACACCCTCTAGCATGTTTACATCCATCATTAAGTAGGAAGATCAGACCCGCACATACAGTATTCCAGATATAGTCTAACTGGAGCATTAAATAATTGGTGCAACTTATCTCCACTCTGGTATATGTCTTGTAATGTATTCTTGTACTTTAACACATGGAAATGAACCACTAAATGCACGTATGTTAATTATATAGGATGACATTAATAAGCAAACCTGCTTTTATTATTTTAATTATGTCAATTCACTAAACATTGAGTGCAGGGTATGGTAAAGAACCAACCTGTTATAAAGGGCTTTAACTGTTATGGAAATATGGCAGGCTGATGGCATAAAGATACGAATCAGCCATGAAACATTCTTGAGCTTGGAACTTGTACCAAAATGCAGGTTTTTGTTGTTAAAAGCAGCCTAAAAGACAGATAGTATCAAAAATACGACAAGAATGAAATAGTTATCAAAGTTTTTATATATCTTTCTCTTGGAAATCAGTGTAATTTACAGTCACAATTACAACACAAAAACTGGTGGTCTTGCAGACAGTGAAGATGGCTATCGGGTATTGGAGGTTTTCTAGGACATTATGTTACAGCTGTACAAGATATTGGTGAAACCACACATGGAGTAATGTGAACTGGGGGAGCTGCACGCCATGGTCAACAAGCACCAGACGGCTTACCCCGAGGCATTAGCCATAGCCGGGGACTTCAACAAAGCCAACCTTATCGCTCCCTAACTTCTACCAACATGTCTCCTGCAGCACCAGAGGATCAAACACCCTCGACCATTGCTGCACGACCATCAAAGACGCCTATCGCTCTATCCCTCGCCCTCACTTTGGAGCGGAGGAACAACTCCAGGACTGTTTGGAGTCTGTAGACTGGGCAATGTTCAGCGACTCGGCAATGGCCCTGAACGAATACGCCACAATTGTTACATACTTCATAAAGAAATGCGTGGAGGACTGCATCCCAACAAAAACCTTCCGAGTGTTTTTTAACCAGATGCCTTGGATGAACCATGAGATCCGTACTCTTCTGAAGTCCAGATCCCGGGCATTCAGGTCTGGAGATAACGAGGTCCACAAGAAGTCCAGATAAGTCTTGGTACGGCCATCAAAAAGGCCAGAAGGGACTTCTGCTCCAAGCTGGAGGATGATACGGATGTTCGGCAACTGGCGGGCTTGAATGCCATAACCTCGAAATAAGGCGAAATCAGGAGACAGCTCAATTGTCAGTGAAGCATCACTCACTGAGGAACTCAATGCATTTTATGCACGCTTTGATAGGGAGAACACTGATGTGCCTTCCCGAGACCCCATTCGCCGTGACGGTATTTCAGTCACAGAGGCTGACGTCAGAAGATCCTTCAGGGGGGTGAACCCTTGGAAAGCGCCTGGACCTGATGGCATACCCAGTCGTGTTCTAAAAACATGTGCGGACCAACTGGCTGGAGTTTTTACGGACATTTTCAACCTCTCACTTCTGAGGTCTGAGGTTCCCACCTGCTTTAAAAGCGCATCAATAATCAATAAGGGCCCAAGAAGAGCAAGGTGACGTGCCTCAATGACTATCGACCAGTGGCACTAACGTCTGTGGTGATGAAGTGCATTGAGAGGTTGATTATGGCGCATATCAACTCCTACCTCGACAAGAACCTCGACCCACTGCAGTTCGCTTACTGCCATAACAGATAAACATTGGATGCGATTTCACTGATTCTCCACTCCGTACTGGACCACTTAGACAACAAAAACTCGTATGTCAGGCTGTTATTCATTGACTACACGGCACGCTGATTATCCCCACCAAGCTGATTACCAAGCTCTCAGATCTGGGTCTCTGCGCATTCCTCTGCAATTGGATCCTTGCCTTCCTCATCCACAGACCACAGTCTGTCCGTATTGGTGGAAATGTCATCCTCGATAACAGTCAGCACGGGAGCACCTCAAGGCTGCGTGCTCAGCCCTCTACTCACTCTATATTCATGACTGCGTAGCCGGACATAGTGCGAAGTCCATCGTCAAGTTCACTGCCGACACCACTGTTGTCGGACGAATCACTGATGGGGACGAGTCGGAGTATAGAAGTGAGATTGACCGATTGTCCAAATGGTGCCAACACAATAACCTGGCTCTCAACACCAGCAAAACCAAGGAACCGATTGTGGACTTTGGAAGGGGTAGGATAGGGACCCACAATCCCATTTACATCAACTTGGAAGGGTCAAGAACTTCAATTTGTTGGGCGTGCACATTTCCGACGATCTTTCCTGGTCCCAGCACACTGATGCAATTATAAAGAAAGCACATCAGCGCCTCTACTTCCTGAGAAGACTACGGAGAGTCGGTATGTCAAAGAGGACTCTCTCAAACTTCTATAGGTGCACAGTAGAGAGCATGCTGACTGGGTGCATCATTTCGGCAACCTGAGCGTCCAGGAGCGGAAAAGGATGTAGAGAGTTGTAACCACTGCCCAGTCCATCATCGGCTCTGACCCCCCCACCATCCAAGGGATCTATCGCAGTTGCTGCCTCAAAAAGCCAACATCATCAACGACCCACACCATCCTGGCCATGCACTCATCTCTCCGCTACCTTCATCCAGGTTCAGGAACAGATTCTTCCCCACAGCCATCAGGCTATTAAACTCGCCAACAAACAGACTCTGAACTGTAACAGCCTATTGCATTTTATCTGCTTATTTATGTGTATATTGAACTGAAGTGTTCTGTATTTTTGCTTACAATATTCTGATGTGCTGCAACAAGCAAGAATTTAATTGTCCTATCTGGGACACATGACAATAAATTCTCTTGACTTGACGAATACTTTTGGTCATCTTGTTATTGGAAAGATTTCATTAAGCTTGAAATAGTGCAAAGAAGATTTGTGAGGGTGGTGCCAGATATCAAGGACTTGAGCTATAGGGAGAGGTTGGACAGGCTAGAACTTTATTTCATGGAGCGCAGGAGACTGAGGGGTGAACTTGTGGAGGCGTATAAAATCATGAAACAAAGAAAGTAAATGCACATGGTGCACATGCATGTAAATTGTGGGGTAAAAAAGGGTAAAAGTTTAAGATGAGAGGAAAAAGATTTAATAGCGACCTGAGGGGCAACTTTTTCCACACAGATGGCAGTGGGCATATAGAACGAGTTGGCAGATGAAGTAGCTGAGGCAGGTACAATTAGAACGCAATATATTTGGACAGGTACATGGATAAAAATGATTTGGAGGGATATGGGCCAAATGTGAGCGAATGGTACTAGCTTAGATGGGGCATCTTGATTGAAATGAGTGATTGGACCGAAGGGCCTGTTTCCATGCTATGTACTTCTAACCTCTGGTTAACTATTGGTGATGTATTGTAAACATTGAAAAATTAGAAAATCAGGGCCCTTGATCTGAAACAGTAACTCTATCTCTTTTCGTGGATGCTTGCAGACTTGCTGAGAGTTTCCAGCATATCCTGTGTTTGAATTAACTTTTTAATAATCAGTATTAGAGTTGCATGGCCTTTCTGCAGGCAGCAACCGTTGATAGTTATGGGGTCAAGCCTGCATAACCATCAGGTAGAATGCTAACCCAGAAAGCATACCAATTATAGAAAATGAAACCAGGTCAAATAAACTCCTCAGTGGCAATATTCTTGTTGTACAAAAGTGACAGTGGAGTGAAACATTTTGTAGTTTTTTTTTCTCTTTTTTTTTTTTTGAAAGGGATTAGAAGTCAATTGTTCAGATTTATTGCGGAGGGTACATAGTGAGAAATTGAGAGAGATGTGATTTATTATAATAGCCCAGATTTCCTTTCAAACCTTTTGCTTTAGCAGATTGCAACGTGAACTGCTTGTGATTTGCATGCAACACAGAGAGGTCGTCTTATTGAAACACACTAAGTTTTGACAAATTAACAGACTCGATGCAAAACAGGTGTTTCACCCGACTGGGGGTGGGATCTTGAACCAGGAGTTGGTCTCTGTTTACAAGATGTTTAGAACTGAGCAGGGGAGAAATCTCTGCAATTTTCCCAAAAGAATCGAGACTGAATAATAGATTTCTTGACAAGGCATTGAGGGGTATGTGAAGATAGTGGAATGATGGTATTGAGAGGATTGGCCATGACCACAGGCTCAGGATCATATGAACGATAGCTGCAATTATTTTTCTACGTTCTGTAAATTGCACGGGCTTTACTTTAGTTTATTATTGTCACACGTTCTTAAGGTATAGTGAAAAGCTTTTGTTTGCGTGTGATTCAGTCAAAGAAAGGACTACGTGAATACAATCAAGCCATCCACAGTGCACAGATAAAGGGTACAACATTCAGCACAAGGTATAAGCCGATTTAAAGATAGTTCAAGTGTCTTCAATGAGGTAGATGGGGGGGGGGGGGGGGGGGGGGGGGTCAGGACTGCACTACAAGCTGATGAGAGAACCGTTCATTTGCCTGATAACAGCTAGGAAAAAACTGTTCCTGAATCTGGAGGTATGTACATTCAAACGTCTGTACCTCTTGGGGAGGGGAGAAGGGGGAGTGACCGGGTTGAGCCTGGTCCCTCATTATGCTGGTGGTCTTGCCAAGGCAGCATGAAGTGTAGATGGAGTCAATGGAAGGGAGCCTGGTTTGTGCAATGATCTGGGCTTTGTCCATAACCCACGCCACCAGACTTGCTGACTGTCAAAGATCGAATGTCTGTGGATGTCTGACAACTGTAACGATTAAAACAAAGTGCCGGAGATGTTCAGTGGATTAGGCAGCATCTGTGACAGAAATAATAATAATTTCCATAAATTAATTCTGTGAGTAATTTCCAGTAGCTGTAGGTTTTTATTTTGCTTTTGAATTGTTTAAAATAATTTAAATGCAATTAACTCAAGTGAAATAAATTGTAAATGGTATGCAGGCTAAAAGAATTTATGTTCAAATGAACTGGTTTGCTGGAGTTTTAACGTGATCTAAACCATTGCAGGGTCATTATAAGGCAATCTTGAACTTCCACAAAATATGCATATAATTATCTGCAGTTCCATTCAGGGCTGCCAGTTTCTGTAAAAAAAAAAGATGATTGGTTAAATGCAAACATTTGTTTAATCTATACAGGTAATAGATCAAGTGGGGCCCGTTGGGCCCCGTTCCCCAATGTCATCCATAGCCCCCAACTGCGCAGGCGCTGCTGACAGGTTCCCGTTGTGACGTCATACAGAAGCACAGGCCTGGCTACAGCCCTGAGACTCGGCCCACGCCAGGCCTCTTCACCTTCCTTCTTCTTTCCCCTCTCCTTCCCTCCCCACTCCCTCCCTCACCTCTCACTCCCTCTCCTTTCCGCTACCCTCAGTCAATCAATCCCTCCATAAACACTCTCCCGACCCCCCGCTCCCCCACTCCTCACCTCCCCCCCCGCCCACAATGAAAATCTCAATGTTTTTTTAATGAAATCTCCCCGCTATCCCACCCCCAATGAAAAAAGCGTTCTCTTTTTAAATGGAATTCTCAATGAAAATTGCGTTTTTTCCCAAAACGATGTTAGCTGTTCATGAAAACGGAATAATTTGATTAAAAGTTTTTTTAAATTGCGATTTTAAAAAAAAAATGTAAATGAGATTCGGGATCCCATTGTGACGTTGAACGCGGCAGACAGGCAATGCAAGTGGAGAAGTGGTTTGATAATGATTTTTAAATGTAAATAACTTGCATAATATAAAATCAATGCACACCAAACTTGTTTAATTTACATCACAGGACAATGGTGAGTAAGGTGGGCCAAAAATCGTATCGCTATCGTGTACTGTTTTTGCACAAACAAATATAGGTCCAAACAAGATGAGAGTTTTAGTAACAATAATAATATATACGGCTCGTATGGTCCTTAAGACCTGGAATTTGAAACTTAAGTCCTTGGATTTCTCATAGGTCCTTGAAAATTCACATGATAAAAGTTTTAATTCATGCAGAGTAATGTGGCGTTTTTTCATCGTTTATAATGCGTGTTTTTATTAAAAGTCGGGAAACATTGTTAGATATGTTTGCTAACAATGTTCCCTGTAGGGGGGAGGAGCACTAGGACTCAGCCTCGTGTTGGTCGGGCAGGCTGCGCCGCGGTCCAGAGGTAGAGCTCCGGGTCTGCAGGCGGGCGGAGTGAGTACCTTGTACTTGTACCTTCCAAAGAGTCCACCAGGGACAATGCTGGATGTTGGACAATTTTTACATTTATCAAGCCAATTAACCGGTGGGTGGGTGTGAATGTGAAGGCCCACAGCTGCGGGAGAGTCAGGGCGAGTTGGTGCTGGGCCGCCACCTCTGTAGAAATACATGATTACTGCCTTTTTATTTACTTGCTTGATAATTATTTATCCTGATAATTAGTGAGTGCAACCGTACAATATTTTGTCATATTAATAAATTAATTATATGTTTTATTGTACTAGTTATACACTGGGATGTAGTGATAGGCTATAAACTTGTTTCACCCACTTGGGAGACTAGCTTGCCCCCCCTCAGCCAAAACCTGAAATGATTTGACAGCTCCGGCACTTCCAAAATTAGCTCTGCAACACTGCTCACAGCACCCCATGTATCATGCAATAATGAAGAGTAACATCTAAGCTTCATGTAGGTGGCTCCAATAAATAGGGCGTGTGGCTTCAACTGTCTGGAGTTTTCTAGGGAAAGTCTGTGTAGCTAGAGAGGACCACATGGCTAGAGTCACCATGATCACCCAGTCCAACAGCATGCGCTGATCTGCCAGTGAAAAGAGTATTCAGCTGTTCAGAAATTAGTTTATTGGCCAAGTATGTACACATACAAGGAATTTGTCTTGAACCGCGCCTCATCCGCAGCCACGATCGATCCCCCTGTCCACGGCGCCTGGTCGTCGTCCGCCACTCGAGTGTCCTGGGGGGGGCTGGGGCGGCCGGAGATGTCCGGACTTACGCCCAGCCAGCGTGGAGAAGCGCCAACCACAACTCACTTCCGTTGAGGACATTGGGGACTCTGTCCTTGTTACGAGTAGGGAGGCTTTTTTGTCTACCTTCGATTTTTCCACCATCTGCAGTTCTTTCTTGGTTTCACTGATGTGCAGTAATCCTTGTCTTTTTGGGTACAGGGACAATAGTGGAAACTTTGAAGCAGGCAGAGACAGTACAGGTTTGCAGGGACTGGTTGAAAAGCAAAGTTATCCATTATCATGGTTTCAGATTGAACAACTAAGATGATAAAATGGACAAAGTGCTCTATTGAAGTACGAATATAGATTAGTTAACCATCTTGTGTGTAATTATTATGTGGTTTCGTGTCATTCTGTGCAATGTGGACTAATGGATTGACTGATCACCTTCTCGGATTTCCCTGAAAATCAGTGCCTGTATATCAGAGAACACAAGTAACACAACAGAAAACAAGGTCTCAACTCCAAATTCCAATGGGCATTTGGCAATAATTCGAGCTATATCAATGGTTCATAACTTTGAAGCAACTTTGAGTTGAAAGTTGATTTTTCTGCTGGGTTCTTTGTCCCAGAGGTGTGCAAAACATGATTTTCAATCAAATCTGAGATGGTGACCAGCCAATCTTCGTTCTTTTATTTGGTAATTAATCAAATCGTCCAATGCCAAGCAATTTATACGCGTCTTTGATAAACCATCAATGTCCTTGAAAATGGGATTTTTGGACCTTGAAAGTATAGCTGTTCCAAGTGCACGAACCCTGTATAGATAGATAGACAGACAGACAGACAGACAGACAGACGGCCGTCTTTTTTATTGTCCAAATTATTTTGATTAAAATGAGAATTATTATTGGCTTCAGATTTCAACTATTTGCTGCTTGCATTTAGTGCAATGGTTGTGTAGGTGGGAACTGCAGATGCTGGTCTGGAGCTGAAACATCCCTATTCATTTTCTCCAGCGATCTGCCTAGCCCACAGAGATTTATGTCTATCTTAAATGCAATGATTGGGTAGCTAATGTTTTGGATACTCATAGTTTTGATCCAAATTTGATTTCCAACCATAAAAATGAATATACAGTGAAGTGTAGTTTGCTCTAAGAATTTGTTAGCACATGTTGGTTCATAATTTATGAACACTCTTGAACAGGGAAAAGCTTGACTATTGATTTCCCATTTGTGCAATTGTTCTTGCATCACTCTGCATGTCAGTTGCATTGTTTTGCTTATTCCTAACTGACGTAATGGTCTAACAGACGTAATGGTTCATGAAATCTAATTACAAAAGCACCAGAAGTAAAGTAGGGGAAGTATTTTATTTCAGTTACCGTGGCAAGTTGTTTCTAGTTTGGCACTAACGATACAGATAGTACTGAATGTGGATGCACCACAATACATTTTGTAGGTAGGAAAACAGTCTTGACCTGTGACCTTTTGTAAAGGGGACCAACTTTTATTAATTCTGGGATGTGGACCACACGGTTAATGTGTCATTTAACATTAATGCCAAATTTAACTTCAATCGCCTCATTGAGTCACAGTTGTCTCTTGGCCAGATTGGAAAGGATACCAGATTTTGAGTCTCCAGGATATTAGTGAACCAGATAGTTTGATTGCAGCAGTGTCGTGCTCTCCTTTGCTGCAAATTCCAGATTGGTTTAATTGAATTTAAATATCTTGGCTATCATGTTGAGATAGGAATTTGTGGCTCAGAACTCTGGCAACAAGTCCAGTAGTTTAATCTTTGCTGGTCCATTTTATATTTGTATTTAAAACCCCTGATTGTGTGGGCAGCATGTGCATCATTGCCAAACATAGAAACATAGAAATTAGGTGCAGGAGTAGGCCATTCGGCCCTTCGAGCCTGCACCGCCATTCAATATGATCATGGCTGATCATCCAACTCAGTATCCCGTACCTGCCTTCTCTCCATACCCTCTGATCCCCTTAGCCACATCTAACTCCCTCTTAAATATAGCCTATGAACTGGCCTCGACTACCCTCTGCGGCAGAGAGTTCCAGAGATTCACCACTCTTTGTGTGAAAAAAGTTCTCATCTCGGTTTTAAAGGATTTCCCCCTTATCCTTAAGCTGTGACCCCTTGTCCTGGACTTCCCCAACATCGGGAGCAATCTTCCTGCATCTAGCCTGTCCAACAAGAATTGACAATTCTGCATGGCATAGTGCTAAATGTACTCTAACTTTGGATAGCCTAAGAACTAAAGTAAATTTGTGAATGGATACATTGAGGTAAAATTTGTGAGTGTTAGTTTCATAGAATAGTGACATTCTAAAAATTACATATGGTTGAGAAAGAAATTGAACAACATTGCGATTATATGAGAAAGCAAACTCGAGTTGGATGATAAGCTGTAATTTTAATGAATAGTAGAGCAGGTTTGAGACACTATTCTGCATATTATTTATTTATTTACAATTTTATATCAGTTTTCCATATTTTAGCTGCACATAACTAAGTAAAACTTAAAGTGTTTCATTTTAAATTCCTTGTGCTTTTTTGTTTACCGTTTATGCCTTTATCATTGGAGGGCTTGGCATACTTTTTGATATAACCATGCAGCTATTATGTGAGCATTACAAACTACAGCTATCTCTTATACCACAATTGTGGGAACTTTGTGTACCTCCATTAATAAAATGATTTTTTATATATTTGTGACCAAAACAGAGTTAACAAATTTGGTTTGGTAATTGTGTTGTCTTTAACTTTCCCATGGCCTTTTGCCTTCTTGATGAAATGAAGATTTGTATTAGAAAGTTGGTACCACATAACAGACTTTAATTTGCACTTTACAAAAAATTTGTTTATATAGGCATCCCGTGCCCAAATCTTAGATAAAGCCACAGAGTACATTCAGTATATGAGGCGGAAAAACCACACACATCAACAGGACATCGACGACCTGAAGCGACAGAATACTCTGCTCGAGCAGCAAGGTAAGGGTATGTCAAATTGAGAGTTTTTATTTTGAGCGAAGTGGAATTTTATGAAACAATCCGATTTCTCAGAATGGGAATTTTGTTTAAAATCTTGTTTTGCCGACCTTTGTTTATTTTGTAATGGATTAAGTCATCTGCATACACAAGTTCGTTAAAATTGCAGTTAATACAAAAGTGTCCCATATCAAACACACAACATTTTAAAAGTTAAAAATGAATAGTTTTTTCACATTGTCAGTAAAAGACATGACTAATTTAGTTTCTCATTGCTATTATTGCTATGAGAATGCAGGTTGACTTGGACAGGTTGGGTGAGTGGGCAGTTGCAGTTTAATGTGGATAAATGTGAGGTTATCTACTTTGGTAGCAAAAACAGGAAGGCAGATTAATATCTAAATGGTGTCAAGTTGGGAAAAGGGGAAGTACAATGGGATCTGAGGGTCCTTGTTCATCAGTCAATGAAAGTAAGCATGCAGGTACAGTAGGCAGTGAAGAAAGCAAATGGCATGTTGGCCTTCATAACGAGAGGAGTTGAGTATAGGAGCAAGGAGGTCCTTCTGCAGTTGTATAGGGCCCTAGTGCGACCACACCTGGAGTATTGTGTGCAGTTTTGGTCCCCTAATTTGAGGATGGACATTCTTGCTATTGAGGGAGTGCAGCGTAGGTTTACAAGGTTAATTCCCGGGATGGCGGGATTCATATGCTGAGAGAATGGAGCGGCTGGGCTTGTATACTCTGGAGTTTAGAAGAATGAGAGGGGATCTTATTGAAACATATAAGATTATTAAGGGTTTGGACATGCTAGAGGCAGGAAACACGTTCCTGATGTTGGTTGAGTCCAGAACCAGGGGCCACAGTTTAAGAATAAGGGGTAAGCCATTGAGAACGGAGACGAGGAAACACTTTTTCACACAGAGATGTGAGTCTGGAATTCTCTACCTCAGAGGGCTGCGGAGGCCGGTTCTATGGATATTTTCACGAGAGAGTTGGATAGAACTCTTAAAGATAGCGGTCAGGGGATATGGGGAGAAAGCAGGAACGGGGTACAGATTGGGGATGATCAGCCATAATCACATTGAATGGCAGTGCTGGCTCGAAGGACCGAATAACCTACTCCTGCACCTATTGTCTATCATGAGCAAGGCTTTTGAAGATTTGTTTTAGTAATACTACTTTGCTCAAAGGCAACAAGCGGCGGTGGGTGTATGGAATGAGCTTCCAATGTCGGCAGGGACTATTGCAATGTTTAATAAACAACTGGGCAGGTACGTGAATAGGACAGGTTTGGAGGGATACGAGTCAAATGCAGGCAGGACATGTTGGTTGGTGTGGGCAAGTTGGGCCAAAGGGCATGTTTCAAAGCTGTATGACTCAGGATCCCCAGTAAGGATTTAATCAACTGAGTTAATGAAGAAGAACAAATGTTTGGTTTGAATGCAGTTTGTAGAAAAGTACAGTGCTTGTATTTGAATAATGGATATTCCATAATAGGTTGCCAATGCTCCTTAATTAAAGGAAAGAAAGGGTTTTAAGTGGATGTAAACTGTTTTTTGATGCAAGTGTTACCAGAATGAATGTGCAAATAAACTGAGAAATTGTAGCGTATTGTGTTCAGATTTTTACGTTTGCAGTGATGGTTATGCATGTTGTGGCCCTAACATATTAGCATTGGTTTGGGATTAAAAAAAAAAACTTTCTAATCACTCAGTGTTTGATGTAGAGACTTTGAACTTTCCTTTTGGTTTGCAGCCAAGAATGATTCCTTATCAAATCATGTGATAAGTCTGTATACAATACTCCTGTTTCACTTTTTAACGCTATAACTGAAATAACATTGCATAGCTTAAAAAAACAAAATATTACCCAGCTTAAAGTTTCTTCATGGTGCTCAGTGTGTCATGTGGGCAGAAATCAGATGAAGATGCTGAATGAGGAAACAGGTTTACTGAATTATTTACTTGGTGTTAGAAAATACATTTCTGCGGTATTATTATAATTTTGTGAACAAATTATCACTTGAGTACTAACAAGTAAACTGAAAGTAGTTATAATTATCAAGAATGCAAATTAGCTGCAATCTTGTAGACATTACAATAACACTTGACTGCAGAAATGTATTCAAGTAAAGCAATGCAGACATAAAAAATGCGACTTAATATTCATCTAAAGTCAGAACCCTTTTCCCAAGATGGATAAATCAAATCTGAGAGGCTTGAAAGTGAGAGGGACAATGTTTAAAGGAGATATGCAGAGCAACTTTTTTTAACACACAGGTGGTGAATGCCTGGAACATGCTGCCAGGGTTGGTGGCAGATTCCAAGAATGTGCATTGTGGTAGTTGACTGCAGTCGACTATTTAATTGTGCGGTAACGGGTTTTGTTTACTTTTCTGTTACAGTACGTGCATTGGAAAAGGCACGGGCAGCTGCTCAGCTACAAGCCAACTTTTCATCCTCTGACAGCAGTTTGTACACCAATCCCAAGGGCAGTGCAGTTTCTGCTTTTGACGGGGGTTCTGACTCGACTTCAGAGTCGGAAACTGAAGAACCGCAGACCAGAAAGAAACTGCGAATGGAGGCAAGCTGAGTCTGTTCAGGCAATAAACTGGCTGGTTTTTACTAGGGATTCTTGTGTATAGCTATACTTTTCAGTTTGTCTTCTGTCAGACCCCTTTGTGCTATAAGGATCATAACAAGATGCTGCTAAATGGATAGCTTCTTGTTTCATCAGTAGAAGGAGTCCCTGCTCTTCCTCGAAGTTACAAAATGGCAGCTGTCAAACTATTAAGGACTCCGTCTTCTGCGAAAGGAACTTTGCAGTAGTTCTTAAGACTTATTCACGTGGCATCCAGTGGACAAAAAGATTAGTCTCAATGATATGCTATTGAAAGAATAAGGAAGCAAGGCACATGTTATTTGATGTTGTTAATCTGTACAGTTGTATTTCAAACTATTTGCTGATATGACTAGTTTTTAAATCTTGTTTTGAGAGCTTTTTTCTTTTATTCAATTATGAAACGTTCACTGAAACTTGGCTTTAAAGTCTGACTTTAGTCAAGTTGCATTTCATTTTTTCCCGCTGTGTTTAAGATTAAAGTACTCAAATATTCTGTGCCTTGAATTACTTTTGTGACGCTACAAAAAAAATGATGGAACAGCTTAAGTGCCCCTAAAAGAATGTTTGATGATACTGAAATGGCAACTGTCAGTACATCCAAAAAGGGTATGTTAAGTTTATGTTTTAGCAGGTAATGAAATAATTGTATTTAAGCCTTGGTCTGCATAATACAAAATTACATTGATTTACAAAACTGCTAATTATTGATGTTTGAACAATCAACTGGCTGTCAGGCACCGTTCAGGCTGTGTCAGGGGTGTGTACATTTGTCTGTCTCTGCTTTTCAATTACTGGTCTAAGCTTAAACTAGGTTGTAGTATTACGTAGATTTGTCTCTTTGTTGTTATTTGATTTCATTCCATGGAAATTACAGGTATGTTGTACATACTGCCAAGAAATGTCTTGCAAGTTGAGGCTGACCTTTACTATGAGACTATAAATAAAAACTATTTTATCCTTGTTATTTTGCCTACGTCTTTCCTTTTTAAATAAAACTAAATTAGCAAGTTAGGTACATAAATAAGTGATACTAATCAATGGGTTTCTTAGTAAATTATGAGCACAGCAGCAATTTATTTAATCAGTCAACAGTCTTTAAAATGAAATGTGCAAGTTTTTCTAAGAAATTTAGGTTTATTATTATCACATGTACCAAGGTACAGTGAAAAGCTTTGCTTGCATGCTATCGAAACATATCAGATATACTATACGTGAAACAATTAGTTCAAACTCGAGTACAACAGAGCAATGGGAATGATATATAGAGCTGTACTTAGAAATAGAAGGGAGAATAATTTAGAATAATTGTACCGGATGGTAGCCACACTTCAGTTCCATCTTTATTCACTCGGGTTTATGTAATGCAACTATTCATCTCTGGACATGTTGAAGCTCTCTAGTCAATATGTTTGAAGCAGACATAGAACAGAACAGTGTAGCATGGGAATGGGTCCTTCAGCCTACAATTATGGTGCTAAACATGATGTTAGGTTAAAGTAATCTCCCGTACCTAATCCAATTCCCTCCACTACTTGTCAAAGTTTACTAATTTAAACTGATCCAGAATGTTATGCCAGTTCTGTTTGAATCTTTGCCTGTAAGTATGATGCAGGTTACTAACTTGTTTGGTGGAGTGGCTAGAAACTAATTCAAGGATAAGTAAAGTATGTTTTTGAAAAGAACAAAGTGAAAGGTGTGTGTATCTGTCACTAGGCAACAACAAAATTGCAAATACATTGCAAGGAAGTCTATTCAGATCTGCTGCTTACCGCACAAGGAAATTATTTTGCTAGTTTAATCATGGCCCTGTCTAATTAAACATACTAATAAATTTACATGTATTATTAGCCCATGTCAGCTGGTTGTATCCAACAAATTACTTTCATAATGGAGATTCTATTGTATCCACTGACTTCAGCCCATAATTGTATTACATTGGAAAGTTCCTAATTGATTTTGATAACCTTAGAGTGCTTAATTATTAATCTCTGCATGCACCCGACTGTCTCCTGAAAGTTGGTCTTTTTGCCATAGAGTTTGGGGATAGTGTTAAATTACTAGAGTGGGAATGCATGGTACACATACTCCCACAATGCATTTCAAACCCCAGCAGGAAAGGATTGCTCATAAGACATTGATATTTTTAAATTCCCTTTCTGGTTAAAGAATGAGTATTAGTAAACGTACTGTTCCAGAAAATAGTGCAAAAGCTATAAAAAGAAAGTGATGTCAAGCATACATACCTTCCAGTCGAGGAGGTGCTGAATGTACAATACACGAAGTTAGATAAATCTGGTCCTGTTCAGCTATATCCAAGGACACTGGAAAGTTGAAGAAATAATTGCAGGTGTCTGGCTGAGGTATAGAAATTATTGCTAGATACTTGTGAGGTGCTGAAAGACTGAAAGGGCTGCAAAGAAAAATCTGGAGCGAGAGCAAATTCATAGCAATTGCAACTTCATTGGACTTTGGTAAGGCTGCATTGTCCTATTACAGGACAAATGTGGATAGAGGCTTCGGAGGAGGTGCAGAAGAGGTCTACCAGCACGTTGCCAAGATTAGATAGTATTAGCTGTATATATACATATAGTCAGTGTGGTTTTATGTGAAGGGATTGTCTTTTGTGAAATTGATTATTTAGTAGTAACTATGAAGGATGATGACAAGGCCATAAATGCAGCCTATATGGAATTAAGTATTAAGTAAGGAAGTTGGGACATTATGTTAAGAGTTCTCCAGGATGTTGGCGAGGTGGCAATTGGAGTATTCAGTTTTTTTCACTCTGCTATTGGAAAGATGCCAGTAAGCTGTAAAGAGCGCAAAGATTGAGGATGGTGCCAGGACCCTATTAGTTGCAAGGTATTGCAATTCGGATGATACCAATGCTGAGCAGAAATATTTCCTGTGATGGGAATTTTATATTGATAACTAGACCAAGTGCAGACCCGTTGGGTCTGATTCCCCAACGCAAGATTCCACCACTCACCCCATCCCCCAACGCAATATTGCACCACTCATGCATAGCCCCCAACTGCGCAGCCGCGGCTCATTTCTCCTCATCCCCCAGCATCCCTCTTCCACCTCCTCTTCACCCTCCCTCTTCAATCCCTAGAGGGAGGGGAGCGGAGGGGGGCACCTCCCTCCTCCACACCGCCCCCTCCTATTCCTTTCCCCAGAACCTACCCAGGTCGTAGAGCAGTGCCAGGGCCTGGTTCTCGTACTTGGCCTAGCCCTGGCTGTGGACTCCAGCCGTCAGCTCGGCCGCCGCCTGGGCTCCACTGCAGGCCCAGACTTCATCTCTGGGCTTGTCCTTGGTTCAGGCGGAGGCTTCTCTTTCAGCCCTCACTCCAGCACCACCCTCCCCACCGGGCGCCGACAGCCATGCAAGCGCTGTAGTGTCCTGCCTTGCGAGTGCATTGTGATGTCACTAGGGTTTTTTTTTCTGAAATGGGTGAGATTTTGGGCTGTTTTTAAAACTTTAAACTATTAAAAAGTTTGGAAATATAGGTGGGAATGTGACGGGGAGACATTTCTCGCCTCAATGGAAAGATGTGAGTAGAATGTGTGAGAATGGGAAGGCTGTGGCCTAGCGTTTGTAAGGATATTAGAATCAAGCAGATTGTGCCCAGATGACACTGACACAGACACATACAAACAAGATGAGAGTTTTAGTTACATAAGATATACTAGACCAAGTGGGACCCGTTGGGACCACTGTCACACGGGAGGCCTGGTCCCCCAACGCAATATTCCAACACTCGCCCATAGCCCCTGCCGGAGGTCTGGTCCCCCAACACAACCCGTTCCCCTTTCGCCAACAAAACCCGTTCCCCCAACGCAATATTCCAGCACTCATCCATAGCCGACAACTGCGCAGGGGCTGCTCATTTCGCCTTATTCTGCCTCCCTCATTTTCAAACTTTAAAAAAAAGTGCATTTGCACTTGCTAGCTAGCAGAATTCAGTGTACAGTACTCGGTGTACTTGGATAGCAACAATGTTGCGAGCAGGGCTAAGCACAGGGAATAAGCGAAGGAGTTGGTTTTATGCATGTTTTTTGAGATTTTTGAACATTTTCATAAATAACTCGAGAAATAATGTGAAATTTTCAGATTAAGCGATTTTACCATGGCATAAATCTCTATCGGAATATAATAATTTCACCGTTAGCGCGTCGTGTTTTCGAGACGTGAAACGCACACGAACATCACACACACACAAATAAATACACATCCAAGATCAGAGTTTTATAAGTATACTAGACCAAGTGCAGACCCGTTGGGTCTGTTTCCCCAACGGCGTTTGCGGGGGGAGGGGAGGCTGCCACATCAAACTCACATTAACCACCCCCCAAACACACAGGGGGGGGTGAGAAGAGGGAGGGGAGAGGAGGAGGAGGAAACGGGACAGATTTGGGAGGGAAAGGAGAGCGGGGTAGGGGATGAGAGAGGGGGATGGGGAGAGAGATGTGGGGGAGGATGGGGAGATGGGGGGGATGGGGAGATGGGGGGGGGGGGGGAGGGGGGGGGGGGGGGGGGAAAGGGGGGGATGAGGGGTAGGGGGAGTGATGGAAGAGGGACAGAGGGGTAGGAGGAAGGGGGCGAGTGGAGAGAGGGAAGGGGGGGGTAGAGAGGGGGGGGGGGGGGGGGAGAGAGGGATGGGTTGGAGAAGGAGAGGGTGAGAGGGAAACAGAACTATATAAATTAAGTGCATGAGTAGGCCATTCGGCCCTTCGAGCCTGCACCACCATTCAATATGACGGTGGCTGATCATCCAACAGTATCCTGCACCTGCCTTCTCTCTATACCCCCTGATCCCTTTAGCCACAAGGGCCACATCTAACTCCCTTTTAAATATAGCCAATGAACTGGCTTCAACTACCTTCTGTGGCAGAGAATTCCAGAGATTCACCACCGTGTGAAAAATGTTTTTCTCATCTCTGTCCTAAAGGATTTCCCCTTTATCTTTAAACTGTGACCCCTTGTTCTGGACTTCCCCAACATCTGGAACAATCTTCCTGCATTTAGCCTGTCCAACCCCTTAAGAATTTTGTACATACAAGAAAAAAAGACCCAAGACACAACACAATTTACACAGACATCCATCACAGCGCATCTCCTCCTCGCTGTGATGGAAGGCAAAAAAAACTTCTCTCCCCTGCACTTCCATCTCCCCCCCCTCCGATGTCAGAGTCAAAGTCAGAGCCGCCGGCGGGCGATGACAATTGTCCCGCGGCCATTAATGCCGCGCCGGGTGATGCAAGACCGCGCTCCGGGTCTTGTTGTTGGAGCCCCTGGCGGGTGCTGGCAAAGTCCCGCAGCCATTGAAGCCACACCGGGCGATGATGTAAGGCCCCGCTCCAGGTCATCCTCGACCCCGCTACTCGGACGGGAGAAGTCGCCGTTGCGGAAGCACCGAAAAGTGGTCTCCCAGCAGGGCCCGCAGGCTCCCGATATCACCGTCCACAAGACCTGCGGTAAGCTTCCGAATCACCGAGGGTCGGGTCGCAGCAGTGCGCCACCACCGCTCCTCCCTCTCTGGACTCGGCCAGCTCTACGTTGGCGAGTAGCTCCGCAGCTCCGTGACTGGAGCCCCAGGACATTCCCGCTGGAGGCCGCTCCACGTTGCAGCCCCAACGGCAACGGAGACCCGACAGGGAAAGGTCGGGTTCTCCGTACAGGGGAACCCCCCCACACACACACACACATACCCCATCAAAAAAATAAAAACTACATTAAAACGGAACAAAAAATAACAAAAAGACAGACGGACTGCAGAGGCCGCTGCGACAAGAGTCGCGCCGCCCACCGCCCACTACAATTGATTCCTATTTTATGGTTTAGATATGGAAATATTTTGCATGAAATTTGAACTCCACTGCTGGAATGCTACACATAATATTCTACCCTGACCTGCTAAGTATATTGCAGAACTACTCTCAAGTGCCAGAGAAATTATTTATTAAAGGCCCAGGGCATTTCATAACATTGCTAAGAACTCCCAGATTTTAAACAAACATGTTGCAGATTTGCAGTACTATCACTGAATGTCTGCGATGAATCAGAACACAATATATCCAATCACTTGTTCAGAGAAGGGAAAAGATCTCTGAATTCATGAAGTCAAAGTCAGAAAAACAAACCATTTGGCCCACCAAGTCCACACTGACAATCCAACAGCTATTTTACACTATTCTCCCCATAGATTTTACTAGTCATTTACACACTCGGGGGTAACTTAATGTAGCCAATTCAGTGACCAATCTGCATTTCTTTGTTACATGGAAGGAAGCCAGCGCAGCCACAGGGAAAATGTGCAAACTGCAGAAACTACACCCAAGACCAGTATTCTGTTCCTACATATCTTGCACCGTCTCCCAAAACGGGTTGAATCATCCAATTAAAGAAAAAATGTTCATTGTCTTCCAAATAGGTGAAGTAACACTGTGATCCAATAATGTGGGTGTGCAAATTCCAGCAACAAAAACATATAGGGAGGTGATAAATGGAATACAATACAATACAATACCGTTTATTTGTCATTTGAACCTCACATGAAGTTCAAACGAAAGTCTTGTCTCTCCCCTGCTCTCCATTCTTCTCCCGATGTTAAAGTCAAAGCCCCCCGGCGGGCGCTAGATAGTCCGATGCAAGGCCCTGCTCCGGGTCCCGACACTGGAACCCCCGGCGGGCTCTAGCAAGTCCCGCAGCTGTTTAAGCCACGCCGGGCGATGTAAGGCCCCGCTCCAGGTCGCCTTCAACCCCGCAATTTGGGCGGGAGAAGTTGCCCGTGCCCTGCAAAGCGGTCTCCCACCGGGGTCCCGGTGTCACCATCCACCGGAGTCGGGTCGCAGCAGCGCGCCACCACAGCTCTCCACGCTCCAAAGCCAGCCAGCTCCACGATGGTAGGTCCGCAGCTCCACCAGCTCCACCGGCTCCACGACTTGAGCCCCCAGCTCGCTCCGGCTGGATCCAGGCCACAACAACGGAGACCCGACAGGAATAAGGTCGGGTCCCCGTACAGGGAAGAGATTTAAAAGTTTTCCCCACCACCTCCCCCGCCCCCCACACATACACAGTTAAAAACCCACTACCAACTATACCCAAACTATAGGTTGGTCACAAAGTGTTTTGTAAAAATACTATATGAACAAAAGCAGATCAGTGGCGGAGTGAAATTAATTAAACATACAGATAGATTTTCAAAATTTAGACTTCGTACCTTTCAGTTAGAGTTGATTCATGGGGGCCTTCTTTGTGTTCCAGCACATCAGCAGGGACTTTGAAGGCTTTCTTGCACTTTAATCCACTTCGCAGCACTTTCTTCAGCCTTTTTAATGCTTTTCCCACTGAATACAATTACCTGCTGCAAGTTTCCATGACATTTATTCCACAGAACAACAAATCGGAATCTCCAGTAAAACAGGCATCTGTGAAGCCCCCTCAGCCATTTTGTGTGCTAGCCTGAAACAAAGCGCGTGATTGGCCAACTGGCAGACAAATCAATGTTAAATGTGCTTTGATTGGACTAAACAATTCCCGACACTTTTCCAGTTTTTCTCTAATTTAATAAAAATGTGCAAGTCTTCTTCATATCGAGTTTCATGGGTGATTTATATAAAATGTTTACACAATATGTGAAAATTTCATGTAGTTTGGTGACTTGGGTCACGAAATCCTATTTCTAGACACATTTTTGATGCTCGGCCCACAGCCTATTTCTAGCATTTTCGGTTTTTAATTGCAGTTTACAAAAATCCTGGGCTTTTAAAACATACTGGAAAAATTAATGTGCCATACTGTTCAATTACAATTGCTGCATTGGCAGCTTCTGACCGTGTGGAGAATTGCTCACAAATATTCAGTTCACAGTAAGCAGGACAAGTATAATTTGGCTAATAACTTTCACACAACAGGCAAAGTGATAGATTTCATCAAGTGATGAATGCTGTGTTGTGTTAGCAAGCAGTCGTTACTCATGCCTAGTTTGGGTTTTGCCAGACACTCTCACAACTTTGTTCCAAGCTCCAGAGGGAGGTGAGGGTTTCTGTCAATGAACAAACCAGTAATTAACATAAGGGGCATTAAGGAGCCCTGATAAATTGGTCAATGGATATCAAAGAGTTGGAGTGATTATTTGCACAAAACCAGTTGTAATGGTTGTTCAGTCCAACATCCTAGTTTCAGGCCGTGACTGCAGCAGTTCGACAGTGTAGATTGCTGGGCCGAAACTTTTTAGCAGCTTCATCTTTGGCTTTTCTCCCATCACAAGGCCAAAGAAAGGGGTATTTATTAATGATAATGTTCAATTCCATTCACAATTCCTCAGCAATGAGACATTTCATGCTTGCATGCAGCAAGACTTAGACAACAGTCAAAGGCAAGTTGATGAATAACAAATACTAGACTAAGTTGGACCCGTTGGGTCCCATGTTCACATGGGAGGGCTGGTCCCCCGACGCAATATTCCACCTCTCCACCAATTCCAATTCTTGGGGTAGCAGCTCAGTCCCTCAAGCCTGATCTGCTGGCAGCTCACTCATAGCTGGTGGGCTGGCAGTTAACTCATGGCTATTCCTTGAAATTCCATTTCAAGCAGGGTGCAAGGCCACCAAATTCAAATCCATTTTCCTACCATTTCAAGCAGTGTGTAAGGCCACCAAATTCAAGTGCAGTTTCTCACCACTTTGAGCAGGGTGTAAGGCCACCAAATTCAAGTGCAGTTTCATACCACTTCAAGCTGGATCCAAGGCCACCAAATTCAAGTGCAGTTTCATTCCATTTCAAGCAGGGTGCAAGGCCACCAAATTCAAATACAGCTTCATACCATTTCATGCAGGGTGAAACCGCCATAAAACCACACATAACACCAAACTCACAGTTCAGTAGACATTCAGTGTGTTCAGTTGATTCACAGCTCAGACAGTCATGACCCCTCATCTTCCCCATCATGCAGAGACTGAGCCACACCCACACTTCCGGGTTTTATAACCCCTCCCCCTCCCACCAGAAAAGGTGTGGCCTTCATGGCGTGATTGACAGGAGAGAGATTCTCAACATTTTTTAAACACTAAACGCTTTTATTTTTAATTGATGGGAAGAATTCTCTGCACCTGCTCAGCACAGGGGGACTGAGTAAGATGGCCAAAAATCACAGCCGTAAGTGGTAGCGTTTTTATCTAAAATCAATATACAGTGCAACAGGAAGTAAGTGCATTTTCAGTAGTGCCTTTCAACTTCAAGCCAAAGCACCCACGCCACCATTTGCAGCAAGTAGTGCCTTTCAACTGCAAGCCAAAGTACCCAGGCCACCATTTGCAGTAAGTAGTGCCTTTCAACTTGAAACCAAAGCACCCAAGCCACCATTTGTAGCAAGTAGTGCCTTTCAACTTGAAACCAAAGCACCCAAGCCACCATTTGCATTAAGTAGTGCAACTTCAAGCCAAAGCACCCAAGCACCATTTGCAGTAAGTAGTGCCTTTTAACTTCAAGCCAAAGCACACAAACAACCATTTGCAGGCAGTGCCTTTTTACTTCAAAAAAAACATATTTTCATTTTCAAACCACATTAAGGGGACTCAGTTGAGTAGACATTTGTTCAGTGTTATTCAGAGCTGAGAGAGGCGTGACCCTTTGGCTTCATCCATCTTGCAGAGACTGAGTGAGGCACACCACTTCCTGGTTTTATAGTCCCTCCTCCCTCCAGCAGGGGCAGCAGAGAGAATGGTGATTTTTTAAAAAACATTAATATCTCTCTGATTTGTCATCGATGGGAAAAATTCTCCGGTCCAGGAAGGCAGAGGGGGTCTCTGAGCGAGGTGGCCAAAAATGACGGCCATAGGCGGCGGCGTTCTATCGGAAATCACAGCACAGTGGGCCAAAAGCGGTCAAGATCAGACTTTTAGTAATATAGATATTCATGTCACATAAATGTCCATTGATCTTCAGACAATGGTCTTCCACAAGAGAGGACCTATCCACCTGATATTCAATCGCATGATCTCTGCTGACAATGGGGTCACCATTTACTAGAGACTTCAAATGGCCAAATACAGTGACCAGAGTGCAGATCAGAGACAGGTACTAAATGAATCAGTTGCTGAAGCCATCCAAAAGCCTTTTTGCCATCTACACAGCACATCAAAAGTATGTGAATAATATCCAGACACATCAATGAGTAAAGTTCCAACACCTCTCATCACCGTCAATGGCAAAGTAGATTGCTTGATTGGTATCGTCATCCCAAACATTTATTCCCTCCATCACCAGATACAATGACTGGATCGTGTACCATTAACAAAATGCATTGCAGTTACTTCTCTAAGATACCATAGATAACATCTAAATCTGCAACTTCGACCACCAAGGTGCATAATAGCAGTCGGCACAGAGCAACATTGCCACCTGCAGGTTACCCGCCAAGTCACAAATCATCTGGGCATGAAATCAATTATGGTTTCTTCATCATCGCTGCATCGAAACCCTGGAATTGCTTTTCCAACACCAATGTAGGAATCTCTTCACCCGCAGGTCTAGAAGTCAAGGTGCTCGGTCAGCTCCATCCTCATGGACAAGCAGAGTTGGACAAATTAAGTACAAGATGCCCAACATCTGAAAACAGAATAAAAAGTTGATAAATCTCCAGGGCCTGATGAACTACATCCCAGGATTTGACAGAAATGGTGATGGAAACTGTGGATGCATTGGCCGTCATCTTGCAAACTTCCAGATTCTATTGCAGTTCTCACAGGTGGAAATGGGCAATTATATTTTTATTATCACACTGGACTACGTGGGACCAATTGGGTCCCAGGTTTACACGGGAGGGCAGATCCCCAATGCAATATTCCACCTCTCCACCAATTCCAATATTGGTGGCCAGTGGTGGGGGGGTCTGGAGCGCTAGCATGGGTGTTGTGGGTCAAGTCAAGTCAAGCACCGGGCAGGTGGGGCCAGCCAACAATACAATCCATTTGCTTTCATTTTAGGTGGGTCAAGCAAAGCAAAGGCAAAGCACAGGGCAGGCAGGGCCAGCCAACAATACAATCCATTTACTTTCATTTCAGGTGAGGTCAAGCAAAGCAAAGGCAAATTAAAAACACAAGCACATGGCAGGCCAAACAACTCATTTCATTAAGGATAACAAATCATTTATTTCAAGCACATTAAGGGTTAACAAATCTTCATTCATTGCAAGCACATTGCTGGCTAACAAATCATTTATTGCAAGCACATTAAAGGTTAAAAAAATCATAATTCATTGCAAGCACATTGCTGGCTAACAAATTATTTATTGCAAGCACATAAAGCGTTAACCACATAACCACATAACGGGTAGACTCACAGTTCAGTCGACTCACAGCAGAATCACAGTTGCGGCCTCTCCCTCGCGATTTTCCAGAGTGACTGACTCATGTCAAGGCATCCGGGGTTTTATAGTCCTGCCCCCCCCCCCCCCCCCCCCCCAGAAGGGGCGTTACCTTCATCATGGCGATTGACAGGCAAGAGGACCAATAAGTTGATCTTAAGATTTTTTAAACATTCATAACTTTATTTTCCATCGATCGGAAAAATCCTCGGGCTGCCTCAGCAGGACTGTGCGCAAGATGGCCAAATATCATAGCGATATATGGTAGCGTTTTTTCTAAAATCAATATACAGCGCAGACAGGAAGTTATCAAGATGAGACTTTTTGTTATATAGATGTGTGAAGTGCAAATGCATATTAAAATTATTTTCTTAGTATTACCATACCCACACACACTGATGAGCAAATTGTACAGAAATTGTCTACTGATCCCGCATATAGCAGGCGGCATCAATAAAGGAAAAAAATGCTGGAATTTATTATTAAGGCGGTGGCAACAGGGCACTAAGAAAATTAAAATAAAACATTGAGTAAAATCAATATAAATTTTACGCAAGGGAAATAATGTTTGACAAATCTGTTACAGCCCAAGTTTGTAACATTGAATAAATAAAATGAGACCAGGGTATGTGATGTATTTGGACTTTGTAGTCTTCAATAATATATGATAAAAGGTTACTAAACAAAATTGTTGGGTATGCAAGTAATATTACAGTATGGATTAAGAATTAATGGATTGAAAACAGTAGAAATAAATTGATAGCTTTCGGGTCGAGTAGTCGATTAGCAGGGTGCTGCAGAGATCTGTGCTGGGATCTCAGCTGTTCGCAATCTACACAGGTCCTTCCCAGATTTCGGCAGGGTTCGTAACCCAAACAGTTCACAAGTTGGAAATGTGGGGGCAACCGAGTTTCCATGTGGCTGACAACATGATGCCTGCAACCTGCAGTGACTGACTGGTGAATCCATCCCACCAGACTGCCAAACGCTCACTCATATCTGTGGGCTGTACTTATTGGGCGGTCATAAGTTGGGGATGACTGCCCAACAAGGATTTGAATGAAGGGTCAAGCACAGTATATCCAATATATATTGATAATAGAACTGTGGGTGACAGGATGAGTTGCAACAAGGATTTTGGGGGACTTCAAGGGGAGTCTATTGACAGAGTAAATGAGTGGACAAGGGAATATTTAAAGAGATTGATAGATTCTTGATTAGTAAAGGAGTCAAAGGTTCCAAGGAGAAGGCAGGAAAATCGGGTTGAGAAGGAAAAATAAATCAGACATGATTGAATGGCAGAGTATACTGATGGGCTGAAATGGCCTACATCTGTTCCAATATCTTATGGTCATGTGCAAATAATTTAGGTGAACAGTTGAAAATAAATCTCTTTACTCAGAAGTAGATGAATCTGGAATTCTATACTCAATTGGACCGGAAGCTCAGCCATGGAGTATATTTAGAGATCTATAGATTGTTGGATAGTGAGTATCAGGGATGTGGGTTGACCTGAGATGGTGATGAATGAGCTTACTGAATGGTGTAACTGGCATGAGGGGTTAAGTGGTCTTCTCCCACTTCCATTTCATATAGGACACACCATTTTGGTCTGAAGAAGGGTCTCAACCTGAAACATCACCCATTCCTTCTCTCCAGAGATGGCTGGCCTGCTGAGTTACAGTTTTTGTCCATCTTCAGTGTATAACCAGCGTCTGCAGTTCCTTCTTACACAACATTTTGGTGATGGCATACAAATATTGAATTGTGGTTGATGTTTTTTTTTTTAAAACCCGGCAGGTTCATCCTTGATAATTAAGTTGTCATGGCAATCTTTTTGCAAACTCACTTAGAGGTTTTTTTTAGGTTTAAAAATAGCTAGTTTTAAACAACCAAGATATAAAAAAATAATTATTTTGGATCAAACTAATAAGTTCACAAGATGGTTTTAGAAGGTACACATGACATTTACTGATTTAATGCTTATTTTTAAAAATCCATTTAAAATTTCAATTTCCATTCTCAGTTATAATTCTTAAGTAAAACATTACAGGAAGTTTAATTTTGAAGATATGCTAATCAAACATGATTTTACATTTACTTATATATAAAAACAACTATGGTTATGTGGCTAAAATCAACGAATGGCCACACAGCCATTAGGGAGTTTAATATTTATACCTGCAATCAAACTGTTCAAACACATTTAAAAAATGGTAGACTTCAGTGTTTTCATTAGTACGTCTGTCTGAAGAGAAAATAAAATGCAGTGAAGAGAAAGGTTAGGAACTTATTAATGCGATTTCACAATGAATTATGAAGAAAGGTAAATGGTGTAATGATAAAAAAACAGCCCTGACAATGCATTTTCTTTCCATTGGACAATAATACATGCAAACTGCATACAGAGATTATTCCAGCCACAATTTGAATAGTTTGTATAGCCCACTGACTGAGTTATATTTACAAATTTTAAGTTCCAGTAAACTCAGCTACTTGGAAACTTGATTGCTCTTCTCTGAAGCATTTGGACTTTATGTTTTTATGACTTGACTTAGTGTGCAAAGTTATATCACCAATGCCAGAAAATGCAATCAAGTAGTCAGCAAACCAAAATGACATCTTTGTTCCACAAACATGTCCCTTGAATGTTTTAATTATGAAACCATGCCAGCCCATTCCCACAACACTAATTGAAAAAGTTTTGAAAAAAAATGTTTGCTTTGCTTTCTATACATGATAAACATCATGGAACGGAGATTTCTCTCAATTAAAGCTATCCAAAAGCAAAACATACTGCTCAACATCATATCACTTGTTTTTCCACAGTTGACACGAGCAATTTTAAAAGGGCAAGCACAATGTTATATAGTAACAATTCAAACAAAAATTGAAAGCTTGGAAAAAAAAACTTTATTGCAACAGTGATAAATTATTTCTGAAGCCAGTAAAAGGTACAGTGCCGTATTTACACTAATACTATTCACTTTTTTGAGAGACGCTGTCGTGTAAACAGGAACATTTACAGATAACAGTCTCTGACGTTTCAGTTCTCAGGAGCAAGTTGCTGAATGTAAACTGGACTAGTTAGCCACACTATGTGCAGTTCCAATGGCTTTTATCCCTGTCGTTGCACAAAGCTAGTAGCTTCATATTAGAATGCGCTCCAAGTTGAACAATTTTACTTTGAAAACATAATTCTTTGGATTGGGGTTGCACAACTAATATTTGGAAATTGAATTATTTTGAATGCATCGTAATTTTAATTTGAATTAGTCTTTATCCGTGGAACTGAGAGCTTGAGGAAGTGCATTACAGCTTGTGCTACTTTTTCAGGACCAATGTTGTACACAGGGTGGGTTGGTTTCTGTTGGAGAGAAGACAATTTACAAAGTGTAAACATGAATACTGTAATAGAGTGTTGATTCATAATGTATTGATCCATTTTGTATCTGCATAATATTGAGTCGACATAGAAGGGGATTAATTATTACTTGCTAATGATATCAACATATAAAAGCTGACAAAGTGGTGGAGTGATTCAGTAGGTCTGACAGCATCAAGTTCAAGTGAGTTTATTGTCATGTGTCCCTGTATAGGACAATGAAATTCTTGCTTTGCTTAAGCACAGAGAAAATAGTAGGCATTTACTACAAAACAGATAAATGTGTCCATATACCATGATATAAATATATACACACATGAATAAATAAACTGGTAAAGTGCAAATAACAGAAAGTGGTTATTAATAATCAGAGTTTTGTCTGAGCCAGGTTTAATAGCCTGATGGTTGTGGGGAAGTAGCTATTCCTGAACCTGGTTGTTGCAGTCTTCAGGCTCCTGTACCTTCTACCTGAAGGTAGCAGGGAGATGAGTGTGTGGTCAGGATGGTGTGGGTCTTTGATGATACTGCCAGCCTTTTTGAGGCAGCGATTGCGATAAATCCCCTTGATGGAAGGAAGGTCAGAGCCGATGATGGACTGGGCAGTGTTTACTACTTTTTGTAGTCTTTTCCTCTCCAGCGCGCTCAAATTGCCGAACCAAGCCACGATGCAACCGGTCAGTATGCTCTCGACTGTGCACCTGTAGAAGTTAGAGAGTCTTCCTTGACAATCCGACTCTCCCTAATCTTCTCAGGAAGTAGAGGCGCTGATGGGCTTTTTTGATAATTGCGTTAGTGTTCTCGGACCAGGAAAGATCTTCAGAGATATATGTACCGAGAGCAGATTTTTGTTCCAATGCTCCCCATTCCCAATTACGTTTTAATTGAAGTGATTGAAATATAAGTGAAGATAAATGGCATCAGAAAAATAAAACCTCCGGAATGGATGATATTCACTATGTGGTTGGTTGGAATCAGTATCAGCACAATAACTATATTAAACTTTGAATCTTCAGATGCCCTGGTTCAAGCTAAAACTAAAGACAAATAATAACCTCCTTACACATTCCGCTGCAAGTATCTGTCACTCCTTTAAAATATGCCCCTTCTTTGAACAAGCTCTTAAACATCGCATCTGAATCAGTTTCCATCCCTCCTTCCAGCACTCACGACCAGGTTGCTCAGAGCACAGCAGTGCCTCGTCCAAAGCCGGAGATATTGAAACATGTCTCGCCAAAAAAGTGGGGGGGCTGTAGCACCCCCAGTTCCGCGGCCCATGTACATCTCTCCTGCCGTTTGCCGGCTTCGCTCATGTCAGCCGCTTCCCGCAAATCCTTAAATTCCGACTGCCACTGGGAGCAGGACATGGCCTTACTTGCTGCTCTGGGTGACACTCATTCACTGCCCGGTCCGTGTCTTTCAATGTAAATTTGCAAGGGGACATGGTTTGGAGGTGTGTGACGGTTCGGTCAAGTGAGAATAACAGAGAACAAGAGTGCTGCTGTCTTGTCAACAGACCCGCACACAAGCAGTTGATATCAGTTTTGAAATTCTCGTTGATCACAGAATTTTTCACGAGAGCATGAGAAATTCTGTGATCAGCGAGAGAGCGTGAGAATTGGGCAAAATGCGTGAGTCTCACGCTCAATGCATGAGAGTTGGCAGCTCTGAGAACATGGATAGGTGATGTAATGTGTCGGGACCCTTCTTTAGCCCAATAGTGGGGTTGTAGGGAGGGCATCCTGAAACAGGATCCAGGCTCAAAATGTCACTTGGAGTCTGAAAAAGGGTCCCAACCCAAAACATCATCTGTCCATGTTCTCCAGATGTGGTGCCTGAACCGCTGAGTTATTCCAGCACAGCCTTTTTTTTGTAAACCAGCATCTGCAGTTCCTTCCTTTTTGTTCTATATTATGAAAAACCGGCGATGGAAACAACTCAAAAGCAACCCATGAAAACTATCCACAAAGAAAAAAGACCCTGAAGCAAGAGGTCTGAACAGTGTGTGGGCAGAATGAGGGATCTAAAACAAAATCTATTAAATAATAGATGACACAAGGGAAAATAATATGAACTTAATGTGAAAAATGTCTGTAAATTACAGACCAATTTCAGTAAACTATGGACAAATTCATGTAATTTCTATTGCTAATCTGCAAGTGCCTCTCAAGCTTTTCAAAAGGAATGAATATTAATGTTCACACCAAATACAAGAATTTTACTGTACAGTTAACTGTGTGAGTTGAAACAAATGACCCAAAATAAATTTAGTTAGGGTTTGACAACAGTTACATAAAAGTATTCTTACATCAATGTCATAATTTAAACACGTCCACAACATAAAAATTACAATGTCAATTATAAAAAGGAGATTTGAGCTTGATCATTCTCTTTCACAAATTATGACATATTTCACAAAATCCTCTCATGGCTAGTTGCTTAGTTCTCCCATATCTCCTTTTACTTACCAGTCGGTTACTTTCATCACCCACAATAATTTCATGGAGAAGTTCTCCACCACCGAAGTGCTGTGCCACCGATAGTCCACTTAGACAGTAACAGGTGTGATAAAAATCCCTTGATCTAATATGGAAAAAAATGACAGGGTTTAGAAAAAACAGCTATGCATGTAAGAAGAATGAGCAACGTTCACCAGCCATTTAATATAGATAACTGCCAGCAGTGATTTGCTATGACAGGAAAGAATAACTACCTAAAAATAAAGAGTTTAATTTGACCATTACATCAAATTGCTAGATCTGATGTAGTAATCATCAATGAACAGTTCTTGAGATGTTACTGTACTTTGTGAGCCAAAACTAACAAATGATTGAAGTAATTTTCCTGACTGCAGCAATATTCTAAAATGAAGTGATCTGGTTTCATCAATTCACCATTGAAATAAAAGATTTAACTATTATGTAAGCCATCACAACATACAGTCAATCTAAAACGGTGTGTTAGACCAGTATCCACTTAGTTAATATCGATATTCAAACATTTAAACTCCTCTTAAAGATAGCGGAGTCAGGGGATATGGGAAGAAGGCACGAATGGGTACTGATTAGGGATGTTCAGCCATGATCACAATGAATGGCGGTGCTGGCTCGAAGGGCCGAATGGCCTGCTCCTGCACCTATTGTCTATTGTCTATTGCTTCGTACAGTCCATATGTGATAATAATAAACTCAAGCTTATGTCTTTCTTTTTTCCAGAAAATAAAAGACCCAAGTTCAAAAATACACAACACTAACACAGCACTGAATAGCACAAACGTCTAAACAGCTCTTCCTTCATCATTTTCAAGTTTCTGCAAATACGTTTAAGTATCTTATACATTGTTGACTCCACTCACGGGTCACATTTTCTGCCTCTATTAGTATTACTCCTTTTGAGCGCATTCCCCATGTTATTATTTTCTTTCTACAGTCAGAAACCAGAAAGGATGAACTGCAGCCCCCATACTGTTGAATTTTCATGTATGAAATGACCACTCACTTGCCAGGTTTATCCAACAATCCTCCCGTGGAATTCTGGCAACAGAGTAGGATGTACTCTTGAAGTGCTTCTTGATGAAACATCCAGTGTGTCATACTGAGAGTATCCTTTCCTACAAAAACATTACAGCAGAATAGAATTAGCGCAAAGAGTTGGAGGAACAGAGAGGAAGCAATTTGTTACAAAAAACTAAGTGCTGGAGGAAATCAGTCAGTCTGGCATCTTCCGTGGAGGGAAATGAACAGATGATGTTTTGGGTCCAAGCCCTTTTCCGATTTCCGTTCACTTTTCCATTTCTTTCCACATATGTTGCCTAACTGAAGAGCGCAGGTTTAATGGGAAGGATTGCACGAAGCCAGTGTGGGGAGGAACATGAGTGAGTTTGTGACTGCCTCACGTCACTAGATTATGTGATGATAAAGCACTCGACAATAGTACGGTCGAATATGACCCAGTTGCTACTGAATTCGAAACAAAATGTGTTGAGGAGTATGCTCCGACTAACACCATCTTATTGTTCCATAATGTGAAACCTTGAATGAGAAGCATGAGATTTGCAATTTACAGAGGATCAGATCTTGAGACTGGTAATATAGAGGCATAAAAGTAATCCAGGCATGACCTTGAGAAGGCCATTGAGGAAGCAAAGACAATTTCAGTCTGAACTGGAGGATCAAATGGACGTTCGACAGCTGTGACACAGATTGCATGCCATTACTTCCCATAAGGCACCATCAGGGCAGCACAGTGGTGCAGCGGTAGAGTTGCTGCTTTACAGCACCAGAGACCCAAGTTCGATCCTGACTATGGGTGCTGTCTGTACAGTTTGTACGTTCTCCCCATGACCATGTGGATTTTCCCAGGGTGCTCTGGTTTCCTCCCACACTCCAAAGACGTACAGGCTTCTAGGTCAATTGGCTTTGGTGAAAATTATAAATTATCCTTAGTGTATGGGTATCGGTGGTCAACGTGGACTTGGTGGGCCAAAGAACCTGTTTCTGCGCTGTATCTCTAAACCAAACTAAGTGCCGCCTTGTGGGGAAATAATGGGAACAAGGCTTAATCTGCAATTGACTGTACTGTAACTGTAATCTCAGTCACAAAGGCCGATGTCAGAAGATGGCAAATCCTCGGAAAGCTTCTGGCCCCTCTGGCTCTGTTTTCATCAAAATAACAGCGGAAGTTGTTGGCCGTGCAGATATAAAGATCGAAAATATCGGGAATTATCGCGTTTGCTCACTGCATTTCATCAAAACTAAGGCATTATTGATGTTTTGATGAAATGCAGTGAGCAAACGCGATAATTCACGATATTTTCATAGAAACATAGAAATTAGGTGCAGGAGTAGGCCATTCGGCCCTTCGAGCCTGCACTGCCATTCAATATGATCATGGCTGATCATCCAACTCAGTATCCCGTACCTGCCTTCTCTCCATACCCTCTGATCCCCTTGGCCACATCTAACTCCCTCTTAAATATAGCCAATGAACTGGCCTCAACTACCCTCTGTGGCAGAGAGTTCCAGAGATTCACCACTCTCTGTGTGAAAAAAGTTCTCCTCATCTCGGTTTTAAAGGATTTCCCCCTTATCCTTAAGCTGTGACCCCTTGTCCTGGACTTCCCCAACATCGGGAACAATCTTCCTGCATCTAGCCTGTCCAACCCCTTAAGAATTTTGTAAGTTTCTATAAGATCCCCTCTCAATCTCCTAATTCTAGAGAGTATAAACCAAGTCTATCCAGTCTTTCTTCATAAGACAGTCCTGACATCCCAGGAATTCGATCTTTATATCTGCACGGCCAACAACTTCCGCTGTTATTTTCCCTTCAGCGCTCTCTCGTCTTTACCTTCGTTTTTCTTTATCTTCTGGACTCTAGTAAGATAGCTGTGCCTCGCGGTCACCCCGACTGGCACAGTAATTTACAGCTCAAAAACGGGCTGTTTTCACGGTTTTTAACAGGTTTGAATGTCCGCATTTCTAGCATCAATAACATGTACTGGAAGTGACGTTTGTACCCCAGTTAAATTTTGCGGTCACGTGGGTGAGGATCTATGATCCAGTGAACTTTCGTGAAATCACCCTATACAGCACAACACTAACCACCTCAGCAATAATGATTTACAATACACTTTGTTTTGGTACATTACATACTTAGGTTTTGCACTATTGTGGTCTGATTACCAAATTTTACTGATTATTCACGTATTTTGTTGTTTATTATTGTATATTTATGTGGGTGTTATTGCATAAATGGGCCTATAAAGTGACAGCAAGCAAGAATTTCATTGCTCCATCACTGATACATAAAATAATTAAGCTCTCTTGACTCTTGATCCGTTTAACTTCTATTTACCTTCCATGAATCTCTGGCAATCCAAACAATTAATGCCTACATTCTGCCTCAAAATCAAGTTCAACCATGACCTTTATCCTCATTAATTATTCATCCTTAGGTCTGGTTTCCCGGTATCTCGAATTGTTCATTTTATATATTTTTTAAGTTCTGTGGTATTACCATATCCATCCATTAATCTTTAGTCCACCAATGTTGCAGGCAGTTACTTCCTGACACCCATGCAGTTCTTTAAAAGCATTCCTTTGATTATCCTCAACAGCACTACATCCATGGATTGCCATTCATTTTCTTTCCACATACATTCTTCCCCCAAATCCATCCAGGAAATGTCTTAAAACTGCAAGTTTTACTATCTACTTGTAGAAACTAAAAAATGGTCAATTTAAAAAAAGTAACGGGTCTCCTCATTTGACAATTCTACTTTCAATCAACATGAAACCTTGATCCCAATTTGAATTTAACTATGTGGACAAAGCCTGTGCTTAAACTCAAGTAACTGGATTACATTTTTTCTACATGGCAGTATACCATATTAAATTGCCAAAGATTAAACACGGAACTAATAATTTACACGAAGCCTGCTTCATATATACAATAAATGTTATCTTTCTTGATTTGTAAAAACTGATAATTATCCACAATTCTATTAGTTGATTTAAAACTTAACTACAATAAATGTAGGGTAGACACAAAATGCTGGGGTAACTCATCGGGACAGGCAGCATCTCTGGAGAGAAGGAATGGGTGCCGTTTCGGGTCAAACCCTTCTTCAGACAATAAATGTAAGCAGACTTATCAGAACGTAATATACATGCTTAATAACTGATGGTTCAGTACGCACCCGCTGCATGTAGCGCTCGGTGCAGAAGTGGCAGGAGTCCAGCCTGCCAGAATGAGTAACAACCGTCCACCAATTTGTTGCATCGACCTTGAAATCCACCTTCAAAGCGCATTTGCCGATTCGTTACCCAGCGCTGTATAGAAATAGAATGACACAACTTAGGTCAAAGTAGCATCTTTCACATCACATATAATTATTTTATTCATATTCACATTTTAAAACTGAATCCCAATATTATCAGCCCTTGAATTATCACATGAAAGAAACCAAGCATTTGCCCGTTTGTTCTTCTGTACCTGTAACTCCTTATTAAAATCAATGTAATCATGCATCTTCATTGTAACTACATGGCAACATTAGTTTTCACCATACACGGTTAACATTTTACAATTAGCCTAATGGCCCCTTTCCTCTCTTTTACAAATTAACATGATTGCAGAGATTATCTCCTCTAATGTGTGTATAACACCAGAATATTATACAGATACACATTACTCATCAAATCAAAAATACACCTTTTTTTGGCATTTAAATATCAGTTTGGTTTTCTTTCTTCCCCCCTGCCTTCTATATACATTGTGAATGCAACTTCACTGGTATTTTAACAACTTGCATTTGTCCTCATTGAAGTTGGAAAAAGTTCCCAGAGACACTGTTACATACTTCACAAAAAAAAACGAAGCAGTAGATTGTGAACAACTAAAATTGTTCCTCCATTTAAAAGGACATAACAAGGGAACAGGAGACCAATTATCTCAATTATGGTAGAAGAACAGCAAAAGTTACAATGAGAAAAGATCTATATTGCAAAATTATTGGAAAGGATTTCAAAATGAATTTCAGAAGCAACAATCATATCTTAAGCAAGCTTAAATGAAAGGTTTGCAGAAGTAAGTGAAATAGAGAAATAGAATGTAATAGTTCCACTATATTTGGATTTCTAACAGCTAGTGCATAAATCATGGAATTATTCAAACTACATAAAGGCCTGTCAAAAAAAAAAAAGACAATTTGGATACAGAAGAGAGGATTTAAATTAGCCCAAAGGATATTCGACTTGGATCATTGTGTTTAACAAGGAAACTCACTTAACTAAGAACTTGGGCTTGGGAATCAAGAGCTTGCAAAGTTAACAGACCAAACCTTTTGCCAGTAAATTTTCAGGCCAATCCGAATTTCATGAATAAACTTGAACTTTGAAGGTTGCAATTTAGACATAAAAGCTAGGTGGTGCTATATCTCTATTGAATATAGGTGCTGTGATGCTGCTGCAAGCAAGATTTTCATTGTATCTGTGCCTCACAGTGCTTGTGCCTATGGCAATGTACTGTCTTGACTCCGTTTTTAAGCTTACATTGCAGTACCTGAACTGGCTAGCATCTGTGGAAGGGGAAGCAGTTAATGTTTCAGGTCTGAGACCCTTCAAAAGGAGAAACAGGTTGGAATTCAGCACTGCAGACCATGGTAGAGGAATGTATAGAAAAAAAATGGGATGATTGCAGACCTGCTGAATAACACTTCAGGTCTGAGACTCTCTTCACTATTTTTCATTCCACTGGTGCTGCCTGATCTGCAGAGTCTTTCCAGCGTTTTCTACTTTTCAGTTTTCCAGCAGCTGCAGTTTAAAAAAAAATTCTATTTCGTGGATTAAATTCATTTATCATAACTACCAATATTTGGTGTAATTTTTATGATTTAAAAAAAACTCTGTTGTTTTCAGTCTGAACCTATTGCAGGGACTGGGTGGCAATCTCTGATGCCAGCGTACAGATTTGGGCAAATTTTTAATATGTCACTACTTTAAATATTCTAATGCCAAAGTCTTGTCTCATTACATCTCTGTTTTTCTATTCAAGTCCCCTCAAAATAAATGCTAGCAGTGCATTTGCCTTCCTTACCATTAATTTGCAAGTCGAGTTGGTAGCAAGAGAGGCAAAGGCAATGCTGGCATTTATTTTGAGATGACTAGAACATAAAAACAGGGATGGAATGCAGAGGAGGTTTACCAGAATGATGCCTGGATTTGGGGCAGTATTTGGGGCAAGGTTAGACACACTTGTATTGGTTTCTCTTGAGTGCTGGAGATTAAAGGGAATGAAGGATTGAAGTGTATAAAATTATGAGAATTAAAAGTCAGAACTTTTGTCCCTCGGGTTGAAATATCAGAAAGTAAAGGTTAAGCTTAAAGGAGATGTGTGGGGGTAGGTATTTTTTTGTACGCCAAGGGTGGTGAGCACCTGGAACCCGTTGCCGGGAGTGGTGGTGGAGCCAGATAAGGAAGTGGCATTTAAGTGACTTTTGATGGGCCCTTGGATGTGCAGGGAATGAATGGAATCAGATCACGTGCAAGTGGATGAGATTAGTTTCTACTGACATCATGTTCGACACAGACATTGTGGGCTGAGGGCCCTATTCCTGTGTTATACACTTCACGCTGCTTTTGCAAAGCCAGTAGCATAATCAAGGACGAGTCTCACCCCAGTCACGCTCTTCTCCCATCAGGCAAGAGCTACGGAAATGTGAAAACACATACCTCCAGATTCAGGGACAGTTTCTTCCCAGCTGTTATCATCCTATCAGCAACTAAAGAGTGGCCCTGACCCATCATCTACCTCAATGTAGATCCTCAGACTATCTGTAATCGGACTTAAGCTTGTACTAAATATTACATGCTTTATCCTGTATCTGCACACTGAGGACTGAGGACAGCTTGCATGTAATCATGTACAGTTTTTTTCACTGACTGGATAGCATTCAACAAAGAAGCTTTTCACTGTACCTTGGTAAACGTGAAAATAATAATAAACTAAACTGTTCTATGTTCTAATTTAATTTGCAACGCTTCCTGGATTGTGCATTTAGTGTCCATGTGCTGATAGTTCTATTGTTAATAGCATAGTGGTTCTTCATAGAACAACTTGGTCTTGAGTTTGCTCATTCTGAGAAGGTAAAAGTGTACGTGCTACATTAGACTGAGTTAATGTTAATTATGTTTAAAACTAAACTCCTTGGGGTTCAATTCTTGCTTTTAATTAGAATGAAGGGATGTAGCCTGTAATTCCTCTAACACAAGGGAACTTCAGAACTTACGTATACCGATGTAGGAAGTGCCTCCAGTTAATCAAACTCATTCTGTGCTTTCTTTCCAAACGATAAAGCTCATAACAGTAAGGGAGTTACCACTGGGAGGAAGAATCCTTTGGGAGTGTGATCAACTGTTATTTTCAGCAATAAATATCAAGCAGATATTCAAAGAAATATCAGCTGTAAACGAGCTGTATGACTGCTGGCAATGGTGTATGGTAGCAAGGTGCGGAGATGACATGGCTTTGGTGTATACAACGACGTTGGAATCTAGTTAAAATTCAATGTCAGGGTACAGACAAATAGATTTATGAAATAGCAGACAACCACATGTCCCTTCATACCTGCTATGCTGCTCAGTAAGATCATGGCTGAGCCAAATCAGTTCTGCTAGGATTACTAACAGGCCCATGTGACCTGTTGCCTACCAAATGCTAGGGTAAGGAGCACGTGAGAGGTGAGAGAAAATTCTGTATGAGCAAGTACTCGCGCCTGTATGGTCGTGAGTAGTCACCCAAGGAGTCGTAGCTTTTTGTGGTCGGCGCTGGATTTTCAACATACCCTGTATTGAAAATTTTCGGCGACCTGATGCGACCATCACGGGTGCCGGCAAGTCTCCGAAAAAAATTGCATAAGTTGGACAGGCCCTAAAGGGCATCAAAGGCTCTTTGGCCCAATGTATCCATGCTAGCCAGGATACCCCATCAAAGTTAGTCCAATTAGCGCCTGACCCATGTACCTTTCCTATCCATGTACTTATCCAAAATCTTTTAAATGTTGTTATTGCACTTGCCTTAACCACTTGCCCAGGCAGGTCCTTCCCTCTGAGTGAAAAGGGATCTATTTCAATAATTAAATCTTTAAAAACTATCTTAAATCTTTTCCCTCATAATTTGCTCTTTAATTGCTATGCCCTTCAGTTCATGGTTCCCGTCCCTGGAAAAAGACTATGCATTCACCATATCTATTCCAATCATGATTTTATATATCTCAATAAGATCATCCTCAGCTTCCTCCACTCCAAGAAAAAAAAAAAATCCTAGTCTGCCTAACCTCTCCCTATAGCTCAGGCTCTGTAGTCCTGGCAACAACCTCGTAAATCTCTGCATTCTTTCCACCATCGCTCCTACAGCAAGGTGACCAAAAATGAACACAATACCCCAAGTTCGGCTTCAGCAATGTCCTCTGCAACTGTAACATAATGTCCCAGCTTTTGACTGATGAAGCCAATGTGCCAAAAAACATTCTGCACTACCCACATACTTGTGACACGACTTTCAGGGAACTATGCACCTGTACTTCTAGAGTCCTCTGCTTTACAACACCCCACAGGGCCCTACAATTAACTGCAAAGATCTAGGCCTGATTTATCTTCCGTAAATGTAACAATCACACATCTGAATAAACTCCATTTGCCATTCCTCGGTCCACTTGCGTAGCTGATCAAGATCCTGATGTAATTCTCGATACTGGCTATGATTTCATCTATTTTAGTATCATCTCCAAACTTACTAATGGTGCCTTGTACATTCTCATCCAGATCGTTGATATAGATGACAAACAGCAATGGACCCAGCACCAACTCCTGGAGCACACTATTAGTCACAATCCTCCTATCCAAAAAGCAACCATTAGGCCGTGGGCCGAGGAGCCAAACGGGCCTAGATTTTAACTTTTGTGACCCATATCAGGTATCTACTTGAAACTTTGCACAGATTTAGATATGACATAATTGATAAGTAATTCATAAAGGGCCTGTCCCACTTGGGCATCATTTGCCGTCACGCAGGTGGTGCACAAAGATTTTGTGAATCCCAAAAACCTGGGGCGCCGCACGCGACCGTGCATCACTGCCTACGTCCCCATGCACCATGCGTGCATAATGCATGTCATGCGTCGTGACGCGTAAATGATGTCGCGTAAATGACGCGCAAGTGACGCCCAAGTGAGACAGGCCCATAACTGGTCAGTGCAAAAAGTTGCACGCTAATTAATTAAGCTAATTAGAAAAAGTAGCAGCGCCCTCTTGTGCTCAATAATATATAGCTGCATATTACTCTATGGGGAGCTGGATTCCGTTCGGGTAATCTGTGGTAACACCGAGACTCCAATGGGAACATTGAATACGGGACCGCCAAAGAGGTCCTGGGTTTTACTGGCTCCTGAACCCACCTAATTAATGGGTGAGGGTAGATCCTGTGCGTTCCACAGTTTACTGAACCCCACTGACTGCCAGTGTGCAGAGTGGGAGTCACGGCCATAGCGTGACTGGGGCAGTGCCAGACTGGGGGACAGACCTGAAAGGCAGGGATCGGCAGCCTTGTTTGCATCGGGGCCAGGACCCATGTCTGTGAGCGAATGGCGGGTCACATCTATCGCCATCATTAATAAATGGAGGTAATAATACAGACCTAGTTTTGTTTTGAAGGCGCTGTACTTAGAGGAGGGAGAGGGAGCTTAGTCAACGCCAGCCTCCCCCTGCCTCCACCAAGCCTTGGGTGCCCCCACTGAGGGAGAGCGAGAGCGAGGCGGGGGAGGCTGGGGCCAGGAGGGAGGCTGCCTGCTCGGTGTGCCGGGACTACATGTGTCACACCGCCCACCTGCCGCTGCTCACCATCGAGCCGCCCAGCGACAGCTCGGTAGACATGAGCGATCGGTTTGCGTCACTCGCTGGGCTGGCAGCTGGGCTACAACGCAGAGGCCCAACCGCCCCTGCCTCCCCTCCCCATCCCCTACCTTTTCCCACCTTGCCCGCCCCCGCCCCCTGCCCTCTGGACCGCCCCCCGGCGATGCCAGTCGCAATGGCAAGGCGGAGGTTGAGCTGTCTGACGGGGACAACGAGAGCCTTGGACAACCTGCCGGAGGCACTCTCCTGCCCACAGACCTGCGGGAAACACGTCACAGCTGCGACTCCCCCACCCTCAACACAATGTCTTCCCGCAACGGCAGTACCACATTGGACTAAAAAAAAATACGCTGCATGCCGGGTGATTTCGGGTTACGGCCCGTGAGCCGTAGGTTGCTGACCTCTGCTGTAAGGCATCTTCCACTGAGAGGAAAATGCCTAACCCTAACCCTGACCTCAACCTTAACCCTCTCTCTACATATTAATTTATCATTTTTATTTCAGTTCACAGCATCATAACTTTACAAACTTTAAAGAGAAATGTCTAAGATAGGCAGATCTTTTCTGACAAACAAAGAAAAGACCACAGCCTCCAGCACTCCTAACAGTAAATGGGGAGGGAGTTTGTAGGATCCGGCCAGTCTGTCCACCATGGAGCATGTCACCCAGCAATGGCTCACCTGCACCAAATGTGAAAAAAAGGAAAGGAACTGCAGATGCTGGTTTATGCCAAAGATGGGACACAAAATGCTGGAGTAACTCAGCGGGTCAGGCAGCATCTCTGGAGAAAATGGATATGTGATGTTTCAGGTCGAGACTCTCCTTCCGACTTCTGTGGTGTCTATCTCACCTGCACCATGTCATATTTCCAAACTTTCAGAAATCCAGATCCAATCATGGACAAGGATCAGATTGAAGCGGCTCAGGTCTAAACTGGACTGAAGAATTGGTCATTAAGCAGACTGTGACATTAAGACAAATCAGTTGACACTGAGGCTCAAACAGGCTTTTGCTCCTATTGCGAGTAAAGGGATGTTAAATCTCATTTTTGAAATCTTTGCAATTGCTAAAAGGATCCGAGTTATGCAAGCAGAGTGAAGATTTTCCTCAAGATCTAAAGAGAACTGTTAAGATCCTGTGCAAGCAGGTGAAGTTGTTTACAGGCAACTTACGTACACTCCAATGAGGATCATAGTAGAAAAAATAAAACTGTGATTAGAAGAATGAGTTACCAGAAACCAGAGCCAAACACTGCACTTTTCATGCAGATAAACAAAATCACAAGTGCTATATTTAAAAACTTTAGAATAAATATGTGTCATCAAATACAAGCAAGGGCAAAAAAATTATTGCAAAGTTGAATATTTTGGTCGCCAATGATGAGTAGTGTTTAGATTTTAAATCATCGCAGTAGTCTGTCTATTAGGAATTTGCAGCCAGGAGTGCATAATTATTTTGCATAAGATAGATTTGACTTACCAATAATGCTCTGAGATCCAACATCCACTCCTTTTTAAAGATGACCATGGCAGCCATACCACAGAATGTGTACCCACCGTGAGCTTCCATTCCAGGTACACCACCGATCCCACCCTCCCAGTTCTGACAGCTACAAAGGAACCATATCAAAAGATGAAGGTAAAAGTAATTTAAAACAGTATACCATTACCTCAACAATATAATAATGGATATTTTGCAATGTACTGCCCAGTGTTCTGGGTTGGCATAACATTTTTATTTGCTATTAACTTGTTCCCAAACCTTTGGTTTTGCCATGAAATGATCAGTCTTAAGCACAAAAACAGAAATTGACCCACAGGAACAAAATGTATATGAATTCACTCTTTCTTTCCATTTCCCCCTCAATATTTTACATCATTTTAGTTTAGCTATCGCACAAAGATGAACAGAATTCACAGCCAGACCTTAATATACTTGTGTCTTTTAGAGCCCACGTTACAATTGTTTTAAAGACCTATCAGGAAGTTTTACTTTTCCACTAGTGACTCCTGTATTTTCTGCGCAATCGTGGAGGCATCAGCTGACTATGTCTCATGTGCTAAAGGCTATAGAAGGAAAATGAAAGAGACCATGTACCAATTTAAGGGAATTTCTCTAATTTACTGATGTGTTCAAATATATTCAATGACAAAGGTAACATTTTTGATTAATGGGAAGGACCCAATTTCCAATTATATTTTCAACTGCATCAATTTGATTCCCACACCTTTGACAGCTGCTTTGGGAAATTAATGAAAGAACAATATGCAAAATCGACGGCTGGTGAGCTCCGCAAGTCATGGGATGCATTTCTGCAGAATGTCCCTCTTCCCAACCAAGATGATGACTAACAAACAATGGAATAAAGAAGATGGTCAAAACATCTCAACCACTTGCATGTAGTCTTTTCATTATTCTTGATATATTCATTATATCAATAACACAACACTGGAAACTAAAGTCAAATTTGATTCACTATAATTTTTTATCCTCTGAAATGTACTTGCCTTATCACCCACTCAGGTGTTCCCTCAAACAGTGTAGGTGTGATGATGTTTGTTAACGATGCAACAGATGCCGCACAGTAGGCACTCCTGAAAAATTGGAGAACAGCAATTTTGCTTTGTGCATTATTTAATCATAAATTCACAAAATCTGCAGGGGACAGGCAGATGTAATACATTTGTACTGCTATCAAATCACTGCCATCAATAACATGTTATCGAAAAAAAATATTCTTTCAATGCAGGATTTCTGCTCGTTAGAAGCTGTAATTTTAATTAGAAGAAAGACTATTAAAATAAGCATCTTGAACATCAGCATTTCCTTTGAAATTTTATAATTGAGTCAATAGGCCTTCCAACCCAGATGATCATATATCAAAAATTGACAGTTTAAAAAAAAAAAAAAAAAAAAAAAAAATCATACTTTTAAAATAATCACAATATATTGATAATGATGAAATTCCTATTTTGGATGATTTTTTGCATTCTTGACATATTTTTTTAAATCCTTCATTCTTGTGCCCTCAGCAATAACATCATGAATTCACAAACAAATAAAAAATGAGCTGCTTTATGATGCTCTCTGGTTGCTTAATTTCAGTTTCCAATTATAAAATACACTCTATTTAATCCAGGTTTAAAGACTTCTACATTTACCTCTATCTCGGGCCTTTTTCCAAAGATGCTTGATCTATTACTTTTCAGTCAGAATGGTAAATAGAATTGCATGGGGGAATACAGCACGGAAATAAGTCAACTCAGTCCAGCGTAGGAGAATCAAAAACCAAAGTTTAAGGCGAGAGGGAAAGATTAAATTAAATCTAAAGCTGCGGGGCAACTTTTTCACATGGAGAGTGGTGGTTATATCATACCAGCTGACAAAGAAGTTAGTTGAGGCAGGTACTATGGATAGAATACATTTGGGCAGGTACATGGATAGAATATGTTTAGCGGGATGTGGTGCAAACACAATGAGGTGGGACGTGGAGATGCGGCATCTTGGTTGGCGTGAGCAAGTTGGGCCGATGGGCCTTTCCTGTGCTATAAGCCTGCGGCTCAATAATAGTTAAATGTATTTAGTGATCTGCAAAACTGTTTCCTCTCCATCTTGTCCATCCATCATCCTGGAATATCTTAATTTCTCAGGGGGATGGGTAATATCTAAACTAAATCACCTCACATTATCTATGGCAAGCCTAATTTGCCATTTAACTACCTAGTTTGCAGTTTTTTTAAATTTCTTATGTTATTCTCTATCACTGGCTGTTGCATTCTTACACCACAGTTTTTTTTTATTCCCATTTCTTATAACAGTTGTTGCATTCTCTGTCATCACTATTTACAGGCTGTGCAAACTGCATATCTGTACACCACAGAATTTACATTTCAAATGGGACAGGAAACTTGCTACTGCTATTAAGTCTTATGCTTTATTCCCAGTTAAATAAAAATTGAAGGATTCATAGAAAACATAGTTGTGTGACAAAATTAGTGAGTGTGAGAATCTGCCCCAGAGGGAACGCTGTTTACAGGGGGCGCTATTTTTTTAGGCAGGACTGATGCATTTAACGAAAAATCGTGGAGAGATAAGGTATCTGTAGCAGCCTGCTGATGAGTTTATGAAGCAAAAAATGAAAGGGTTTTATAAAGCAAACAATTAAAGGTATGTACTTATTTTTACATTAAAAGGGGAAGGTGACTATGCTACTCAAACAAAATCAGCTTCACATCTCTAAAATGCTTTCAGGAGAAAAGGGGCAAATGCTCAAAAGTGTCAACAAATAAAAATTGAAGGATTCAAAGAAATACATACTACATGAATTATAAATGAAACTTAGCTATTACAATTAAGAAACAGAAGTTGACATTAAATTATTAATCCTAGAATTAAATGCAAATTTCTAACATTGATTTGCTTCAAATGATTTAATCATCATTTTTTACTTTATAATAGAGAAGTGAGTTGGGGGAGGAAATAAACAATTTCTGTTGTATTTGACCCAGATTGGATCTTCTGGATCTATATCTGCACAATCACTAAACAGTGCTGTTCTCTACCTTAGTAATATTGCTTAGTCTTATCTTACCTGCTTCTGAAACCTTCAATTATGCTTCGTTATCTCTAGATTTCATCAACCTGCTTCTGAAACCTTCAATTATGCTTCGTTATCTCTAGATTTCATCAACTCCCTCAAACTCTGCACCTCCTCCAACCTCATCTACCGTATCTGGTACTCCCAGTGTGGGCTCCTATATATAGGCGAAACCAAGCGTAGACTTGGCAATTGTTTCGCTGAACACTTACGCTCAGTCCGTCTCGGCCTAAGTGATCTCCCAGTTGCCAAATATTTTAACTCCCCTTTCGATACTGACCTTCCTGGTCCAGGTCTCCTCCACTGTGAGAATGAAACCACACGCAAATTGGAGGAACTGCACTGTAAGAGTTAACGCGATAGGCGCCATTTTATATAACTAATTCTAGCTATTCAAGCTGTAACCACCATTTTATATAGATCCTAACAATTTTTGCCATTTAACTGACGCCTCCATTTTGTATGGATGCTAATATAAAAGGCTGAGCGCTGCGGTAATAATTTCGCTAAGGCACGTATGAAGCGACCTTGTTCTGTCTGCGGGAGCTAAGATAAGGGCAGTTGTCAAAGCTGGTGTCCTGCTACAGAACAATAGAAGTCTTGTAACTCCCCCAGACTCCCCAACCTCCCTTACATTCCCATGGTTTACTAATATGTTGAGAAACTGTATCTCATGTATCATTCTAACTGAGCTCCACTGTTCTTCAACCTGTTTTTGCTATATAAATATGGGTGTATTTTCATGTATTGTTCAGAGAGAATAGCGCCAGACTTTTTGTGTGGACCTAGGTGCACACGACCGTCTGTATTATCCGCCCGGGTGCCATTTCAAGTAAAGATCTTTTTACTTTGAAACTTGTGTTTTGAGTTATTTTACTCATTCAGCTCAGCAAACTTCTACAGCACCTTATATTTCGCTTAAGCAGCTTACAACTCAGTGCCACTTATACTGATTTCTCAAATTTCAATTAACTCCTGCATTTCTCTTCCCGCCCTCTCTCTCTCCACGCTCCCCCACCCTAGTTGTCCCACTAGTTCCACTGTTTGCATCCTTGTATTCCTGTTGATAGCACATCATCCCCAGCCAAAAAGGGTTCCGACCCAAAGCGTCATCTATTCCCTTTCTCCAAAGATGCTGCCTGGCCCGCTGAGTTATTCCAGCATTTCCTGCCTATCCATAAAATTTAACCTCATTCAAACTTTATAGCTTTCCTAATTCATATTGGTTCCATATTACTCGTGGTTAAGCAACATCTTGAGGTTATCATCCTTATTTACAAAGCTTTCCATGGCATTCTCTGTAATCTCTCCTCGTTCTGCAGCCTTACAAAGTATCTCCTCTATTATTACCTGCAAATTTATTCTCGTCACCATTGGCACCTACAAGTTAAGATTCGAAGGCAATACCTGTTGGGTATCACTTTCCAAACCAAATCCAATTCTTGATCAAAATTTTGATTATCGTGCTTAATATTTCTTTATGTAGCTCACTGTTCGATTTTGTTGGTCAACACTCCTTTTAAGCACTTTGGGACTTTTTATTATATGATGCAAATATAAATTCCTGTTCACTCAACTTCTTACTTGTCTGTATTTTAACTGAAAATTTTCTCTGACAAGAAAACTGAACATTTTCTCTGACAAGAAACAAAATAGTAGACAAAAAATGCTGGAGAAACTCAGTGGTGCGGCAGCATCTATGGGGAGAAGGAATTGCCGACTTTTCAGGTCGAGACCCTTCTTCAGATCGTAGTGGCGTTTATTAACGCTGGCATTAAGTAACCAAACATATTAAAAAAATATATATTATTAGATTATGTTCCAAACGCAATGAAAATGAAAAAACAATGCTGAATTGATTTAAAAATTAAAAAGTAATTCCTTCCAGGTGAAAGCATCAGAATTCACTTAATGCTATGGCCAACTTTCTAGAAACTAGATTTTTTTTTTTAAGCAATGTTTAAGCATTTATTCAAGTAGCAATTCAATACCCAAACTTACCTGACATCAACTTCCCCACTCATATGCATAGTAAAGGACCCATTCGGTTGCCTCACAGAGTACAGAAATTCAAGTAACTTTTCTCTTAAAAAAAAAGAGACGTCAGGAAATCATTAAATACATGAAACCTGAAATTCAAGTTATTCATCAAATTCTCAAGTAGATCTTTCAGAATTTTGGTCATGATCTAAGTTTACATTTGAAGTAGTATTATTTTTCTTCCAAAAATTAGGTGATTAAAAACATTGATTTATTTAAACCTCACTGCAAATATTCTGTTATTTATAGATTATTGCATTGCTTACACCAGAGCAGGTCTGGAATTTGTATTCAACAAGAGGTAGTAGTAGTTGAAGGAGGATATACTTAAACTTAAAAAAAAAAAGAATTAATCAATTTCTTTTGCAAAGCATGGCAAAGGATAGCAATAAGATGTCATGTTGGGTACAACAATATTACATTGAAAATACTTAATTCCTGTAATGCTATAATTCCTTTAATACCGCACAAAATGCATAAGCTGAAAGAGGTGTTGCTTGGCAGCGCAAAGTGGTGGCAGCAGGGGGCAGTGAAGGAAAAAAGATAGTAGGAAAGTTGGGGTGTGATTTTGATTCCATGCAAAACAAAGGTTTAGAGTTCAGTACAAATGTTCATCCATCAAAACTATGGCATAAAATAATTTATGGAGTTTAACACATTTTTATTTGTTAACCATGATCAATGTGGCAAGAATGGTCATCATTCAAACTACAAATGATAGCAGCTAAAGATTCTACCACTAAAATATTATTGATTTCTTATAGAGAGCTCACAAAGTGTAAACAGGAAGGGTAATACACCAGCTCCTCATCGAGTCTGCAGTAATCTTTGGTGGTTGTATTAAGAACAACTTCCACAAAGGCGACTGACTTCATGTGAGATATTTACAGTAGTGTTTTTCAAGACTTTAAATAGCATTATGGAACAGGGCCAGAACAAGCGTGACCCACAAGTTGCTGAGAAATAAAAGCCCAACAAATTGAATGGTTCAGTGTCTAACATTCAGAAACATTCAACAAGATAAATTAAACAAAGCAGAAATGTTTCTGAACTTGCCTTCCACAGCAAATTAATGTGGTGCATTATAATCTCAAAATTCATTCAGCAACCATGGATGGTGTTGTATTTATTATTGTGAATGGAATTTGTAATGTAACATCAAATTAAATAAAGAATGCATCAAGTACGTGATTTAATTCTCGTAATACACAACTACCTTTAACTATGTTTTGAATTCAAAGAGTTGACATGGTATGATAATAACATTTCCAGTGAACCTCCGAGTGGAAAATGTAGCAACTGGGACTCCAATGGGTGCATGAATAAGGGAGTGCGTGAACTGGGGCGCTGGATTTATAGGGAGCATGGTAAACATTATCTGTCGAGCCAGAGAGCAAACCATTGAGACTTATAGTCAGATAGTGAATTATCAGTTTTGCGGTGTTTCCGAGTCTAATATTTTTAGGCAAGTTGCAGTTTAGCCTTTATAGATGATTCCTTTAAGGCTTTATTTGCTTTTGTTTTATTGTTACCAGTGTTGCCTTTTACTGTAAAGACACATTTGCAATTCAAAAAGTTTAAACAAAAGACACATTGTCCCATGAAATTCTGCAATGCATTAGTCATCTCTGTAGGTTGTCAGCTTTATAAAATCAAACTCAGTGTGTGCGTGTGCGTGTGTGTATATATAGTGGTGAGTTTTTAACGTTTTCAAGAGCAACAATTACAATAAGTGGCAATGTTTTGGAAAGTTCTTCTTTAAAGGGTGTTGGAAACAGGTACAGCGAACATTTTAATACAAAGGAAATACAGCAAAACTCCTGAAAATCAAGGAGATGAAAGGGTACCATGAACCGATAGGAATGTAAAGCAGTGATTACAATCAGATCAGTGTGGTTTTATGAAATGACTGGCAGGCTTGAGGGACCGAATGACCGACTCCTGCACACCGCCTTCGGAAAGTAGGCAACGTAATCAAGGACCTTTTTATACCCCAGTCATTCCCTCATCTCCCAGCAGGCAGAAGATACAAAAGCTTGAAAGCACAATCTACTAGGTTCAGGAACAGTATCTTTCCTGCTATTTTTCAGACTATTGAATGGGGCTCCCATAAGCAGGGATAGAGTCCAGATCTTCCATCCTATCTCATTGCAGACCTTGCACTTTTTCCTTTGCATTGGTAACACTGAAAAGCTGTAATACTACATTCTGTACTCTAGTACTTTTTCCTTTGCATTATCTGTTCTATTTGTGTATGGTTTGATTGTACTGTTATTCCGTATGACTGGATAGCACACAAGCAAAGCCTTTCATTGTATGTCAGCACACGTGGCAATAATAAACCAATGTCAATACTCAGTTGCAAGTGATGTAAAACTTGGTTATAGCACACTGCTTTCCCACTCTTGACAAGCTTTATCTTGGAATGATAAATACACAGCGTTATGAATTTAGATTTGTTTATTTTCTTGACAAAAATAGGACCGGCAAAAGACAAAGTGGATTCCTCTGAAAATCACGCATTTGTGTTTCCTAATTTACCATGTGTTTTGTGTAACCATTTTTGCATGTCCCAGATCAACTTGATCATCTCCAACCAACTGCTACAGATCAAAGGGGTGATAAATCAGCTTCTTATGGGCCTGTCCCAGACGATTTTTTGGGCGACTACCACAAAATTTTCAACACGTTGAAAATTTTTCGGCAACAGTGGCGACAATTTTTGCTGCCGTAGGTTGTCGTAGGTGCTGTCATAGGTTGTCGCCAGGTGTCGTAGGTGAATTCCATTAAAATCAGTCCCTGGCAGTCACCTAAAGAGTCGCTTAAGTGGGACAGGTCCATTATTGTTAATCCGTGAATTTCAAGTCAAGTCAAGTCAAGTCAAGTTTATTTGTCACATACACATACGAGATGTGCAGTGAAATGAAAGTGGCAATGCTCGCGGACTTTTGTGCAAAAGACAAACAACAAAACAACCAAACAAATTATAAACACAATCATAACACACATATTCTTTTACATAATAAATAATGGAAGGAAAAACGTTCTGTAGAGTTAGTCCCTGGTGAGATAGGCGTTTACAGTCCGAATTGCCTCTGGGAAGAAACTCCTTCTCAACCTCTCCGTTCTCACCGCATGGCAACGGAGGCGTTTGCCTGACCGTAGCAGCTGGAACAGTCCGTTGCAGGGGTGGAAGGGGTCTCCCAATTTGAATTCAATCTTGTATCAATTTTAGGTTTGAATGTTAATTGGATCATCCAAATAGACAAAAATGCAGATTATTGCTAAGGATTATGGTGACCAAAAATATGTTATGAATCTCTTACCAGATAAGGCATACCTGGCATGCCTCCACCCTTGGCACTATTGCTTGGTGTACTAACACTTGCAAAATATTCAAAGGATTTTTTATTCAAAGCATTTCAAAACAATGCTCCAGCTTTGACATACTCTGTATAATATTGTTCTAATAATTCTCACCTATTAATAACACCATAAGCCTCTTCTGTGCCCATTATACAGAGCGCATTCACAGCAGCGTACGTTGGAGCAAGATGTGGTTCTTGGCCCGGTCCACCACCAAATCCACCATTTGGACATTGACATCGTGCCAAGAATTGACAAATGCTATTTATGAATGGAAGGAAAATGCAAGACAGTTATCACATCAACCTTTTAATTATGCTGCATTCAAATTTTCAATTTGCTGCACTATATATAATTTTTAATATATTAATCAGTGTCCATTGGCAAATGATCAACAAGAATGACTATTACAAGCACATTACATGTACACACATATAAATGTATGCTTGGTCATTTCTTCTTCCCAAACTGGAACCTTAATCAGGAACTTTAAGAGTGCAATATGCAAGTCAGGTCATAAAATTCACTAAATGCAAAAACATAATGCATACATCAAGTCTCCCCACATTATACTCCATTCACATCAGGATGCAACCAAAATTAATGGGGCCAAACACACATAAACAGTATTTCTTTAAATATTAAGATCCTGATTTTCAACTAATTTTTCTGCAATGTAATCACTCTTTACAAAATACAATTGGATGTGTCCTCAAATTTAACTCACAATACACCATACATTTCTGTTCTTAACAATTTATTATGTTAAGAACTGACAAAACAAAGCCATATGTCAAAGATTGTGGCTCAAGTACTGTGCCCGAAAGCAAAGCAAAAGATAATGATAGATTGAGCGAGAGGTTAAAAACTTAAATTTCCAAGGTGACCAGGGGTGGCATTGATTTTGGGCCAAAGGTTTTTTTTAATTTTCTTTGAATGATTAAAAAATGTATACGTTTCAGGGATGCCATGCCATGAACAGACCACAAAGGTAGCGTTGCCTAATTATGCAGGGATGGAATCCAAACGAGTGTGTATTTTGCTGCAGCGATACAAAGCCATGGTGTATCGGTCTCGACTTTGTGTGCACACCTGAGAAAGGACACAGTTACAATGAAAGGACAGCAGTGCATATTTGCCTTGTTAGTTGGTTCCAAGGGTTAGGTTAATTACAAATGTCGAGGCTTTTTGCAAAGGACAACAGCTAGAAACTCTTTTTTGCTGCTGTGGGAGTCTAAGATATCACCTAAAAATTTGATCCAGGCAATTTTGAAGACAAAATTAGAAATCGCCCTTTTAGCAAAGAACAGCAATTCTCCCCCAAAACACAGTAGATGCCAGCCCAATTAACGTACATCCACCATCAATAAATCTTCACGTCAATGAATATAAAATTAATGTGGGTAGGTGGAATTATTATACAGAAAAGTTCAGGGAATACTTCTAAAACAACACTCCAGTTCCTATGGATGTTTAACATGTGGAAGAGAACTACTTATCCTACTGTTAATAGTTTCTCCCATTCCAATTCCTATATGAAATCATAGCTGGAGTGGATTCAGCATAAATAGTACCAACAAAGCTGGAATGAGATTGCCACTTACACAATGGTATTTTGGTTCTCCAAATGAAAATAATAAAATGAAGTTTTAAGATTAGAAACATGAATTACGTTGAACATCAATTAATTAAGTATTGCTAATATAGGCAAAAAGCAATTCCATATATTTCTTCTGAATTTCAAAACAGCTTTCAAATAACACAAAATTCCTGATCATGAACAAACCCAGAAAATACTAGATTCTTCATAAATAATCATGCATTAAGCACATAGGGGAGGGAATGTGGAAGGAGAATGGTCTCGATTTTGCCTACAAAAACACAGGAGTTTGTGCATTGCAAAATAAAACTCAAATTGTCAGGTGCAAACAGGAGCTCCCAACTAAAATTGTAGATGTTTTTCTGAGAAGGAAAAACATGCCAGAGAACAACCTAAAGAAATGGGTGTCAGCAAAACCAAGGTAACAAATGTGCCCATGAATGAAAGGATGTTTACTTCGTACAACAACATTGGGGAGACAATTTATTATCACCAGTGTTTCTTTGTCGATGAAAAGTGCCAGTAGGCACTTTTAAGAGGCCTGTACGTCGTACTAGTGCACTATACTGTGGGATAAATTAAATTAGTTATAAATAATCAAATCATAATTAAAAAACAGTGAATATATTATAATCTGCTTTGAATTTCAAATCATAGAACATAAAAGGTGACATTAGTCAGTAATTCCTATCAGAAAGAAAAATAATTGTGATTATTAATTGGTATGGAAGAGTCAATAAAAACAACATCTAGCAGGAATGAGGCCACCTGTAAAATTGAAACAGAAATCAAGGTACACTTCTGAATGCAGTTAATAAAACTATCATATTTCTAATTTTTGAAAATATTAAATCTGGCCTATGTGTTTCAGGATATTCAAGCATGCAACTTATGTGTACAGGATGGGTAAATGTCTCTATTCTGGGCATTTCTATGCAACTTCAATTAAACATTACTCCAGTCCCAAGACATTTGAGAATTCAATCTTTAATTAACCTATCAGATACAGTTCCAGCAGCAAATGCAAACTTCTACCAAGAGAAATACAACGCATAATGTGGAATTCCGACAATCTTCTTGCCCGGGAATTATTATTTGTTTTCAATTGCAAAATCAATATTTAGGCGTTTTAAATTTCATTGATATTAATGTCAAAATATTAGCTAACACTGTAAACCTCATCATTTTCTCAAAGTCAGTATCTCACAACTATCAACATCTACTATGCTTTTCAAACCTAATATTTCATGGTTCTTCTAAATAGAACTACAGAGATATGGATTGCAAGGTTCACCCTCACAAAAAAAAGTACACCTCAAAAGATGCAATTTAAAACATGATTTTACTTCGGAGTCACGTGAGTGATTCCGTGAAGAACCCAGCAGGTACTGCGCATGCGGCATTATCGCACAGCTGTGCAACGCGGCCAGCGGGAGTCGGGCTAGCTCCCGCATCCAAGGACGAGAGGTAAGTACTTACCTTAATCGGGCCTTGTGGTTTTTGCTCCAGGGGGAGCAAAGTAGAGAGGCATGGTGAGCGGCCCCCGTTTCGACTCCAGCGTGGAGCCGACAGTGGACGGGGAAAAAGCGCTACCCGGACCGCAAACGCTGCGGACCGCTGCAAGGAGCTGCGCTATACCGGTCCGCTGAACAGCTGTTTGGCAACAGCAGCGGACCGGCGGGGAATTTAAAAACCCGACCGGCAGCCCTGCAGACTCCTGACTAGGAGTATCACCGCCCGGGAACCGCCACAACGCCGCCTGGAAAACGGCAGGCAGCCTCTACATGCAGGTAAGAGAAAAATCTTCCCAATTTACAGGTTCTACAGGAGCCAACTTCCTCCAAAACTGGAACAGGTTGGAGACAGCAAAAATAAGTATGTCTGTCTCCCCAAGCCAGAGGAGGTCATGGAGTTCACCTCCAGGAGAAAAGGGGCACTGGCTGAATGCCAAGGGAGCTGACTCCTACCCCAGTGCTATTGCACTAGCCATCTCCCTTGTCAAGGGATTGATGCAACAGCGGAGTTTGAGCTATGCCTCCTCCAATTTAGCACACCCTTTTGCTCCCTCTTTTGAGGCTAGCTAAGGAGGCCAGGGCTGGGCTGGCTTAAACGCTGGGCAGGCGGACGAGAACAGCAGTATGCCAGGGGAGCAGGATCAGGAAGAGCTACTGGGTGTCGTGGGCCACTACATGGCTCCTCCACGCGACCATCTTCCCAACAAAAGTCCTGCAGGAGCAGGCCTTTCCAGAGGCAAATCCGCAGGCAGCTGGGTCAGCAGACTCGCAGACAAGCAGCGAATTCTACAGAAGGGTCAAGATGTTACCGCCTTTGCTCGCCTTTTCCACGGATTATACTCTCCCAGGATGAGACTATCCCATTGCACTACCAGGGTGCTGACGCCTAAGATGTTCCCAAATTTGGGATACTCGACTGAACAATGGTGCATATAGACCTGCCCGCAACCCCAAATACATGGGGCTATGCAAACTGCTGCTGCGGGAAGAGAGGCAGATAAACCTGTGCGCCTCATGAAGGCAGGCCATGGAACGAGCAGGACATCGCATCCAACACCCAGCTGGCAGCACCCCTCGGCATCCACCAGTGAATCAAACAAGGACTGGTGAAAGCCTGGCGACCGCTTCACTTTACCCCCAAAGTTCTTTTTAGACGGGGCCCAGAGCGGAGCCGTGGGAAGATGCGCCGCCCCACCGACAGCACCAGCATACCAGCAAACTACGCCTTCATGAAAAAACAACAAACATGGAGGTAGGTAGTCTGGTTCCTCCCGTTTACACTAAACAAGGGTGTTCTACTAACTGCGTGGGGGGGCATTTACACTTGTGGATAAAGCATGGGATGCTGTCACAAATAACTAAAATATACTCAACAGTCTTAGAGGATAAAAACGAATTCAAAATTGGGCATATTACCGCCAGTTCAGCAATGCGCCCAAAGGGCATTTTCTCCCTCTAAGAAAAGAGAAGTGAGAAGGTCAAGCTGAACTAGAAAGGCTCATTACTAAACGGATCATGGGAGTAAACATGAGCCATTGGAATTTGTATCGAATATATTCACCAAAACTACAAAAGATGGTGAATGTAGCATCATCATTGATCTAATATCACTAAATAAATCTGTTGAGTATATACACTTTAAGATGGAGATGGGTTCTTGTCACTGCCAGACATCTGATCTCCCTAGGATACCTATGGGGAGCATTGATATGGAAGATGCTAACTATCTTATACCCATACACTAGGATCATTATAGATACCTAAAAAATTTTACCTGGATAATGGATATCCCGGTTAGGGCAACCATGGAGCATATAGCATTCCCTATGGTCTAACCTCAGCCCTAAACTATTATAAATGGCCATGAAAATATTAAGAAAACAAGCATAATCATGGCATATATTGGATGGTATCCTCATATTAGGGGAAACAAAGGAATTAGCTGTGGCAGCAGTTCTAGCTACGAAACAGCTCCCTAAAGCTGAGGTTTATCCCATGCCCAGATAAACCAGAATTGAAGCGTTAACTACCAAGGATTATCTGGGCTTCAATAATAATTCCGTCCATATGACTGTTACTTTGCCAAGGTACTTGGGTCACTATAATCAAATCATGAATGTACCCACTGAAGCTATATCACAATTAAGGTGGTGGGCAGACATATATTTGGCATAGTTTTCAGCCCTATTATCATCACCAATCCCAACCTGGTTATTAAAAACCGATGCCAGTACTTTAGGCTGGGGAGCAACTAAACTCCATATCCAGCACAGGTAACAGATGGACCAATTCACAAACATCGTTACTACACATACCGGGCATCAACTACTTGGGATTGGTTATCGCCTATTGGGCTAAAAAGCATATGCATTTCAAATGCAGCACGTACATATGTGGTTACGGATTGATAATACTATGGTGGTGGCTTGTATCAACCATATGGGGAGCATAATAATCATTATTGTGCAACAAATTGGTCAAACAAATCTGGCAATGGTGTGTCAAAAGACATTTTAACTATCAGCTGCCTATGTCCTAGGAAGCTAGAACACAGTGGGAGACACCATGTCACGGGGTAAAATCTATGATTACATTGAATAGATGTCAAACCCAAAATATCTGCTAAATTTATTAAGCAGTTTGAAAGCCAGATATCAATTTGGTTGCACAAGACGGAATCACCAGTAACCCATGTATGTGACTTAGGAACCAGATTAGAGGCAGCAGCGATAGATGCCTATACGCTGGAAGGGGGAATTTCTGCTTTGCCTTCCTCCCTTCTGCCTCATCAGACGGGCACTTCGCAATACAGATGGGATCTGTCTCCGAGATATTGAACGTGCCCGACCGGCCTACACAGCCATGGTTCCCAGTTCATCACGACACGGTGGGCGAGTCACCTATGGATTTCCCTAGTGGACCATGGTTGCTGACTCAACCCAGTATCAGGCACAAGCCACCCATGCCAGGGAAACATCAAACTCCTGGGTGCAGGGTTTGAATAGACCTTACCAGGGAATGGGATTATCCAAAGGAACCATTACCACCATGTCGGCATCCCTGCGAACAGTCACTAAAAGCTAACATGGGTAAAATACTGCCACGACGCAGGGACAACGAACTATTCAACCACTGACGTATTGGAGTTCCTGGAACATCTACACCATGACTAAAAGGTGAGTTACAGTGCCGTAAATACAGCATGGAGCGCCTTATCTGCTTATCTAAAACAGCATGTCAGCAGAGCATGGGATCCCATCCACTGAAGGTAAACTTATGAAGGGCAACTATAATATAAGCCCCAAACACCCAGGTATATACCCATGTATGGGATATTGGTGTGACATTGACATGTCTCAGAGATGGCACCAGCCAGATCCCTCAGCTTGCTTAATCTATGTTTTTAAAAACCGCTCATGCTTATGGCTCTCGTACACGCTCACAGAGTCCGGTAACTACATAAACCAGACTGGATAACATGGTGATTACCCCAGACGCATCACGTTCATATTTAGGTCTGGTAAAATCTAACTCGCAGGTATATGGGACTAGGCGAGATTATGAGTTCGGCACGAACTAGTAGGGTCGAGATCGCCTGTGTTTTCCGTGCTGTAGTCGTTATATGGCTATATGGACCAGGAACGCCCAATTCACTGGTGGGATTCCGGGCCTACCCACCAGAGTCCAGGTTGAGTGTGGTGACCCATCTACTACTATATATAGACACAACCCACAATCTTAGAGGGAGAGGAAAGCCTATGGGTCAACCACAGTAACCCAAGACGGGGTACGAGCCAAACCACTCCAAGGTGGCTCAAACAGGTACCGAAAGCTGCCGGAATAGATAATAATACATTTAATCCCATTCCACTAGGGCAGCATTGGTATCAGCGGCTGAACGAATGGACATCCCGGTTGACCACATTTTCAATACAGCAGAATGGTCAAGGGAACGGCGTTCAGAACATTTTGTTTTTATTATAAACCGTTGATAAACCTGATTTAATTGCAGGAGAATATTACAAACTGCAATATTAAATTAAGCTCAGAGGAGCTCTTTTATGTTGTTATTGTTAACAAATACCTTTCTGTTTCTTTTGAAAGCAGATCCACTGGTTGATTACGATAACACTTCCTCCCTCATAAACTTCGGCAGTGAGTGAAATAAAAACTGTTACACGGTTTGAAATCACAGACCTTTGAAGTCTTCACGGAATCACTCACGTGACTCCGAAGTAAAATAGTTAGATTAAACGAGTACTTACCAGTATGAAGTTTGATCTGTATTTTATGAGGAGTTACGGTGAGGGATTAAGTGCCCGCCGCTCCCACCCTCATTATATAGATCAAACTAATAAACTGATGTCTCGTGATCTTTACTATCTTACTTCAAATATTGTGTCTATTCTGTGATTTCACACCGCTGCTTCGAAGTATGCCGCATGCGCAGTACCTGCTGGGTTCTTCACTTAATCCCTCACCGTAACTCCTCATAAAATACAGATCAAACTTCATACTGGTAAGTACTCGTTTAATCTAACTATTAACTATCACTTTGTATCACAACAATGGTATTCCAGCAAGGTTCACATTTTCATTTAGCACATACTCACTGGGAAGCTGTGCTTTCATCAAGTGGCTCACCCAGAAGCTCCAAGCTGTGCAGGATCCAGTAACAGAGCCAAGGTCTGCTTGCATCCAAACACTGAAATAAAAAAATAGAAATAGAATATAAAGTAACAAAATAAACAACTGCACCAAAATGTAAAATAGCTGATACAGTCAGTACATAGCTTATGGTTTTTATGACATTTCTCCAAATTTATTTAGAATGTTGAAAGCAAAATTAATCCTCATACCTAACAAAGGAAACAAATACAATAATTAATTTTCATAAAATACTAAAAAAGCAGAATGCTTGTTGCTGGTTATATACCAGGGGTCAGGTTTAATGTTATTTTTGGTGGGTTTCAGATGAATATGAAAACAAACTATTGATTTGTTAAAATTATATTCATCACACAATCTCTATTACAGCTCACAATGGCAGTTTTCCCAGTTAAAAATGTTTCCATCTCCCTCATCAGCTTTCCTGCCTGAGATCCTCACACTCACACATCGCAGATTATTTCTTTTCCGGTGATTGAGGCCCTATGATGACCCTCAGACTATCCTTGATCGGACTTTACCGGCTTTACCTTTCACAAAAACGTTATTCGCTTATCGTGTATCTATACACTGTAAATGACTCAATTGTAATCATGTATTGTCTTTCTGCTGACTGGCTAGCACGCAACAAAAGCTATTCACTGTACCTCGGTACACGTGACAATAAACTAAACTGTAAACTTTAAAGTGTAAACATGGTCTAAGAACTAAGAAAAATGTTGGAATCCCTCTAAGGGTCAGACAGCATTTCCCAAAAGAGGAAATCAATTCATTAAGCCTGCTCCACTATTCAACGCATTTATGGCTGATTCACTACCCTGTCCAGCCTTTGCCCCATAGCTCCTGATCCATTAAGTCGAATTCTTGTTGCATCGTGGACTTCTCAGCCATCCCTGTGCTACTCTCGTCACTAACACTGACATGAAAGTCTTCCATCTGAATTATTAATTATTTTTCTTTCCAATGATGCTGCCTGATCTGCTGAGTGTTTCCAGCATTTTCTGTTTTAGATTTCTAGCTTCTACGGTTTATTTTCTTTTCGTATTGTGTTCTTGTTTGAAATCTGATTCAAGGAATCATGTATTACTTAATTTGACCCAGATATTTCACACAAATTATATGTTCAAGTACTTATAATTCTTCTATCTAATTATATAATTGGCACAAATTTGGTTGTGATGAAGATTTAGCCTTGTATCGATTAGTTTAGTTGGTAGCATTTTTACCTACTTTCCCAGGTTCTTTTTACAGGAGCATGGAAAACCTACAATGCCAGAGGAGTCCTTGCGGCCTTCCTTATCTATGCCAGTCCAAAAAGAGAGCTACCCACTTTAACCCACCCTTCAGCAACATGCACTTCAAGTACACGTCTAAATACTGTGAAGAAGTGATAAGAGTTAGCCTATTCTATTATTTCAGATAACTTCAGATAACTTTTAAGTAAGGGACCAACACCTAGCAATTAAAAACATTTGTGATGAATGCAGCACAAGGAAGGTTGAGAATCCATGATCAACATCAATACCACAATGGATGAAGGGAAATGGGGTGAACACAGAATTTAAATGGATGATCAGTCACGATCATGTCAAATGGTAGAGCTGGCCTGAAGGCAAAATGGCACACACACATACACCCTTCAGCCACACACACGCAAACACACACCACACTCTCCTCAGCCACACACACACAATACACTCCTCTCTCTACTCAATACGTTGTCCCATCTGATTCCCTCAGTGCTGGATCAGCACAATGTTAAAATAAGATACCTTTTGCTAGGAGGTCCTTGCCTATCAACATGCTTAATTGAATGGCTGCTTTTTTAAAGGGGCTTTATTTCACATGCTGGCATAACATACACATGAGCATCCTCAATAGAAAGTAACATCCTTATCTTATAACTATTACAGTACTGGTAGTGTGCATGTGCGTGTGTGTGTGTGTGTGTGTGTGTGTGTGTGTGTGTGTGTGTGTGTGTTTCTTTGTGTGCTGTTTGTCTGTGATTCACATCTCCTCGAAAACACAACATTTTTACATATACCGAGAGATTTACACCATGATGTAAAAAAATCGGCATCTGAAAATTTGATGCATTATTTCTTGAGATTTATTAAAATTGTTCACAAGTCTGAAATACGCAGTAATTTGGTTGGGCTTCCGGGCTGCCCGCTCCCATCCTCCACTCGCTTTTCAGACTGCGGCACGCGCTACGAATGAGCAAGTCGGGCCCTGTACTAGAGCTCTCTCTCTCCCCGGGCTCTCTCCGCTTTTCGCAGCCCGATCGCTCGCTCGGCTCCCCTTTTCCTCTCCGCCCCCTCCTCCTCTCCTCTCCTCCCCCCCCCCCCCCCCTCTCTCTTCTCCTCCCACTCCATCCCCCCCCTCCCCAACTACACCCCCCTCCCTTTCCCCCATCTCCCTTCACTCCCCCCTCCCCTGCCCGCTTTCCCCCCCTCCCTGCCTCTCTCCCCCCTCCCTTCCTTCTCCCCGCCACTCCCCCCCTCCCTTCTATCCGCCCCTCTCCCCCTCCTCTCTCTCCCTCCTCTCTCTCCCCCCTTCTCCCCCCTCTGTGTGTGTGTGTGTGTGTGTGTATGGAGCCGTTATTGTGTGTGTGACGCTGCAGGCCGCCCACCCCTCGACCTTGCATTGAGAGGATGGGACCCAACGGGTCCCCCTTGGTCTAGTGAACTCTGATCTTTGATGTGTGTGGGTGTATTTATGCGTGTGCGTGTGTGTGTGTGCGCGCGTGCGTGTATATTTATTTGTGTGCTGTTTGTCTGTGATTCACATCTCCTCGAAAACACGACGCGCCGATGGTGAAATTTTTACATAGTCCGATAGAGATTTACGCCATGTCAAAAATCGCCTTATCAGAAAATTAGATTCATTATTTCTCGAGTTATTTATAAAAATTGTTCACAAATCTGAAATCTTTCGTCACAATGGCTCTGCTCCTCGCGGCCCACTGTGCAGTTTCCAAATGCGCAGCCTGCTGAGCACGGTTTTCCACGCACTGCGAGTTACGTCACCCCCCGACTTGCAGTCAACTCGCACTCGTCTGGCCGTCAGCCCCACCACGCCCGCAGCCCAGCCGGTGATATTTTTACCTATTCTGATAGAGATTTATGCCGTGATGTCAAAAATCACATTAACTGAAAATTTCTTACATTATTTCTCGAGTTAATTATGGAAATGTTCACAAATCTCAAATAACTTTGAAAATAAACGCGATGGTCTCGCTGATGACGTCACAATGGATCTGCCTGCTCTCTCCGAAGGCCACCCCCCTTCAACCGCACATTGAGGGGACGAATTAGGAAAGCTCAAATTGTGCCTAACCTTGCCTCTCACTTCTGTAGTCACAGCACTAATTAAGTGTTTAATACACAGATGCCATGAAGTATATCGTGCACATCTGTGCATAAATTATTTTGCATAGTTGTGCTGAGGCCAGAATGTAAAGGACTAGATTGATAAAATACATGTTTTTGGTTATCCTCAAACCACATGCATACCTAAACCTGGTCTTGCTCCTCTTTGATGACCTTGAGAGCTCTATTCTGATCACTAGTCTAATAATGTCACTCAGGCACCTTCATGCTGTAATTCTTTTTCAAAAAAATGCCCTGTTGAAAAATATAAATATTTCTTTAGCAAAGAAGTTGAGCAGGACAAACATAATTGTTAATAAATTCCCAATTTATTTTGTAATTTCTTCTGTTTTAAAAAAAAAAAAAAGTTCTTGAAATCTAAATGTAACTGCTATTGTTGCGTGTAATTTGGATATGGGTAAGTATGACAGAAGGGGCCTGACCAAACTAAAGTTTCATCGGCTCGATGGCCCAATGTCTGTCTAAACCCTTAAACCAGTCGATTAAGTCAGCAGGTGCATGTATGTAGAGGGTAACAAAAGAAGCTGAGGGGAACTAACAAATAAAAATAATATTTCCCGAGTAGTCCTTTTCAACAAGGATGAAGTTATATCAACATTTCCTTTCGAGTCAGAACTGAGAAACAACAAGTCATGTTTGATCACCTTCTGTCACCCACGGGCGGGGAGACTAGAAGATAAAGACATCATCCTAGAAAGGCGCCGAGAAAATGTTTTCCATGGCTGTGGGATAATAATATTGTCCAAATTATATTTTTGGAAGACAATTTTTTTTACTGTATTTTAAACTAGAACACACTAATCATGACTGTATGATAAAGTTCACTTCTTAAAAACAGACAACACACAATGGGTTAGGTAAACCAACTCAAACTTTACTGATCATCATCCGACGAGAGTGTCAGGGATACAGTCAAGTATGCAACAGACACCCGACTCTCCCGAGCCACCACTCTAATGAACCAAGACATACAGGATCTTTTATAATGTTTTGGAAATGTGGTCACATGCTTATACAGAGTTGCAGCAATGACATTCAACACAATACTCAAATCAATCAGGCTGAATCCATTCAAAGCATACTTGGCACCATACAATACACTCATCATAATGTGGTTGAATTCATCACAAACTTTAGGTACAAACCCCCTAAACAACATGAACTTAGTCAAAAGTGCAACATTTGCAATTCCTTCTTAAACATTGTAAGGATCATTACCAGTAACATCACAGAAAATTTTTGTTTACAGGAATTTCCGAGTCCACAGAAAAAAAAACCTCTCCCACTATTGTTAATTGTCTTTTCCCCGGGCATAACAGGAAGCACTATCAGAAAAGCTTGATATGCAGGCCACTGGCTTCCTGATCCCCATAGTTCCTCTAATATGGTACAGAATTATAAAACTTCCGTTTATTCAGAACCAAAAAAAGTCAAGCTAATCTTTTACTTAATAAAATATTTTACACTACATTTCCTTACATGACCAGGATATTCTCATGTACATCATCAGATCGACTTGTGAAATATTTTCAAATGACTACCTCATGAGTTTCAATGTTCATTTAACAATTGTTTTACTCCCTTAGCTGACAAGTGAGAGGTGCATGATGGAATCATTCCTCATTTCTAATCATTGTGGTGCCACATATTTTTATAACTAAACCATATTATTGTCTAATGTGCATAAAATAAAAATTTAGTTAGAATCACCAACCATATCTTTGCTCCACAAATTGATTAAAATATATATCTATGAAGCCAATAACTTGGAACAGCACATAAACCAAATACATTTCAAGATTGGTGACAATGATACTCTCGTACAAGGTTCTAGACCTATCCAATTTGAACACACACACACCTCTCATCTTGTTTGTTTCTATGCCTGCTTGTCTGTCTGCAATTGTGATCCTGAACCTATGCCAAAATGGTACATGAAAGCGCTACAATTTTCGCACCAATTTAATCACAATTGTCCTGTGGTGGTTTGTTTCAAGTTTTGTTCAGATTTATGTAATATTTCACGTTATATAAATTTTTAGATTTATAAAACCCCAATTTGAGAAAAAATTCTTCCCTGTGCTTACAGCTATGACGTCACAATGGGATTGTAGCCCTGCTCACAATACTGTTGCTATCCAAGTACACAGAGTCCTGCTAGCTCAGCAAGTGCAAGTTTTTTGTTTAAAAATGAGGGAGGGTGAATAAGGCAAAATGAGCAGCCCCTGCACAGTTGGGGGCTATGGGTGAGTGGTGGAATATTGCATTGGGATAACAGGTTGCGTTGGGGAAATAGGTGAGTTGTGGAATATTGCCTTGGGGAAAGGGTTAAGTTGGGGAATCAGGCTTCCCGTGAGGGCTACGAGTGGTGGAATATTGCATTGGGGGAACGGGTTGCATTGGGGGACCAGACCTCCTGTGAGGGCTATGGGTGAGTGGTGGAATATTGCATTGGGGAACGGGTTGCATTGGGGGTCCAGGCCTCCCATGTGACAGGGACCCAACGGGTCCCACTTGGTCCAGTAATACATTCCTAAAACTCTCATCTTGTTTGTGATTGTGTGTGCCTGCGTGCGTGCCCATGTGCTCCCAGAACTACACTTAAATGGTATATGATAGCGCTACAATTTTTGGACCACCTTAATCACCATAGTCCTGTGGTGTGTTTTTATCAAGTTTCGTTCAGATTGATGTTATATGTTACAATCATAAATTTAAAGAGCTTTCACCTGGACCCCATCTCTACTCGTTTTTCAAATCATCCTGCAAGATTTTCCAAATTCAAATTAGTTTAGTTGAGAGAGACAGTATGGAACATACCAAACTGGGCTACATCTATGGCCCCTCAAAGGAACCGCGTTCCTACCTGGTCAATGTCGGTGGTACCATCTAATAATAATAATAATCTTTATTGTCATTGTACAAGACAACAAAATTTTGTTGGAGCAGTCCTCCAGCTGCACAGGAATACGAGTATAAAATACGTTTAAAAAAGAACTATTAAAAAAAATTAGACTATAAACATATAGGAGTATGGGCGGGTGTGTGAGAGAGGGGGAATTAGTGTGGGAGAGGGATAGAGTTCAGTAGTGTCACAGCTCTATGGTAGAAGCTGTTTTTTAGTCTTGTCGTGCGGGCGCTCAGTGTCCTGTATCGTCTTCTTGAGGGCAGGGGGGTGAAGAGGCAGTGTCCAGGGTGTGTGCTGTCTCTAATGATGCCCTTGACCCTCCGGATGCAGCGGGTCCAGTAGATGTCCTCCAGTCTGGGGAGCTGGGTGCCAGTGATCCTCTCAGCAGTCTTAATGACGCGTTGGAGAGCTTTCCTGTTCTCTGCGGTGCAGCCAGAGTACCATACTGTGATGCAGTATGTGAGAACTGACTCGATGGCTGACCTGTAGAAGCTCACCAGCAGCTGTTGTGGGAGACGTGCCCTCTTCAAGCACCTCAGGAAGTGAAGCCTTTGAAGTCCTTTCTTGGCCGTCGCAGTGATGTTGACGGTCCAGGTCAGGTCGTGGCTGATGTTGACCCCGAGGTACCTGATGTTCTGCACAGCCTCCACTGTCTCGCCGTTAATGGTGATGGGCTGATGGACGAAGGTCTTCGGTCTCCTCCTGAAGTCCAGGGTCATCTCCTTTGTTTTTGCTGCGTTGAGGATCAGGTTGTTCTCACGGCTCCAGCTCACCAGGTTCTCTACCTCTGTCCTGTAGGCGGCCTCGTTGTTACTCATGATCCTGCCTACCACGATGGTGTCATCTGCAAACTTTAATATGGTGTTGGCCTCGTGGGTGGGTTTGCAGTCGAGAGTGTAGAGGGAGAAGAGGAAGGGGCTCAACACACAGCCCTGTGGTGCACCGATGTTCAGGGTGATGCTGCAGGAGACCTGCCTCCCCATGCGCACAGTCTGTGGTCGGCCGGTGAGAAAGTCCAGGACCCAGCTGCTCAGGTGTGTGTTGAGGCCCAGGTGGTCCAGCTTGGTGACTAGTTTATGGGGGGGGGGGGTGGTGTTAAAGGCGGAGCTATAATCTACGAATAGCATCCGCACTATAGACGCAACCGTCAACACCTCCTTCCTGTGCGCTCCAGGGTCCTGATGCCCCACCACTCAAGTTTAAAGTCATCGCTGTTCCAGCCGTTCCAGTATCTCCTGCCGCCAGTCCCATCCACTCCCCGCGTTGGTCTGCCCCCACTTCCCCTTTTGTAACCGGCTCTCCGGTGCCCCCGCGATGGTCTTCCTTGGGTTCCCCTACGGTGGCTCCCCATAGCCCGTCGGGCTCACTGAACCGCGAAAAGGTTGATGAAGCAGCTCCATACCGTACGAGGACCGGACGGGTTAGCAAGCCACCTGTTAGATATGGCGATTATGTTTAACCCCATTATTATTAGATGTGGCGATTTGCATTTAACATTTTATTTACTCATTATAGTTGTAATGCCTTATTTGCTTTTCATTTATACAAGGTGTAGATTGGCTATTGCATGTTAGCCAATTAGAATGCTTAGTAATTATAACTCTGCCTAATTATAACATTCATAGTGTGAGAACTTGCCCACTGCCTGGCAGTAACCGTACCAGTGTGAACGTGTAATGACCTGCTTAGAAGATAATGACCTGAACAATAAAGATGCTTGTGTTTCAACCTGTGTGAGTTTGAGCTCTTTACACATACCATTTTGTGCATTGTTAAACAAACTCTCAAAAATATGTATCAATGTTTCAGCACCACATTCAGAATTTTTTTGATAAAACAATTCTTCAATCTAGAAATGAGTGATTCAATATCATTGATACATTAGGGATACGTTATATTTCCTAACCTGTTTTCTGATCCAGTGTACAGCTCAACGCTTTATACACAGAGAAATAGACTATTTTGAAATACCCACATTGTATTTTGTCTGGCATTCCTAATTTACAAAATTACATGAACCTAATTCTTTCCAAGAAGGCATTATTTGCATGTTGATGAATTACAATTATGACTAACATCTCTGCTCTCTGACCACTAACTGTGCTCCTTCTGGGATGTCTCTCCTTGTATCCTTTCTTGATATATTTCACAATCATGAACACTTTTTAACTTGCCCTTTTTGTTTCTATACTCCTAACCTTATTTCTCTAAGTCTTATATAATATGCTTTTTTCAAAATTTGGATACAATGCTGATAAAAGTCTTCTGCGTCATCTCCAAAGCCTGAGAGAATGAGGAGGTGCCTGGGGAAAAATCTTCCAAGCTGGAATTTGAAGTTCTACAAAGTGGATAGTGTGGCGCCATCTTGTGATTACTGCGTGATTGGTCAGCCCAGGTCAGGCCAGTTCACGCGAGTATAGATTAATAAAGAAACAGAGTGTGTACACAACAAGTGGACCCCTACAACAGCAGCATATAGGGTGATTTCATGAAAGGTCACTGGATCATAGATCCTCACCCACGTGGACGCAAAATTTAACTGGGGTACAAACGTTACTTCCGGTACATGTTATTGATGCTGGAAACGTGCACTTTCACACCGGTTAAAAACCGCGAAAACGGCCCGTTTTTGAGCTGTAAATAACTGTGCCAGTCGGGGTGACCATGAGGCACAGTTATCTTAATTTAGAGTCCAGAAGATAAAGAAAAACAAAGGTAAAGACAAGAGGGAGCTGAAGGGGCAACAACAGTGGAAGTGGTTAGCAAACATTGGCCGTGGAGATATAAATATAGAAAATATCGGGAATTATCGCGTTTGCTCGCTGCATTTCATCAAAAGTAAGGCATTATGTTTTATCCTTATTAATTTGTTATATAAAAGTTTTAAAAGTGAAAAATCCATCATTAAAATTGCAAAATCTTCCATGGTTCTCAGGTGGGTTTTAACATGCAAAAAGAAAATGCTTGTGAAGCTACATTTACCATTTAAATAATCGTAAACCATAAATGCGTTTTGAAATGAATTTTACTCAGATGCAAGGTGTGTGAAAGTGCACGTTTCCAGCATCAATAACATGTACCGGAAGTGACGTTTGTACCCCAGTTAAATTTTGCGTCCACATGGGTGAGGATCTAGGATCCAGTGACCTTTCATGAAATCACCCTATATCAAGAAAGCAAAACATTTCAACAGCTCCAAACATCAGAATGAACTTGCACATTCTAAATTTGAAGATGGGTTGTCTGAAGACTTACCGAATAAGACTCCGAGAGGTTCTTCAGACCTTTCTTCAAATACTGGAAATGTTTCTCCCTCTGGAGGATAGGCCTGCAAAACAGCACACTTGATTGTGTCAGCCAATTTATATTGTGTACAAGTAGTACTCAACTTGCTGTTCCTGTAAACTAACATGCTTGTTAATATATTTGGACTGCTGTTATTGTTCTAACTTGGGAGTTTAAGCCAGCAATTACAGGCTATGAAAGCATAGTTCTAAAATACAGAGCTCCAAGTCATCCCATGAATGAATCATTATCTACAATAAAAGGCCCAGTCATAATGTTTGATGAAAAATTGTAAACTTAATATTTCCTCCTGGGTTTTTGAACAAATTTGCTTTTTTCCAATGTATTTAAATGTGCTCATCATTAAAGTTACAGAAATGTGAGCGAGGAAATAGAAATCAGATGCCAACAGTGATTGAGGAAGTTATAACTCACACAAAGCAGATTTTATGCACCATATTCCCAAAGCGATCTCAGTTTATTGCACGAGTTTCCGAGGACTGAAAATGTAATTGGATTGGAAGCAATCATCGCCATTCATAAAGTATCACTCTAGAGGCTCTTGAGGTATGGCTCCTAACCTGGTGAAGTAAAAGTCTATCAAATGAAGCACATCCTATACATACTTCATGGTAGAATAAAGTTTAGTACTGTGCATAGTTTTATATTCTAAAAACTGGAAGTTGCTAAAATCTGGACATTTTAAATATATATTTATCCACTCTCCAACTTTACTGCTTCAAGTGATGGGCCAGTCAAGATTTTATTCTCTGTAAATCCAACCCAGCCTGAAACACTCGATCTTGCAACAATTGCAACACTAATCGTTACATTTCTTCTTTTGTTCCAGACTTCTTTTTTTTTACAAAAGCTGAAATGTAGCACACCTGAACCCAAGTGTGCTAGATTTTGGTCATTGCATCAATATCATTGTTGCACATGAACAAAAAAGAGTGCAAAATATACAATAAATCATTCACGTATCAGAATATGTCACAAAGTATAAACCCATACATAGATTAAGGATATGTAAACGCAATATAACTTCAGATTAGGAAACCCTACACTGTTAAAAGAATGTACATAGATGAATCACAAATAATTTTGTTCCCTTTTCAAATTTTTGTCAGTCAAAACAAACTACCCCCCCCCCACCCCCCCTCCAAATCGCAAGGAACTCGATAACTGCTGGACAGAGATGTGTGCTCTGTTCTAGGAAATCTGCACTGAAACAATACAAAGAAAAAGGGGTGCTCATGGTGGAGAAATGCTTGAAAAATCACCATAAATTGAAACCAAGATGAAGAGAATAGGAGGAACATTTACAGGATTGACAACATCTTTGTGAGGATGAATACTGATGGATTCTTACTATGAAGTAAACCAAAAAAAATTCAAGCAGTACCGCAATCAATTCACATGAAGTTTCAAGCTCCTGCTGTTTTAAGTGCCATTGTCACTAGCATTTGGCAAGGCTGCTGACTCTTTCTATGGAGCTGCTGCAATAGTCAAAAACAAAGGGATGCGAGATTTTTCTCACAATATTCATTCTCAATTCAAGAAAGTTGTCGCATGTTACTAGTTATGTTATGTTGCTAGATTGTTTTTCTGGTATATAGGACTACATAACACACATTTAGATCCTTTAAGCTATTCCTCAGGTAAACAAGGGAGCCAAATCTAAAGAATAAGTCATTTTACTATTTTAGTAAAACCCACTTGGGGAACTCAATTGCTGAAGCACCTGTATTAAACACTTATGGCTGAATGATTGAAACCCAGTGTTCTGTACTCAATCATCCAATGTTTTGTCTGAATAGCTTTACATTTGGCTAAAATAGTACAAAATATTTTATGGATCATGCATTGGATCATGCTGGTTCATTGCAAATCAACTTTTTATAAAGAAAGATAAATAACTTATAGAAACCTTTTGTGCAGAAGAGTTCAGATTTACTCTCCAATGCTTGGTAATTTTTCAAAACCACAGCCTTTTTGATGGGATAAACAACTTAGTAAACCACATGTCAGGGCTGCCAACTCTCACGCTTTGAGCGTGAGACTCACGCATTTCGACAAATTCTCACGCTCTCACGCCGATCACAAATTTCTCATGCTCTGTCATGAGAAATGCTGTGATCAACGAGAATTTTAAAACTCATATCAGCTGCATGGGCCACGAGTGTTGGAGAGCCGGGGCTGAGGGAGGAATGGAAGCAGAAGCAGCGGCGGGGGCAGATGTAGACGGGATGCCGGGGCTGGCGAGTGTTTGCCGGGCTAACGAGTGTTTGCCGGGCTGGCGAGTCGCTCGCTGCTGCTCCGGCCATGTAGCAGCCTCAGTGCAAGATTCCCGGGCCGTCGGAGGCGTCGGAAGCGTTGCGCCGCTGCCATTAGTCTCTGTGCCAAATTCGCCCTGGTGAACAGTATGGACCAGGCAGCGTCTCTGGAGAGAAGGAATGGGTGACGTTTCTGGTCGTGACCCTTCTAAAGGTTTTGGGTAGAGACCCTTAGAAGGGTCTCGACCTGAAACATCACCCATTCCTTCTCTCCAGAGATGCTGCCTGTCCCGCTGAGTTGTTCCAGCATTCTGTGTGTCTCTTTGGTTTAAACCAGCATCTGCAGTTCCTTCTCACACAATGAGACCTAACAAGACGGCTTTGCAGCTGGTACCACTCAGGTGGGGGAGGGACGGAGAGAGAGGGGATGTTAAAGAAATCGATATTCATACTCTATCGGGAAAATTAATTGATATCTGTCTTTAAATTGATATTTTGCTCATCTTTAAATGTAAGCTTGGATTCGTGTATCGCGGGAACAAATAAGCAAAGGCAAGATGGTAAATATAAACAACAAATTAACTTCAGAAAATGAAACTTGTAGAGATGAACTTTGCCCTTCCCTTTACAAAGAATAACCTCAGGGATTATGCAGTAAATGCCATTCAAATACTCTGCAACCTTGGGATAATATTGTTCATGTTCAAATCTAATAGGTAAGTCTTGATTTGTTCAATATTATAATTAGTTCAAAGATACAGCGGGAAAGGCCCTTCGGCCCCTCGAGTCTGTGCCGACAATCGTTCACTCGTTCACACTGGTTCTATGTTATTCCACTTTCTCATCCACTCCCTACACACTAGGGGGCAATTTACAGAGGGCCAATTAACCTACAAACCCGCACGTCTTTGGGATGTGGGTGGAAACCGGAGCACCCAGAGGAAAGCCACGCAGTCACAGGGAGAACATGCAAATTCCACACAGACAGCACCCGAGACCAGGATTGAACCCGGGTCTCCGGCGCTGTGGGGCATTAATTGTAATGCGAATACTTGGACCTCCGCTGATTTGCCGGGACGATTACCCAATATTACTGATTATTAATCCATTGTATTATTGATTATATATGTTGCGCCCATTCTCCTTTATCTGCACATTGTGAGTGGCTTGCTTGCATTTACCGGATGGTACGCAACAAAAGTTTTTCCCTGTACCTCACTACAGGTGGCAATAGTAAACAAAATCAATCTATTTACACGTATCTCTGTGTTGTTGCTTTAACCAGCCTGTTATGGTGCAGCAACTGAGAATGTCATTGTTCTGATGTCGCTGCACGCGACAACTTACTTTTTTCTACACTTACCTTCATTCTACACTTGAAATTACCACAATGACATTTAAACAGCATTTGGACAGGTACACGTGTAGGACGGAACTGCAGATGCTGGTTTAAACTGATAGACACAAAGTGCTGGAGTAACTCAGCGGGTCAGGCAGCAACTCTGGAGGGAATGGTTGACGTTTCGGGTCGTGACCCTTCTTCAGACTGAAGGTCTGGTTCATTGGCTTGGTATAAGTGTAAATTGTCCCTAGTGTGTGTAGGATAGTGTTAATGTGTAGGGATTGCTGGTCGGTGCGGACTCGGTGGGCCAAAGGGCCTGTTTCCGCACTGTATCTCAAAACTGAACCCTGTCCGACTAGCAGGGCTGTGTAGGGCTGAGTGCCGGGACACGGTGACATCTGGTTCTGATCTCCACAAAGCCAATCACGTATCGAGCAGCGCCACAGATTAATGGGCCTCTGGTGCTTGGAGTCGGTCCACAGACCCAGAGAGAAATTGGCTGTTACTCCGGCTTTTTGTATCTATCAGTGACTTGGCGAGTGGGCTGCACAACGAGTGACACAACTGGTCGCGGCTCCCCTGATCTACGCTATTCCCACTCACTTATGGGCCTGTCCCACTAAGGCAGCTCTTTAGGTGACTGTCAGGGACTAGTTTTACTAGCATTCACCTACGACACCTCGCAACAACCCACTACAACCTCAGACAGCAAAAAGTTGTTGCCACTGTCGTTTGTAATCGCCCAAAAGATCGCCTAAGTGGGACAGGCCCTTCAGGCTGCAGCTCATCCGCGTCTCCCGCTGCTGGCGACCATAACTGGGCTGCTGCTGCCGATAGTGGCCGCCCCTCCACTTCCGCCCGCCCCGCTTGCCTGCCCTCCCCCCCCTCCACTCCCCTCCCCTCCCCCCCCCCCCCCCCTCCTCCCCTCCTCCCCCCTCCCCCCCCCCCCCCCCCCCCCCCCCCCCCCCCCCCCCCCCCCCCCCCCTCTCTCCCCCCCCCCCCCCCCCTCCCCCCCCCCTCCCTCCCCCCCCCCCCTCCCTCCTCCTCCCCCCCCCCCCCCCCCTGGCCCAGCTCTGTCACGCTCACTGAAGCCAAAGATCGGCTGGTTCCCCGCTGCTTTACGCCGTCCTCGCTGGCGGCCCGCAGGCTCACTCGACATCTCGCCCGCCGCCCCCTCCCGTCGCAAACGCGCGTTGCGGGAACAGACCCAACGGGTCTGCACTTGGTCTAGTATGGCAATAAAACTCGACCACTTGATTTTGAAGCATTCATGCATGGTGGAGGTATAATGTAGTCATTGAGTGATACAGTGTGAAAACAGGCCCTTCGGCACAACTTGCCCACACCCGGCAACATGTCCCAGCTATACTATCTGCATTTGGATAGTCCCTGCCTCAACTACCTCCTCTGGCAGCTTGTTCCATACACCTACCACCCTTTGTGTAGAAAAAGTTACCCCTTAAAAAGTTACCTCTTAAAATACTTCTAACGAAAAACATTGAAATCATACTTCTACAATGCACTATAACATGATTTTAATACATCAAATTTCAAAAAGTTTCCTAACGTGGGAGGGGACATCCCCCCACTCGGTTGCTCCCCCCCACTTAGTTGCCCAAGGCGAGTGATCAGTGATCGTTCAGCCCCCCACTTTCAAAAACACTCCGTGGCCCCTGGTTTAGACGGAGACCACTGCCAGATGTGAGCGGGGAACTGAGGCCAGTTGTCCATGACGTCTGGATCCCAATGCTCAGCGTTTCATGTTTTGGAGTTGACTAATGTTATTGATTTGTAATTAGTTGACAAAACCTTAATTTATTAATCCGGAATATCCAGGGGGATGGGATAAGTGTAATATTAAAATGACATGCAAGATGTCAGGCTGTCTGTTACAACATAACCCATTATTTCCTTCAGTTAAATATTGGGAAGGTAGCACTATTGTCATTTGCCACTCAACTATTATGTTTGTTTACCTCACTGACTATTTCTAAACCCCCCCCCCCCCCTTAAATTCCTTTGACTGGTTGAAAAGAAATGTCCCCAATCTCGTTGTTTTATTAACTGAACACATAAATGAACATCCTCAAGGAGTGTAATCAGATGGAAACTGATTCAGATGCGATGTTTAAGAGCTTGTTCAAAGATGGGGCATATTTTAAAGGAGTGACAGAGATACTTGCAGGGGAATGTGTGAGGTGGTTGTTATTTGTCTTTAGTTTTAGCTTGAACCAGGACAGCTGAAGATTGAAAGTCTAATATAGTAATTGTGCTGATACTGACTCCAACCAACCACGTAATGAATATCATCCATTCCAGAGGTTTTATTTTTCTGGTGCCATTTAAACTCACTTGGATTTCAATCACTTCAATTTAAAAGTAATTGGGAATGGGGAGCATTGGAACAAAGATTTGCCCTCGGTACATATTAACTGTAATATAATAATGTATGCACGTTGGTAGGTGCAATCAAAACAAAGATCTTTTTATCATTGATATGCAACCTGAGCGCCCTGGAGAGGAAAAGACAACAAAAAGTTGTAAACACTGCCCAGTCCATCATCTGCTCTGACCTTCCTTCCATCGAGGGGATCTATCACAGTCGCTCTCAAAATTTTGTAACATTTCTACAAGTATTTGCTCTTCAAACCACGCATGACATGCCTTTCTGCCCTCTGCTTTCCCATTAAGAATGTCCTGTAGATTTCATTTCTTAAGAAAAGGATATTTTTTATAAATAGCCTAAGTATCCAAATAACAAACTAATCCCATTCACACAAGAATTCACAATATAACATGATTTTTAAATCTCACTGTCATGAATTCATATGCCAGATGGAAGGAATTTGATGTTTAATTCCCATAAATTAATCGAGAAACATCCACTCAATATAATCAAAATGTAAAATTTTTTGCACAATATATGGGACTAAAACTGATATTTAGTATAAAAATATTTACTATGGGTAGACAATAACACAAAATATAGACGATTTAGATGCTCTTATGACATGATTGTCCAAAAAAAAGCATTTAAATCATCTTGCGAGTGGGTTTTTCTGGAACGCGATCGATTGGAACGTTGCATTTGTGGTGAATTTGAACCCCATATCGGCAGGAAAAACACTGCCGGTTCGTATGGGGCCCAAATCACATTTTCGCAATGTAAAATTTGATTAAAGCCATCCCAAGAAGCAAGTTTATATGTAAAATAAACGACTTACACTTTGTTTTGTCCCGTTCATACGATCCGTCACGCTGTAGGCGTTGAGGGCGTTAGAAGTCGCTTTTTATTTTAATCTAATTATTAAATTGTCTCACGATTAAACAAAAAAAAAAAAAAAAACAAAAAACAAAAAAATCAGGAACGAAAGTAGGATCGATTTTTCTTCAGCAGCTAGCAACCCGGGGAAATCTGCCGCCGACAAAAAACAACATTTTAATCCCCCCCCCCCCCCCCCCCCCCCCCCCCAAAAGGAGCCAAAGTCGCGCACACACGGCCAGTGGCAGAACTGCAGTACCACTGAAGGTAAGTTTTGTAACATTGCTATATAGATCAGCAAGACTAACATTTGTGGCAGGCAAGTTAATGGTGAGGATTCCGAGGAAAATGTACATGCATCACATGGCATGATTGGATTTTAATTCAGATTAGTGCAAGGTGTTGCATTTTAGGAAGTCAAACCAAAGAGTCCTGGGGAGTGTTGTCCAGCAGAGGGATTTAGGAAGGCCAGATACATAATCCCTTGAAAGTGGTGTCACAGGTAGTGGTCAAGAAAGCTTTCAGTACATTGGCCTTCATCAGTCGGGCTACTGAGTATAGAAGTTGGGATGTGGTGTTACAATTGTATAATATGTTGGTGAGGCTATGTTTGGAGTTCAGTTTTGTTCTGTTCAGTTTTGGTAACCCTGCCATAGAAAATATGTGGTTGAGCTGGAAAGAATGCAGAGATGATTTTGGAGGAGGTTGCCAAAACTCGAGGGCCTGAGCTCTTGGGAGAGGGTGGTCTTTATTCTTTGGAGCACAGGAGGCTGAGTGATGATCTTACAGAGGTGTACAAGATCATGATAGAAACAAATGGGGTGAATGCACAGAGACTTTTATCTGGTTGGGGAATCAAGAATTAGAGAACAATGGTTTAAGATGAGAGGGGATAGTTCGAATAGGAACCCATTGGGAAACTGTTGTACACTAATATGATGGTGATTTGCCCATGACGTCTCCAGTTTTAAAATTGAATTAATTTGATTTGAATCTACTCAACAGAACATTCACAAAAAGCCTCACATAACAGGTACACATATTACAAATATTCACAACTGTCTTTGTCAAGAGCTTTCTCGTGTTTTTGTTTATTGCCTCATCTTTTAAACTCCAGAGAACACATATTACATATGAATATTCTCCCACATTGCAATGGTGCTAACTTACTATCAGCCAAAGAAAGATATGTTTAAAGTAAATGAGAAACCAAAATCTGCCATAGAATAAAACAATATTACCCTGAAAGCAATCTAAAAATGTGTTAACTCACTATATTTGTTGTTTCCCAAATGTCCTTTATTTTTTTAAATGGCGAGTCATGGCATGATAGTCACATGCAAGATGAATTTTACATCAAGTATTCCCTCAATCAAGAGTAAACACAACAGTTTAGAATGGTGTTCCACATTGGGATACCAATGACTCACTTTCAAAGTCCAATTCTGTCTGCATCTCCTTCTTGAGCAGGGTATTAATAATACTGATCCAAAAAAAATGTGATAGCTCATATGGATTTCCTTTACATTTAACAAGCCTGTGAAGCTGAAGCTTTACTTCTTTTACTGCAGAGCACACAGCAGGAATTGAACCAAGGGATACATTTCTCCTGTGATTAGGCAGCAATATTTCTTGGCAGAAATGCCATAATTACTCACAATTGGAATTGATTCTCAAACTTTTGCTCCTCTAATCACCGGACCAGCAATTAGAGGGGTAAATTCTAGTTCAATATTTAAACCAAAACTAAGGATAAATGCATGTCAAAAGAGAAAGAAATGGCAAATCTGACACTTGGAAACTTGGAACACCTCTTCTTCCATCATCATTGCTCACTGCAATGGTGATACAGCCTTGTGACACAATCACCAAGTTTCCATAAATTTAAAACCATTTTCAATTTTCAATCCTCGCAAATCTTTAAATGAAAATTGAAAAAAAAAATCAGAAATGTCATTTTCATCACAATGACAGCCTCCTCATTTTGGCAACTCAAATTGAACCACAGAGTAACACATAAATGAATTAAGGGCAGTTTTTTATGTCCCCAGCAAAATGATTGTCATTATTTAAACCATGCCGAGTGCAATAGATTTGACTTGCTTAGTCTAATGCTAAAAATGTAACGCTTTTGAGAGAAAACTCTGAATAATGTTGTCAGATAAAATTGAAAATAACAAGAACTTCAAAATGGTTCTGAAATCAAATGGGATAGATTTCTCAAATTGAAATGCTTATACCTTTGATTGAAGATCAGAAAGCAGTGAGTTTTTTCACAACCTTTTTTTAAATCGTCTTTTGTTTTGTTCAATGCCTTATGGTTCTTCTGGCTCCAGTCGTTCCCTTACATTATATTCCCAAGTGGGTATCATGAACGATGGTAGACTAATGATTTTACTCACTCGGATGTGCCAAAGATAATACAAACCCAAAATATAGATTTAAATGTTTGCTTCATCAAAAAAGGACTGTTGATTAAGAGAGGGGAAAAAAATTACAATTCCACATTTTGTAAAAAGTCAAGAGGATGAGCTATGGAGCAATTGCATGGGTGAACCCAGATCAGCAGCCATGATAATGGGAACATTATAAATGTGCTGGACTGATTATCACTTTGGCAGGATCCTTATCAGACAGTCATTGGGGCCAGTCCAAATGAAGGGTGGCAATGCAGCAAACCTTCTCCAGACCATTGGTGCTGAGATCCACCATGTTCACCCCTAGGTCCTTACTAAATAATGCCACCAAATAGCTGGGGTAGGACAGCAGCTTCCTTTTCTCAACATAAGCTCAAACCATCATTATTAGCAGGTAGAAAAAGTTTATTGTAATTTAAAAAATGCTTACATTATCCTTCTATAATGAAACTGTCGACTGACTTTTGCAAAATACCTCTATTGATAAAATGTCAGAATTTAATTTCTGTAAAAATATTTATGCTGCTTGTTTGCTAGTCCACAAGTCAACAACATGTTTTTGATGTGCACCCTGAGATTTATAGAGGCCTCGGTATCGATCGATTCGAGAAGATTTTCTGCTTTGACATTCTTCTCTGAATTAGTTTGGAAGAGCTAGTTTTTTACTTAAAAAAAAACATCATTCATATAAAATATACAGTGCATTCAGAAAGTATTCAGACCCCTTCACATTTTCCACATTTTGTTACGTTACAGCCTTATTCTAAAATGGATTAAATTCTTTTTTTTTTTAAATCATCAATCTACACACAATACCCCATAATAAAAAAGCGAAAACAGGTGTTTAGAAATTAGTAAATAAAAATAAATAACTGAAATATCACTTTTACATAAGTATTCAGACCCTTTACGGTGCTTTGTTGAGGCACCTTTAGCAGCGATTACAGCCTCAAGTCATCTTGGGTATGACGCTACAAGCTTGGCACACCTGTATTTGGGTAATTTCCCCCATTCTTCTCTGCATATCCTCTCAGGCTCTGTCAGGTTGGATGGGGAACGTCGATGCACAGCTATTTTCAGGTCCCTCCAGAAATGTTCAAACGGGTTCAAGTCCGAGGGTCTGGCTGGCCCACTCAAATACATTCATAGACTTGGCACGAAGCCACTCCTGCGTTGTCTTGGCTGTGTGCTTAGGGTCATTGTCCTGTTGGAACCTCTGCCCCAATCTGAGGTCCAGAATGCTCTGGAGCAGGTTTTCATCAAGGATCTTTCTGTACTTTGCTCCGTTCATCTTTCCCTCGATCTTGACTAGTCTCCCAGTTCCTGCCGCTGAAAAAACATCCTACAGCATGATGCTGCCACCATAGGTATGGTATTGGCCAGGTGATGAGCAGTGCCTGGTTTCCTCCAGGTGTGATACTTGGCATTCAGGCCAAAGAATTCAATCTTGGTTTCATCAAACCAGAGAATCTTGTTTAGGTGATTTTGGCAAACTCCAAGCGAGCTGTCATGTGCCTTTTACTGAGGAGTAGCTTCCGTCTGGCCACTCTACCATAAAGGCCTGATTGGTGGAGTGCTACAGATATAGTTGTACTTCTGGAAGGTTTTCCCATCTCCACAAAGGAACTCTGGAGCTCTGTCAGAGTGACCATCGGGTTCTTGGTCACCTCCCTAACCAAGGCCCTTCTCCCCCGATTGCTCAGTTTGGCTGGGCGGCCAGCTCTATGAAGAGTCCTGGTGGTTCCAAAGTTCTTCCATTTAAGAATGACGGAGGTCACTGTGCTCTTCAGAGTCTACAATGCTGCAGAAATTGTTTTATACCCTTCCCCAGATCTATTTCTCGACACAATTCAGTCTCAGAGGTCTACGGACAATTCCTTCGTCTTCATGGCACTGACATGCACTGTCAACTGTGGGACCTTATATAGACAGGTGTGTGCCTTTCCAAATCATGTCCAATCAATTTAATTTACCACTTGGGACTCCAATCAAGTTGTAGAAACACCTCAAGGATAATCAACGGAAACAGGATGAACCTAAGCTCAATTTTGAGTGTCATAGCAAAGGGTCTGAATACTTATGTAAATGTGATATTTCAGTTATTTCTTTTTAATTACTTTACAAACATTTCTAAACATCTGTTTTCACTTCTTCATTCTGGAGTATGTGTGCAGATTGATAATTTAAAAAATGAATTTAATCAATTTTAAAATAAGGCTGTAATGTAACAAAATGTGGAAAAAGTGAAGGGGTCTGAATACTTTCTGAATGCATTGTATATAACAAAACCAAAAAATTGCATGGATTTCTCATATAACAGCATTCTCATATAGACTTCCATTTGCACTAAAAACACGCAAGGACTTACAAATGAGAAAATTCTAAATTGGATATTTCTTTGGCCCAAGATCGCACTTTTTAAAGACTTGGAAGTTGCAAGATGGTTTTAGAATGTGGTGTTGGAATGTGGCAACTCTCTGCATGCAGTTCTAGGGGATTTATTGAACTTGTGTACAGTATGATTTAACTGGCTAGCATGTAGAAAATTGCATCTTCTTCTCAAAGGGCCTGTAGAGCTTTCGATGTTGACCACTGCCTGATGGACCTGTGATCAAAAGTTTATTTCTAAAGGAACTGTTCTGTGAAGGACAGGTAGCACATCAAAACCCAACTGAATTGCCCCCATTAGGTGCACAAGGTATATTACAGGCTCGGGTTGAATCTCAGCTTGTGATGGCACTTGACGTATACTTCGATTCTATACGCAGCTTTATATATTTGTAGTGTTGCAAGTTTAATGATGGTTTAGGATTAGTGGAAGATAGGATGCAGGTGTTTAGCATTTGTTAGAGTAAATTAATTGGCTGCAGCTTCCTTTATTTAGTAGATACTGATAACATAGGTGGTGAGAGAAGGTATTGAGGGAGGTTGTTCTGGGATACCAGAACCAATTGTTGAGCCTTCGTGGGCCTAATTTAACAAAACACCAGTGAAGGGAGGTGTCCATTTGATAACCCCAATGATAAACTTGCATCTATATGAATTTTTATTTTTTTATTTTTTTAAAGAGCCAGTTAATATGTAGGTAGCTGTTTTTGCATACTGAGTTATTTAGTATCCTTAGCATAAGTTGATGTATTCAGTTAGATAATACTGGTTTTGGTTTTCTTAGTTGAGTGCTTATCCTGGAGTTATAGCACGTTCTTTGTCTTTTAATTGTAATTTAGCTACACACAAAGCAGGCCATCAGGAAATGAATAATGTTGGTTACAATTTATCCCTGTTCTCTGGACATTTGTGTATCATGACACATTGGATGGGCTCCATCCTGGATCCTCAGATGAAGCTGAAAACATTTCAGGCGGCTGCCATAGTGGGGGAAGGGTGACATAGTATGGGCCACACCTGCCACGTACAACACCACCAAAAGCACCTTTAGGCTGTGGGCTGAGCATCAAAAATGTGTCTAGAAATAGGATTTCGTGACCCAAGTCACCAAACTACATGAGATTTTCACATATTGTGTAAAAAAATCTATATAAATCACCCCTGAAACTCGATATGAAGAAGACTTGCACATTTTTATTAAATTAGAGGAAAATCAAAAAAATGTCTGGAATTTTTTAGTCCAATCAAAGCACATTTAACATTGAGTTCTCTGCTAGTTGGCCAATCACGCGCTTTGTTTCAGGCTAGCACACAAAATGGCTGAGGGGGCTTCACAGTTGCCTGTTTTACTGGAGATTCCGATGTGTTGTTCTGTGGAATAAATGTCGTGAAAACTTGCAGCAGGTTAATTGTATTTAGTGGGAAAAGCGTTAAAAAGGCTGAAGAAAGTGCTGCGAAGTGGATTAAAGTGCAAGAAAGCCTTCAAAGTCCCTGCTGATGTGCTGGAACACTAAGAAGGCCCCCCATGAATCAACTAACTGAAAGGTAAGACTAAAGTCTGAATTTATGAAAATCTATCTGTATGGACTTTAATTAATTTAATTGCACCATTTTATAATGTGAATAAATTCATTCATTCATTATTCATTCCTTATTCATTCATTCACTCACTCACTTACTCATTCATTCATCAGTCATGAAATTGAGGGCCTAAATTATAACGTAGTCAATTAAACATTGTCACTAATGCCAGCTTGTAGTAGAGTAATAAGTCTTTAACAAATAATCTCGGAGCTGCCTGCGAAAACATACCGGGAAAAAGTGCTCCGATCGCGGGACATAGGTACTCGCGGTAAAGTGAAGCTAAATCATACTCATCAAAACAGGGCTGAGCACAAGCAGAAACACCAACCCACATAAAATTAACTGATAAGTTTCGCAATTAGGGCATAGGAAACTAGAAGGTTTTAATTTAAATGTATAAACGTGCATTTGAAGCAATATTGCTGTGATTTGGTCGACAGAACATAATTTCTCATGTTATTCTCTTGCCATATACAATTCTTGCTTGACCATCCATAAGTGTTGGGTTGAGGCAGGAAGGATTGGGGAATAGACAAAATAGGATTGGGGAATAGACATAACATGACATCCAAGGAAATATCCATTCTAAAAACAATTTTCTGTACATTTAATTTTAGTTTGTAATTATTGTTATCAGTACCCAGGTGCGGTGAAAAGCTCATTCATATCTCACTCTTCGTAATGAAGCTAAACTAGTATCAAGCCAAGTGTATAATTATTTTGATGCCGATATAAGCACAAGACATAACAGAAGTCATCAACTGAATATTTCACAACTTCATTATTTTTATCAGTGATTCCACAATCATAATACAGCATGTCTGAGTCAAGAGTAAATCTTGGGAATTAAAAAAAAACCTGTGATGCATCATGAAAAATAGTGGGTTATGAGGCAACACTAGTTATTTTAAAGAATCACAGCAAAATAAAATCAACATCCCTGTTGATGGAAAAGTTAATGAGCAACGATATTACTGGTGAGCAGATAAGCACATCCAAAGTCTACACCACTTCTACAGTATCCTGCTACTTGATCCAATTAGTGCTGCATAAAAACAGTTACATTCAACAGTATCGTGAAGTAATCAAAATATTTCATTCCTTAAGATGTTAGAAGTACACATTCTCCACAAGCTTATTCAAAAGTTGTACTGACATGTTTGTGTGGGGCAACTTTTGTTTCTGCTGTTAATCCTGTGCACAAATCCCTACAGGATTGATGTAGCTTTAAACCAAGTACTTACTGTGGCATGCGCCAATCAATTCTGAAGGATTCATACGCCTCTTGGACATTCAATTCTACTGCTATCTGTTGTAGAGAAATAAAGGCAAAAGTAAACTCTGTGCATTCAAGATTAGATTTTCAAAGTAAACTGGCTATTTCAGAAGCCCAAATATCAATGTCCTTCATCAAAAACATTTTTGGACTGGCATGACAGAAAATTTACTAAATTACAACAGTCCTCCCAACCCACTCCATCACCCTAAATTAATAATTCCATTCAGATGAAGGGAATAAGCCAGCATGCAAACTATATCTGGTCCCTCAACTTGATACAATGGCATCTGACTTAACTTGCTTACTTCAATGTTCAGGAGACAAGCTGACCCACAGGGAGAAAGTAATTAGCACTGTTCTACAGAGCCTCTGGCCAGAGGCATGTCTGATCTTGCATATCGAAGACAACGCAGCTCAGTTTAAGCCACATTGCTAAATCTCAGTTCAAGACACAATAGCGAAATTTGAACAAGTCTGAATGAAATCCTGTTTTTAAGCATCTTAACCATTGCATGTAAATTACATTACTTTCCATATATCATTAATAATTATGACTGTTTTCATGATTGGCAAACAGATACTCAGCAAGCTGAAAATATCCTTTCCCTATCTTTAATTACCACTGTAACCATGCTGATGTAATGTTAAAATATGGCTGCAAAAGATACAAAGAAAAATAGGTGCAGGAGTAGGCCATTCGGCCCTTCGATAATCTAAAAACCAATAATAAAACAATTCAAATTGTGTTTTACAAGAGGCGTTTACTGAAAAAGACTATCTCTGTATGTTAGTATCTGAACTATAAAATTGCCTTTAAATTAATGAAACTTTTACCCAATTTTTACACCAAAAATCATATTCCCTACCCATTATAATCCAAATATCCGTATCACGTACAGTGACCATGCAACACAAACAATTCATCCAGTTTTAATGCATTGTGTAAATAAAAATATTTGTTTGTACAACAAATATTTCATATAGATCAACTCATACAATCCATATTTTCCCTACATTCTTTAATGCTGTTAAGATTGTATATTTGAGTAGCAGAATGATGTAACCATTCTCCATCTTAATTTCCTCAACCAATGTCCTTTCTCTACAAACTATTATCTGTTCATTGCCACTTTATCATATATCATCTTAATTAAAATTTGATGGCATAGTAGTTATATTATAGATCGAGCAACCCAAATGTGCGTACAATTAATGCAGAAGATGTGTTCAAATTCAATGGACCTGGGGAAATGTAGTTACCTAAATAAATCAGGAATTAAAAAGCTGCCAGTAAAAGTGAAGCTATTTGATGATCATAACAATATCTCTGACTCGCATGTCCTTTGGGCAAGAAATATGATGCTTTTCCATGGTCTGATCCAAACGACTCCTGACCCATAAAAATACAATTAGCTCTTTGTTGCTCTGTAGTTTGGTAAGATGCACAGCTCCATGAAACTATTAATACAAATAAAATAACGAGGCACCTGATACAAGACATATTAAAGCCAGCCAAACAAATTATTAAAGTAACTCAGCAGGCCAGGCTGCATCAGTGGAGGAAAATGGACAGATTATATTTCAGGGGTCGGGACCTTTCTTCAGACTAATAAATCAGATAAGTTCCAATCCAAAATGTTGTCGTCTATTTTCCACCACAGATGTTGCCTGGCCCACCAAGTTCACCAGCAACTTGTTTTTTGATCAAGTTTTCAGCTTCTGCAGTCCCTGTGTCTCCACGTGAATGCTCGTTGATCTTGCATAATACTCCTCATCAATAACAAAGGATGGGAATCTGCCCCAATTTTAGTTAGCCTTCCACCTGATGTAATCATATATAAAATATTGCATATTATTAACAATATTCCAGGTTCTTGAATCATGATTACCAAGTATGTCTGAATATTGTCATGCATATTGACTGGTTGCATCATGGCCTGGTTTGGCAACTCGAACGTCTACGAATGAAGGAAATTACAAAAAGGCAGCCAGCATCATCAAGGACCCACAGTATCTCCGAAAATTTGTCCTACAAATCTCGCCACACTTAACTAAACTAGCTTAGTATAGCTCTTACATTGTCACCAATCTGAGATAAAATATTGCCCAACAGTAGAGTCAACCCAGAGTAGTGTAATCAAGAACCAGAGGGCTTAGGTTTACAGTGAGAGGGGAAATATTTAATCCAAACCCGAGGGACAATTTTTTTTTCAGAGGGTGGTGGTTATATAGAACGAGCTGCCAGAGGAGGTAGGCAGAGTGACGCAGCGGTAGAGTTGCTGCCCGACAGCACCAGAGACCCAGTTTCAATCCTGACTCTGGGTGCAGTCTGTACAGAGTTAGTATGTTCTCCCTGTGACTGTGTGTTTTCTACCTTACAGCGAAAAGGTCAAGAGTACTCTCAACTTGCACATTGAGTGCAGCACCAACAGACAAACTTCAACACAATCTATGATAAAACAGCACATTCGATGATATCCCAGAGGCCATCTTGAACAATTATTCTCTTGACTACCAGCTGACAATTGGTGTACTGGATACTGCAATAGCTACTTCAATCGTTTCTCTGAAACCAGCAAACTTTATCATCCAGTATTAAAAATGCAATTGGCACTTTGGAACAATATTCCAAAGGAACAAACCACTCTGAAACCACCCCTCTCGGAAAGACAATCTCAACCCTATAACATTCAAAAAGTATCCATGCTACCTGTACACATCCCCTCAGTGCTGGCTGGATAACAAATGTTGGCTCTGCACTGGATCTCCACAATCCATAAATGAATAATGTTATTTATTAGTTAAAAGGGCCTCGACCCGAAACTTCACCTATCCATATTCGCCGGAGATGCTGCCTGACCTGCTAATTCCAGCACTATGTAGGAAGTGGGGTAGTATTCTCCCAACATCTCTCAGTTGAATTTTCTGGGCCTCCATTAACACTGGCCAGAGTTCCACTAAGTTTTGTTCTATCCACATGCATATTGCTCCAAAATGTTCCCTGAACACTACAAATGAAACCATAACCAAGGAAGATCGATACAAAATGTTGGGGCAACTCAGCGGGTCAGGCAGTATTTCTGGAGAAAAGAAACAGGTACGTTTCGGGTCATACCCTTCTTCAGGCTGAATATCTGACCATACCTTCTGAACTTGTAGTCGGTAGGGCAGTACTCTGCATATCGCCAACTTGGATATGTTGTGCATGACACTAACGTGCTGTTAGTGCCTCCTTAAAACTGTCTAGTTAAGGTGATTTGACTATATTGTTGTCTAGTTTATTCCATTCCCTTTTTATTCCATTTTATTTTATATCCCTAGTTTATTCCATTCCATAACCAAGGAAACTGTCTGAAGAAGGGTCTCAACCCCGAAACGTCACCCGTTCCTCTCTCCAGAGATGCTGCCTGTCCCGCTGACTATTGTGTCTATCTTCTTGTGTCCAGCTTCTTGTGTCTATCTTCGGTTTAAACCAGCATCTGCCGTTCCCTCCGACACAAACACGTCCATATATTTGCTATTGATTTCACTACGTTAAAAGTGCATAGAATGAGCCTAATGCAAACCGGATGAAAGAGCATGGATCAAACTTGCACACTAAAAGGTACATTTGAACTGTTGCGCTTCCACTAGGTTAGAGGGGATCAGCAGCAGTGGGAGCCAGAGAGGGGCCTTGTGGGAAATGTAGTCCGAACTCCCGCCAACACAGAGCGACTGAACCGACAACGAACTACAGCTCCCGGCAGCCCCCGCGTCCGGCGCGGCCTACGCCCATTCCTGCACCCACGGCTCCTCACCTGCTCCACCGAAGTTACTGTCACCACATTTTCGTCTTTAAATTTTTCTTTGAAGTGGTGGTCGCGGAAGCATCTCAGTGGGGTGGTTGGCTGTGCCATGGCGACGGGAGCGGCGTCGGCCTCGTCGGCAGCTTCCCTTCCTCTCCCCTCCTCTCCTCTCCTCTCAAGCCTCACTCAGCATCACTTGCACTCGCCGGCAACTCCAACAGCAACCAGAGAGGGACAAGCCTTCCGCTCAAACGCCAAGCTCGTTGTGCGTCTCTCCTGGTTGGTGAGCTCCAATCTTCCAGCTGCTTCAATTGGACCTGCCGGCTTTTGCCCAGGTAACCCAGGATTCGCAGACAAAAACACCATTCCTGAAATACTTCCAAAGGATCGTCCCTGTCAGTGCAACTGCTCTGGAAGAGCAGAAACGTCCTCATTGTCCCCAATAACCCACTCGAGTCCAGAGAAAGCATTCATTTGCTAGTTTCCTTTTTATTTCATTGAATTGAATTGCATTCGTTTTATTGTTTTATGCATTTTGTCGAGTTTTACTGTTTTTAATTTACTTAAGAAGCGGGAGCATGAATAGAGCATCTGGCCCAGCAAACCTGTTCGACTATTCATCTTCTATCACATCACTGTTTTCCTGCACCATTTCCATTTCCTTGTATCCCTTAATGTTCAGAAATCTATTGATCTATGTTTTAAAACAATTCAGTAACAGAGCCTCCAAGAATTCCAAAGATTTTCCCAATACATGGCATAATTTTACATGATGTTATTAATATAAATTAATATTGAACGTTTCTTGGGAAAATTATTACATTTTGATTCAATACTCTTACATGCCAATGCCTAAAATGTGTGTTAACAAGATCTTTGTAATTGTTACTGACATTTATTTCAACATACCACAGATTCCTGAATTTAAAATGAAATTATGGGTTCTAGAAACTTAATTCATATGTATTTTTACTTGGTCTAATATCGCCATTCTGTTCAAATTCTTGCTTCATGTGTTCTTTATAGATGAGGGAGTTTAAAGTCGATTGCATCATGGTTATCAGATGAATTTCCCTGGAGAGATTGAGGAGGGAAATAAATTGGATCATCTCATGGTCATTGATGTATTTGGCAGTACCTCTGGATTGAAGATGAGTTGTTTCCAGTCCTGCGGTAACTGATGTGGTCAGTTTTGGAATCTTAAGCACTTCCACAGATGAGGCCTGGTGTAAGGTGAGTAGTTTGTGAGATGGTTGTTCCTTCCATCTTTACACTGAACTGCTTTGTGTTCCCAGCATATAAACACAAGGTTCTCAACACTTTTCTGAATGCTCCTCATCCACTCAGAGTGGTCATAGGTACGAGATTCCCATGAATCAGTGGAGATGTTGCATTGTTTATCAGGGAGGCTTAGAACACATCCTTGAATTTTTTTTTTAGCTTTGTGCAGGGTGATCTCTTCCCATGACTCAGTTAGGAATAGCTTGTCTATTTTAGGATAAAATCAAATGCTAGCTTCACCCAACACCTCAGGCTACATCTCATGCCATAAGGAATAGTAGTAGAATTAGGCCATTCGGCCCATCAAGTCTACTCTGCCATTCCATCATGGCTGATTTATCCTAACCCCATTCTCCGGCCTTCTCTCCATAACCTCTGACACCTAAACTAATCACTCTGAGAAAAGAAGCAGAGCAACCACTTCAGTTTGAAGATCTTTATGATGAAGACACATCGTCAGGACTTCACGCTGAAGCATTCATTGTGTTTCACATCCCGCAGATGTGGCCCGACCAACTAGGTGTTTCCACCAATTCCTGGTTTCATTTGGAATCTGTAGGTGTCTAAGCAATGTGGCCTGCCATCATAGCCATCTGAATACAATCAGGCCTTGCTGTTGGGAATGTTGAGAGGATATTAACATTGGTTTCTTATCCTTGGTGCATTTGGCGAACTTTGTAGAGACAGCATTGGTGATATTTTTCTAGTGCCTTGAAATGTCTGCTGTAGGTCTGAGAAGCAGAAGGAAAGGGATCACTGCTGCTTTGTGGCCAGTTTTGAAATCTTGACATTTATGTATCCTTTTCTTGAATTTACCGAAGTCTGTGCTGGTGCAGTTGTGAATGTAATCAATGACAACTGACTTTGCAGAAAGGTAGCTGCTGAGATATGAGAAAGGGGTCCACATTTCCTTGTGCTTGCACTCATAGCCATTGAGTGAACCCATACTCATGTGTCCTTTATACTGCTTCTGTGTATGGGTAAAACTTCTGTGTGCAGTTGAAGGTGGTGTATCCAGTAGTTTTATGTTGACACCTTTCAAAAATATTCGTGCTTGAACCTCAGAGGGATGCTATGTGTCACGGTGGCATTTCACCAAAGGCATGTATACAGCAAATGGTTACCTGCTGTAGTCATTCTGGCAACCAAGAGCAGAGTTAACACTGAAGAGAGACACAAAATGCAGGAATAACTCAGTGGGTCAGGTAGCATCTCTGGAGAAAAGGAATAGGTGATGTTTCGGGTCGAGACCCTTCTTCAGACTCTTTTACACTGAATTGACTCTGTTTTGCTGTTGTCATGTGGCATTGGCTATGAACTGTTCTGTATCAGGCTCCTTTGATGCCAAACATATTTATGATCTTTTAATCTTCTTCCTGATGCATCCAGCAGCTTGCCCTATTGAGCCTTGACTCTGTTTATTCTCCAATCCATCCTGGCTTGAGGGAATTGCCAACAATTACATCCTGTCTCAGAAGAAATGGTTTGTCCAGTGAAAAATGAATCTTTTCAACGTCTGTTGCACCACTCTGTGGAGACTTCAGGAACTTTAAAATCCAGAAGCAATCGTAACAGCAAGTGGAAATCTTTCAGACAAGGACGTGAAAGTAGTTGACAACCTCATTGAACAGTCGACGCTCATCCTGCTGATGAACACAGATTCACTCAGGTGTGAGTGAGTAGGAGATCACAGGGCCATTAGTTTCAAAAGAGCAGAGCTGATTGACACCAGTGTTGACTATGAGATCAGCTATGTATGAGAAACAAGGAACTGCAGATATTGGTTTACAAAAAAAATGAAACAAAGTGCTGGAGTAACTCGCTGTACCAGGCAGCATCTGTGGAGAAAATGGATAAGTGACGCTTTGGCTTGGGATCCTTCTTTAGACTGATCAGTCTGAAGAAGGGTTCCAACCTGAAACGTCACCTATCCATGTTCTCCAGGGATGCTGCCTGATCCACTGAGTTATTCCAGCACTTTGTGTCTTCTTTATCAGCTGTGTATTATTTTGGATAAAGTTTACACATGAGGCACGGCTATCCAGGCTGTTGAAAGAGCAATGCTCCCACTTGAGTGTTGGAGGGGTAGTGTGTATTCATGGCTGCATTTCACCAAGAACAACAGAACATAAATATTACTGTTTGAATAGGAATGTGATCAACACAGCCTTTCCTTGTTCTCGTGATTGCTTAGTTGATAAAGAGATTGGTGAAGGAAAGTGCAGAGATCTTCAGAAGGTAGTCCTCACAAACACGGGTATTTGCAGCCTCATTCTGTTTATTAAACTCACCCGCACAGTGGCAATAGGGAATAACTCCTGTAATTCTGCGAGTATTTAAATGTTTGTTCTTCATACAACCACTGCCACTTCCTTGGAGTGGCATCTTATAAATCGTGGCCTTTACCTGCTGGTGCTGTGAAACCAGATGAACATCTTTCTTAGCTTCTCATCATGCAGACAGGTCAAGCCAATCCTAACTTCCATTCCTCCTCATTTCCCTGCACCCTGCAGCAACATCTCTCACATGTGCACCAGTTTCTTGGTGCTTCATATGCCTCTTGCATAAATTAAGGGATTACAATAGCCAATTAACCCACCAGCAAATATTTGTGATATTGGAGGATACCAGACAGAATACCCATTAGAAACTAATGCAGTGGTAGGCAAAATGTGTGAACTACAAGCAGGCAGCACTGGAGGTTAGAATCCAACCCACGATCCTGAAGGTGAGAGGCAGCAGCACTAACAGTGGGCTGTTCTGTGTATAAAAGCAGTTGTTTTTCTCTGGTGAATCTTTCGGATAATCTTTGTTGCACTGTCTCGTTGGCAAGTATATTCTTTTTTAAAATTGAAGACCAAAACTGCTCACAATGCACCAGTTGCAGAAAGTCACATTTACTCCAGCATTCAAATTCCCTCTCAATTGCTCATTGCAGCAATTTATTTATTTGTAATAACCCATTAACCCATGAAGATGCTTTTGAGCAATTCAGTTGTTTTTTTTTTTTTTATACAAAGAAGTGGACAAACTCTACATTTTTCTAACTGCTGAACTGCTCCTTTCACACTAATATTGCAGACATGATGGGATTATTTGTATCCTCTCATGATACAGTTTTTTTAAATTCTGCTCTACTCTTTTAAATCATATTTTTAATCTACAACAGGTTTCATTGTTTCAAAGCAGGATCAATGAGAATCAGTTTGTACACAGCAAGATCCCACACATCCTAATAAAATAAGCAGATTACTTTTTTAAACTGTTCGCTGAGGGATTAGCACTGTTCGGGACCAGTGTTGGCAAGGTTTGTATAAAATGTTAGGATTTGCAAATTCCGCTTTGCCTCTTATTTGTAACTGCACGAAGTTATTTTAAATGCGTAAGTTTGAATTAATCATTTGTTGTGATAGTTCAACTCTGGAAGAGGGATCTATAATTGGGCTGTAGCCCCGTGTTCTTTATCTGTGCAGTTCTGCTGTACTGCGTCATGATGGATGAATCATAGCTTCACAAGGAATGACTTTACATGTGAAGCTTGTCCATACGACTTCATAAATCACTGCAAATTGATTCTCTGGACATTCGAGTCTGATTTTCATATCGACAGGTGCACCGAAGTACGACTTTGCTCTCCCACTTAACTTGTTCCTGCATATACGTCATTTGTCCATGTGCTATTTATTCTCTTCATGTGGATGGGTAATAAGCATTGGCCTTGCCAGTGATTCTTACATCCATAAATATATTCTTTTTAAAAATTACTGCACTGAAATTATAAATTCGGGGCGGCACAGTGACTCAGCTAGTAGATTTGTTGCCTCATAGCACCAGAGACCCAGGTTCAATCCTGAACTCGGGTGCTGGCTTTGTGGAGTTTGCACATTCTCCCTGTGAACACGTGGGTTTCCTCCTGGTGCTCTGGTTCCCCCCACATCCCAAAGATGTGCGGGTTTGTCCTTTGTAAATTGCCCCTCGTGCACAGAGAGTGGATGAGAAAAGGGGATAACATAGAACTGGTGTGAATGGGTGATTGATGGTTGGCATGCTTTTTCTCTGAACTAAATTCTGCACCCTGACATGTTCCAGGCTGTAGTCAAGTGGCATTTATTGCCATGTGCACAGTATTGTGAGGTAGAGGTACAAAGAAAAGGCAGAAGAAGATGTTTACGTTCTGGTGCCCATGTGAGCAGGGTCTGATAGAAATTGTCTTCCAGAAGATGGTATCGTTAAAGGTGTAAGTAATGTAAACAGTCGAACTTAGGTGCACAAAGCATATTTTCCACACACACATTGGAAATATCTTTGAATGTATAGGAAAGAACTGCAGATGCTGGTTTAAATCGAAGATAAACACAAAATGCTGGAGTAACTCAGCGGGACAGGCATCATCTCTGGAGAGAAGGAATGGGTGATGTTTTGGGTCGAGACCCTTCTTCAGTCTCTGTAGAGTCTTCTAAATATCTTTGAAACTTACTTATTTGAGTTAAACACAAGTTCTGGAGGAATTCAGCTGGTCAGGCAGCATCTGTGGATGGAGTGGACAGATGATGTTTCCAATGGGGATCCTACTTCAGCTTCTTCGGTTTGTTATAGATTTGCATGCAGTCCAGGAGCTTTATGACTTTTGCTAATGTACATGCTGTTATTTATCATATCACTGCAACCTTCTATATTCTCCTGTGTGTACTATATGTATCTACTGTAAGGATCGTTCAGAGATCCTGCTTTTAAGGAAAAACCCTCAGACACTTATTTCTTGCTGTCATCTTTCACTTAAACTGATTTCCATGGCAACAGCAGGTTCTACCACTCAGACAGAGATTAAGATAGTAAAATTAAGCGTGTAGAATGGAACTGCAGATGCTGGTATGTACCGAAAATAAACGGGAGAAAAAGGAAGAGTGAAGTTTCGGGCCAGGACCCTTCTTCAGACAATTAAGTTAATTGTCCATCTAAAATTAAGTCTATCTACTTACTCCAACAGATATGTTAACATGGCATCTATGCTGTAAATGCTCATTCTAAAGTCTTGTATTGCTTTCTGTTTTGCAACCTGTGACTGGCTGCATTTCATTGTGCAAACAATAAATGGAGAATGACGCATCAGGATTTAACTGAACTTCTGCCAGCCTGAGTTTCTACTCTCTGGAATAAAAAACTGTTTCGTTGTTGCTACACAAACTTCCACATGGAAGAACTAGGAAAATTGATTGTTGTGGTCAGTCTCAACATAATTGTATTTGATGACTTGTTGTTGCAGTTAAACATTTAACTTTTATACAGTTATTTTCTTTGTATTTCACCATTTTAATCTACTTGTACCTCGTGCATTTGTTCCCAGCTCTTTATTGTGCTATTTTGTCTTAGAGAATAGTTGAGGAATTATAGGCCGTGATATAATGAATGCCACAAGAGGGCAGCAGTCTGTCTGTTTATGTTTCATCTGGAAAATTGAACCGTTAGCACTGTAGCACTCTCACAATACTACACTGGAATTGCTGTTTATATTTTTGTGCTGAACTGTCTGGAAGTGGAATTGAGCCTTCCAGCTCAAAGGTCAGACTGGTAACAAATCAGTCACAAATGCCAATGGCAGATTTATTTTAACATTCATAAATAAGATAAGATTAGCCACTAAGATAAATCATGATTTGATTACATTTTAAGTTCTTCAGAGTATCTTTCCAAGACTCAATCATCTGAGCTACATCATCATCATTGGCCTTCCATTAAAAGGCCTGATGTGTGAACAAACATAATTGACTAATGTTTAAATCCATTTAGAACATTTAAGAAACAAGCAACCTTGCTTGGAAACAGCAAGAATTAGACAAGTGAAACAATGGTTAATGTAACATAATTAAACCAATCACAAAAACAAGCCAAAGGTCAGAAGCTGGGTACTTAGCAGCGACTGGCTTGTCTCCTGATATCCTCATCATCAACAAGTTGCAAGTCAGATGTCTGATGGATTACTCTTCACTTACCTAGATAAGTGCAGCTCCGACATTTCTCTAGTTTAGGTTACTTCAGTTTAGAGACCCAGCGTGGAAACAGGCTCCTTGGCCCACCAAGGCCAACGATCACCCATACGCTAGTCTATCTTGCACACACGTGACAATTTACAAAAACCAATTACCCGACAAACCCCTTGGAATGTGGGACTGTGAGGCAGCAACTCTACTGCTCCACCACTGTGCCACTCTAGAAGCTCAACAACTTTTAGGACAAAACAGTTCAATTTGGTGACACCTTCCACCTTCTCCAGGTGCTTTGGTTTCCTCCCACACTCCAAAGACGTACAGATTTGTAGGTTATTTGGCTTTGGTAAAATTGTAAATTGTCCCTAGTGTGTACGATAATGCTAGTGTATGGAGTGATCACTGGTCAGCACGAGCTGAAGGGCCTGTTTCTGCGCTGTTCTCTAAACTAAACAAAACAAAATCCCCCATAGTCTGTTATTCCCCTCAAATGGTTGACCGGAATCAAAGCGCACCTCCAGTCATTGAAAAGGAAACCCATTACAATGGATAAGGCAAACATTTGTTCTGTCACCCTTTAAGATATCACACTCTAAGTTATTAAACGCATTTGCAAATAAGGACCCCAAACTCCTTGAAATGCCCACTGTTAGTTTCTAAGAATTATGGTTCAATGAATTGCCAGATACACATGTGGGTTGTGCTGACAGGGACATTTAGTATTCAGCTGTGAGGTTGTACTGCTCAAGAAAACATCTCATAATGAGCGGTACATTCTTTCAGCTATAATTAGCTTTTGTAGTCCTTTCCAAATGTTTTTTTATTGAAACCAGAGTTATATTTACATTGAGAAACTCTGATATCTTCAACAAACTCAATTCATACCAGCCATCATGACAATTTATTCTGCTCGTGATTGTGAATTGAGAGGAAAGCAGAGGGCTTTGAACTAAAAGCAAAAGAAAACTGCAGGTGCTCTTGGTCTGAAACCAAGGGGTGCATCAACTTACTTGTTGAAAATTGGTACTTTTGGTCAATAAAGTGTTAAAAGTGCAGAGTGATTAAAGTATCTTTAATAATAATAATAATAATAATAATAATAATAATAATATTTATTTATATAGCACTTTTTAAACAAAATCACTTTGAACCAAAGTGCTTTACAGAGATTGATCAAATTAATTGAATAGATTAAATGTCAATAAATTCATACAAAATAAAAAAAGAAAAAGAAAAAAGGAAAAAGACACAGAACAGTACACTATAGAAATCAACAAGAAACGTCTTTAGTTTAGAGACATAGCGTGGGAACAGGGCCGTTGGCCGACCGAGTCCAGGCTGACCATTGATCACCAGTGTGATGGTCATATCAAAGGTACAGTTAGAAAGTGGATCGGTGACCACCAAAAAAAGCAGTAGGCAGAGAGTACAAAAATTCCCTGTGGCCATTTCTCTCCCAAAACGTATACCCTTTTGGATATTGTTGGGGGATGACCGTTCAGAGGAGAGCAGCAGCAGCAGCAGTCAGATCTGTGGCACCAGGTCTATCTCTGAGGCTTAGTGGTGTAGGGTGAATTCAAACAGGCTATAGTGATAGAAGACTCATTTGGCAGGGGTACAGACAGGGTATTCTGTGGCTGCAAATGGGACGCCAGGACAGTGTGTTGCCTCTCAGGATCCAGGGTCCAGGATGATTCGGAGCAACTGCAGAACATTCTCAAGGGGAAGGGGGAGCAGCCAGGTCATTATGCACATTGGCACAAATGACCTAGGTAGTAAAAGGGATGAGGTCCTGCATGGTGAATAGAGGGAGTGAAGCAAAAGTTAAAAAGCAGGACTTCAGATTAATAATCTCCAGATTACCATTGGTGCCACATGCTAGTCAGGGTATGAATAGGAAGATAGGATAGTTGAATGCATGGCTGAGGAGTTGGTGCAAAGGGTATGGATTCAGATTTTTGGACCTTTTGGGAGCTCTTCTGAGGCAGAGGTGACCTGGACAAACGGGGCAGGTTATACCTGAACTGGAAGGAGACCAATATCCTGGCAGGCAGATTTGCTAGTGGTACACGTGAGGGTTTAAACTAGAATGGCAGGGGCACGGGATTCAATACATTAGTGAAGCAGGTGGGAGGCTGGACGTTAGTACCAAAGTCAATGGCAGCGTTCGACAAGATAGTCAGAAGCACAGAGGGAGTGAGGAAAGACTTGCAGTAGATTGTACCTATTTCAATAGATAATAGACAATAGGTGCAGGTGTAGGCCATTCGGCCCTTCAAGCCAGCACCGCCATTCAATGTGATCATGGCTGATCATCCCCAATCAGTATCTCGTTCCTGCCTTCTCCCCATATCCCCTGACTCCACTATCTTTAAGAGCCCTATCTAGTAAGTAAGTAAGTTTTATTTATATAGCACGTTTTTAAGTCGCGTTCTAGCTCTCTCTTAAAGTATCCAGAGAACCGGCCTCCACAGGCAGAGAATTCCACAGACTCACAACTCTCTGTGAGAAAAAGTGTTTCCTCGTCTCCGTTCTAAATGGCTTATCCCTTATTCTTAAACTGTGGCCCCTGGTTCTTGAGTCCCCCAACGTCGGGACCATGTTTCCTGCCTCTAGCCTGTCCAAACCCTTAACAATCCTTTATGTTTCAATTCCCTCTCATCCTTCTAAACTCCAGAGTGTACAATCCCAGCCGCTCCATTCTCGCAGCATATGACAGTCCCGCCATCCCGGGAATTAACCTTGTAAACCTACGCTGCACTCCCTCAAAAGCAAGAATTTCAGTCCAAGAGGCCTGGCAGGTAAGGCCAATGAACTCACGGCGTGGATACATACGTGCGAGTCGTACATTATTGCATAATCTATCTCTATACTTATAAAACTCTGATCTTGGATGTGTGTGTTTATTTGTGTGTATGTGTGATTTTCGTATGCATTTCACATCTCCTCGAAAACACGACGTGCTAACGGTGAATATTTTACATATTCCGATAGAGATTTACGCCATGATGTAAAAAATCGATTTATCTGAAAATTTCATGCATTATTTCTCAAGTTATGTTCGCAAATCTCAAATAACTTAGAAAATAATGAGCTAGTCTCGCTGATGACATCACAATGGATTTGACTGCCTGCCTTTGCTCGCGCTGCGAGTGACGTCACCCCTGTTATGTCTTCTGTACTTCTTGGCTTCTTAACTGTCACTTTAAATTTGTCATTTAGCGTTTTTAAACTGTTGCTCGGGTCATGCTGCGCGTTCCGCTGGGCTCCTTGAAGTTCTAGAACATGGCGGCGGTTGTTATCTCCGCGCGGGGCCGCTCAGTGGGAAGGTGGCCGTGGCAGCCATTACTCCCTCTAGGAGAGGCCGTCAATGGGGACCTGCGATTCCTCCATCGATCGCAGGGTCTCGGGGAATCGTGATGCCTTTTCCTCGCTGGTGATCCTCATCCTACCTAGTGATCTCTGGCCATCACGGGGGATGACCTCCTCTCCGTCTCCCCCGCCCGATCGTCTGTCACGCGGGTGGGTGGACTTCCCCTCGCGGAAGCCACGATCGGCCGGCCCTCCACTGCTTTTGACCGTCCTCAGATCGCGCCCGCCCATGGCCTCCCTCAAGTCTCTGCCACCCTTTCACCGTGGGCCCAGCAACCCGCTCATCGTGGGGCCCCTCCCCCTCCCCCTCTCTCTCCCCCCCTCCACTCTCTCTCCCCTCCTCCTCTCCCCCCCTCCTCCTCCCCCCCCTCCTCTCTCCCCCCCTCCTCTCCCCCCCCTCCTCCCCTCTACTCCTCTCTCCCCCTCCCCTCTACCCCCCTCCTCTCTCCCCTCCTCTCTCTCCATCCCTCTCTCTTCCCTCCCCTCTCCCCTCCTCTCTCTCCCCGTCCCTCTTCCCCTCCTCTCTCTCCGCCCTCCCTGCCCCCCTTCCCCCTACCCGCTTCCACCCTCCCCCTCCATCTTCCTCCCTCCCTCTCTATTTTTTTTAAAAAATCAAAGTCAAAGTATCCTATTGTCATTCCGACCTTTCAGTCTGAACAAAATTTTGATGCCTTGCGGTCATACATATAATAAAATAACAAAACACACAATAAACACAAATTTAACATCCAGCACAATGAGTTCACCAGACACCTCCTCACTGTGATGGAAGGCAAAAGTCTTAAAGTCTTTGTATCTTCCCTCCTTGCTTCCCATCTGCGCTGATGCGATCCAGGCCTCCGATGTTGTGACCCCACCGGGTGATGGTAAGTAATTCCCGCGACTCAACCATGCTCCGCGAACGGGCTGGTTCGAACTCCGCGGCCCGGGGTGGTCGAAGCTGCCACCCTCCAGTCCAGCGGACGAAGCTGTGTTGCGGGAGCTCCGGAAAAACAAGTCATCAACCTGTGACCTGCGAGCTCCCAACGATGTCGTCCACTGGCCCGCGGCCGAACCTCCGAAGTCGGGCCGTCGCCTCCTCAGCTCCGAGTCGGGCCGCTGCCAAAAGCCGGAACGCCTCCTCAGCTCCGAGTCGGGCCGTCGCCTCCTCCGCTCCTAGTCGGGTCGCCGCCTCCTCAGCTCCGAGTCGGGCCGCTGCCGAAAGTCGGAATGCCGCCTCAGCTCCGAGTGGGGCCGCCACCGGAACGCAGCCTCAGCCCCGAGTCACACTGAGTTCTGCTAGCTAGCAAGTGCAAATGCATTTTATTTTTAAGTTTAAAAATGAGGGAGGGTGCATAAGGCGAAATAAGCAGCCCCTGCGCAGTCGTCGGCTATGGATGAGTGGTGGAATATTGCGTTGGGGAACGGGTTGCGTTGGGGGACCAGGCCTCCCGTGTGACCGGGACCCAACGGGCCCCACTTCGGCTAGTTACATATAAAAACCCTGCTACAGGAGAGACAGGACTAGCAGCTTAACATTCCAAGAAAAACAGGTCATCAACCTGTGACCTGCGAGCTCCCGACGATGTCGTCCACTGGCCCGCGGCCGAACCTCCGAAGTCGGGCCACCGCCGCCTCAGCCCCGAGTCGGGCCGCTGCCACCTCAGCTCCGAGTCGGGCTGCTGCCAAAAGCCGGAACGCCGCCTCAGCCCCGAGTCGGGCCGCTGCCGGAACGCAGCCTCAGCCCCGAGTCACACTGAGTTCTGCTAGCTAGCAAGTGCAAATGCATTTTATTTTTAAGTTTAAAAATGAGGGAGGGTGCATAAGGCGAAATGAGCAGTCCCTGCTCAGTCGTCAGCTATGGATGAGTGGTGGAATATTGCGTTGGGGAATGGGTTGCGTTGGGGGACCAGGCCTCCCGTGTGACAGGGACCCAACGGGTCCCACTTGGTCAAGTTACATATAAAAACCCTGCTCCAGGAGGGACAGGACTAGCAGCTTAACATTCCAAGGTACGTGTACTTCAGGAGGATTGAAGAACATACTTAAGAATGAAATCAGGAATACAAAAGGGGGACATAAGATAGCTGTGGCAGATTAAATTAAGAAGAATCCAAATAAATCTTATGTACATTAAAGGAAAGAGGGTAACCTGAGAGAAAATAGGTCCTCTTAAAAACTAATGTGGTCATCTCTGTGTGGGCTGCAGGAGATGAGCAAGGTCCTCAATGCATATTTCTCCTCTGTATTTTACCATGGAGAAAATAATTAGCTTAGGAAACTTGGGAAAGTGAATGGAGATGGCTTGAGGTTTGTCCATCTTACAGTCAAGGATGTGCCGAATGTACCAAGATATATGTGGGTAGATAAATATCCTGGGCTTGATTAGATATATCCAAGGAAACTGGGAATCTGGCGAAAAAATTACAGGAGTCCTGACTGAGATTTATGAATATTGGACACAGGTGAGGTGCCGGTAGATTGAAGGTGGTGAAGATGGTTTTCAAGAATAACAGCAGGATCTTGATCAGTTGGACAAGTGGGTTGAGGAATGGCTAATAACGAGGAATGTGTATAGTTCAGATGTGTGAGGTGTGGCGTTTTGGGAAGTCAAACCAGGGCAGGACCTTCACAGTGAATGGCATGTAGAGCAGAGGGATCAAGGTGTACAAGTACATAGTTGTGAACGAGGGGTTTCAGGTAGATAGGGTGGTGAAGAAGGCGTTTGGCACACGGCTCTTCGTCAGTCATGGAATTGAGTATAGAAATTAGGATGTAAAGTCATGGTTGTACAAGTTGTTGGTTATTGTATTCAATTTTGGTCACCCAGCTATAGGAAACATGCCATTAATCTGGAAATGGTGCAGAGAAGATTTAGGAAAATGTTGCCAAGACTTGGCCTCAGCTATAGGATGAGGTTGGACACGTTAGGACTTTATAACTTGTGCAGGAGGCTGAGGGGAGGTGTATAGATTCTGGAGGGGAACAGATAGGGTGAATGTCTTTTGACCCTTGTTAGGGGAATCAAGAACTAGAGGGCTTAGGTTTAATATGAGAGGAGAAGGATTTAATAGGATCTTTTCACACAGGAATGAGCTGTCTGAGGAAGTAATCGAGGTGGATACAATAACAACATTTAAAAGACATTTGGATAGACGCATGAATAAGAAAGCTTTAGTGGGACATGGGCCAAATGCGAGCAAATGTTACGAGCTTAGATGGAGCTTCTTAGTTGGCATGGATCCGTTGGGCCAAAGGGCCTGTTCCCATGTTCTGTGACTCTCTGACTCTGACTCTCTGATTTGTGAAACAAACTAAATTCGAGCCAGAAAGGAAGATTGCTGATACTGGCAATATCAGAATCTGTGAAGCACGTCTTTTAACAGCTGGCTTTAAAATGTCATGGATTTAACATTGAGATAATTTCATTACTTTCAGAGCCAGAGGCAAAAATAGTTTCTCAACAGATGGGTCATGAACAAATTGGACAAAAAAATTATATATGACTGCCCCCATCTAGCTGGGTGTATTATTCCAGCATTTTACAATTACTGTAGAATTTATTGACCTACCACATTTCTTCAATTATTTTATATGTAAGTACTAAAAGAAAGCTATATCACTTTCAGTTAAATGAAACAAAGAAGCAGCAAACTAAAGATGACTATGATTCCGGAAACAACTCATTGGAATATTGATGTACCTCTGGGCTGATAAAAAAAAAATAGCCTGGAGATAGATCTGGTTTTAATTTAGTCCTTGTCTGAATCCAATATCCCATAACTGTAAGTTTAACCCACAGATGACTCTCATGACTAATTGAAATGAATACAAGTGAAATAGGAGGTGCTCTTCCTCCAATTTGCATGTGGCCTCACTCTGATGGTGGAATAGGCCCAGGACAGAAAGGTCAGTGTGGGACTGGGAAGGGGAGTTAAAATGTTTGGCAGCCAGATGATCGCGTAGGTCTAGACGGACTGAGCAAAGGTGTTCAGTGAAATGATCACCCAGTTTGCAGGCAGTCTCGCCGATATATAGGAGCCCACACTGAGAACAATGGATACAGTAAATGAGTTCAAATTAATAAAAGGTAAATTAGTGACTGATGCTCAACAGACAAACCATCGGCTTGCTTGGAGAATGGAGACGGGAATCATTTCACAGAAGCAGGACACCATTGAAGGTTTTGTTTGAAGGCTTTCAACAGCTGAGCGAGGATGGGCTGAATCTCTGACTGACTCAGAGCAGTATCTCCGACTGATGTCTCTCCCACATCTCAGAATGTGACAGTAATCATACTGTCTGCCTTGACTGAAGTCAGGTAATTCATGGATCAAATCTGCAGCCTTCTGCCGTACTTCATGTCAGAGTTAGGAAGGAAACCTAACGCTTACTCACAGTGAAGATTGCATTATGAAAACAACAGCAATATTGATTAAAGTTAATTGAATCAAGCATGATATAGGATTATCTTAATAATGTATTTTAACATTGAGATATCCTACGAATTTGACATTGTAATTGCATTTGCAACCTAATGAGCAAAGTCTTTGAGATTTCAGCTTGCCATTAAATCTCACTGAAGAAAAAAGAATAGCTATGTTATGGTCAAATAGATCCTTGCATGAAGAGAAGAATTGCAAACGATATGTGCTTAACTGCTCGTGTTCTGCACATTATGTTGCTTGTGGTTCTGTGACTCATTACTGAGTCAGCAAGTTGTTTGGTGGAGGTGTTGACCTTCAGAAAAGCCATTAACTGAGGTCCTCTCTCCATTCAAAATGATGTAGGTTTAAGGTGAGCAATAAGAAAGTTAGAGGGAATCTGAGGAGTAAGAAAAATATTCACTCAGAGGGTGGTTGCCTTGTGGAGCATACTGCCCAAGAAAGTGACTAAAGTTTTATTCAGATTATAATAACTCCCAAAGTTTTATTCGGATTATAATTATTATAGTTTGATTATAGAAAACTTTAGTTAGGTCATTAGAAGAGATTTGCCAGGCTGGAATGTATCAGTTATGAGGAGAGACTGGATTGTCTTAAAGCAGAGATGCTTCAAGACAATTGAGATAGGTTAAATGATTGTTCAAAAACATTGTCGGCACCGTATGTTGGATAAAAGTAAAATTATCCACTCTCATAAGAGAAACCAAAAGACAACATATTATTTAAATAGGGATAGATAAGGAACTGTTGACTTGCAAAGAAACATGACTTTTCTTCTACAGCAGTCACTGCAAGTGGTGGCTGTGTGTAATGAGCTTCCAGTGAAGGTGGTGGAGGCAGGTTCGTTTTTATCATTTAAAAATAAATTGGATAGTTATATGGATGGGAAGGGAATGGAAGGTTATGGTCTGAGCGCAGGTATATGGGACTAGGGGAGAATATGTGTTCGGCACGGACTAGAAGGGTTGAGATGGCCTGTTTCCGTGCTGTAAATTGTTATATGGTTATAAGTAAACATGCAGATATAGCAAGCAATTAAGAAGGCAAATGGTATGCAAAAAAAAAAAGAAACTGCTAAAGAGCAGGTCAAGCAGTGTTGATGGAGGCAAAGGGATGGCTGGTGTTTCGGGCCAGTACTCTGTTTCGGGAACGTGAAATAGAGGGAAGATGGAGAGTATACAGAAATGAAGGTAAGGGACTCGTAAGTGACAGGTGGGACCAGATAAAGCAGGGATGATGGGCAGAAAGAATTGGCTGGGGAAGGGGATGGAAACATGAGTAGGCAGGTATGTGAGTGATGGGCAGATGGACCAGGTGGGGCCAGGGATGCAATGAGTCCAGCTAGTCTTCAATATCAACATATTTTAAAAAACAAATGGTCTCAGTGAAAATAGGGAAGAGAGTAATGCTTCATTTTGTAGATGTCTCAATGATTTTTGTCTCCTGTGTTGCTCACGACGGTGCATAGTTATCTTTTTAATTCCTAAAAACTCCAGTCCAATGCCGGAGAGCTGACAACCCTGGATTCCCACAGACACTTAGATAGTTTCACATACTGTATCTCCACAACCTGTGCAAATGTCAGGGAGTCTATGCAATGGGTTTGGTTGTAAAGTCCACCATGAAAATATCAGTGAAAGATGATCATGTTCTCACTGAATATCCAGCTTGTGTACTTTCCAATGGTGATAAGTAGATGGTGATCTTGAATAGATTCCTGGCTGACATCCTCCCCCTTTCATCTTTTTATAGCCCAAGGGAAACAAATCTTATTGATAGCATTTCAATTAATGAACTAATATACTCACTGCAGTCAGTCTTAGCAGACCAGCCACTGAATCCGGTTGACATGGGCATTCTTTGCTCAGCAGCTCATTCACTCGTGACACTGGGTATGAGTATCAATGTATTGAGGTTGATAGCGATCTCAATTATGGATGCCATGCGGTTCCATTAATGTCATGCAGTCATAAGATAGAATGTGTTCGTTTTCATAACAGTCCAAATGCTGGTTTTGAAATGCTCAAAATGTATTTCTACAAATATAAGCTTAAACAGTGAAATGCCAGACCTCTCTTCCTTCCCTTCTCCCCCTCCACCCCCCATCTAACTACACATCCTCTTGTCCCACAAATATATGGCCAGCATTCTATCAGCCTGCCTGATCATGTTCTGCACCTATCTGTGACTAATTGATCCATGTAGATGGATCTTGAATTTACATTGGACCTTGCCCGTTATTGATCTTTTAGTTTAGTTTATACTGCGCAGAAACAGGCCCTTCGGCCCACCAAATGCGTGCCAACTCCTGATCCCCCCACACCAACACTATCCTACACGCACTTGGAACAATTTATATTTTTACGAAGCCAATTAACCTACAAAGTTGTACGTCTTTGGAGTGTGGGAGGAAACCAAAGATCTAGAACGGGAAGAACATACAAACTCCATACAGACAGCACTTGTAGTCAGGATCAAACTCGGGTCTCTGGCGCTGTAAGGCAGCAAGTCAACCGCTGCGTGACCGTGCTGCCCACTTATTACACAAATTCTCAGTCCTACCTTTTTTGAAGTGACCTAATAGTTGCCTACATTGAAATAATTTTATTTTAAAATTGTTTTCTCTTTATTTTATTGTATGTTTTTAATCTATCCTTTTCAATAGCTTTATGTCTTCATTATGTATGTAGTTTTCTGCCATTACAGATCTTTGTGAGTCACCGTGAGTCAAAAAATGCACATCAAAGTGGCCATCCATAATCACCCCCCTCTATTTCCTTCTTATCTGTCAATATCTTAAGCAGGTAAGTAATTTGCAGTTCCAAGAGCTTCAACTTTTGCTCGTGGTCTTTAATAAGGAGTTTTATCAAATACCTTTTGGAAGTCCAGATAGAGAACATCAGATCCACCAAACACCTTCCATAAGGTCTCGAGGGCCAGAACACAAAAACAGGGACGTAATGTTGAGGCGCTGGTCAGGCTGCATTTGGAGTGTTGTGAGCAATTCCGAGCACCATATCTGAGGAAAGATAAGCTGGCCCTGGAGAGGGTCCAGAGGAGGTTTACAAGAATGATCCCAGGAATGAGTGGGTTAACTTATTGTATCATGAGCGTTTGACGGCTCTGGGCCTGTACTCGTTGGAGTTCAGAAGAAGGAGGGGGACCTAATTGAAACATACCAAATAGTTAAAGGCTTGGATACAGTGGATGTGAAGAGTATGTTTCCACGAGTGGGAGAGTCTAGGACTAGAGGTTATAGCCTCAGAATTAAAATATGTTCCTTTAGGAAGGAGATGAGGAGGAATTTCTTTAGTCAGAGGGTGTTGAATCTGTGGAATTATTTGCCATAGAAGGCTGTGGAGGCCAAGTCAATGGATATTTTTAAGGCCAAGTCAATGGATAGATTCTTGATTAGTACGGGTGTCAAGGATTTGAGGAGAAGGTGGGAGAATGCAGTTAGGAGGGAGAGAGAGGTCAGCCATTGTCAGCCATAGACTTGATGGGTCGAATGGCCCTACTCTGCTCCTATCACTTATGACCTTACAAAACAAACATTCTTAATTTCCCCTTTACAAATCCATGCTGGCTCTTCTTAATCAAGTGTAGAATGTTTAGCCACTTTATCTTTATTTAACGATTTGATTTACCAAAATAGATATTAAGATAAATGCTTTGCAATTCCCTGTTTTCCCTTTCGTATCTCAAATAGCAGAGTGTCATACATTATTTTCCATTCCAAAGAAATGGCTCCTTCATTAAGAGAGCTTTTGAAAATTTAGTTTACTTCTATTTTTTAATTCTTGAGATGAAATTCATCCAATTTGGAGGTTTTGCCTGTCTTCAATTCTACATCAGTGCTGTTTTTCTTTGGCATACATCATATGATTTTCCTTACTACAAAGGATGATCCTGATTATGGGTGCTATCTGTATGGAGTTTGTGCATTCTTCCTGTGACCACGTGAGTTTTCTCCTGGTTGCTCGGTTTTCCCCCAGACTCCAAAAACGAACAGGTTTGTACGTTAAATTGGTTTTGGCTTTGGTCAATTTGTAAATTGTCCCTAGTGTGTAGAATAGTGCTATAGTGCTAGTGTACAGGGTGATCGCTGGCTGGCGTGGACTCGTTGGGCCAAAGGGCCTGTTTCCGCACTGTTATGTCTCAACTCTAGTCTAAATTCTGGCACAAAGTAATTATAATTTGTAACATATCTGGATTCAATTCTCAGTACCACCACATTGCTTCTGAATACATTTTCCTCGTGTGATTCTAAACATTCTGTGTTGATTTTGCTGACCTTTTGCAAATACTTCATCATTTTCTCATATTCTTCACCTTATAACCTGTTTTACTAAGAGTGGGCTGGTCTTAATACCAATACAGTTTTTATCCACGAGTAGTTGCTCTACTCAACAGCCAAAAATCTGTAGCCTTTGATCAGGTATATTGTTGGTTCACATGCTTGATCAATCGTGTCATGATTAATGTTTTATTATTATTAATGTTTAGTGTTTTATGAGTCATTTGTAACTGTCACTGTATGTCATGTTATTACTTGTGGGGGGAGCACCAAGGCAAATTCCTTGTATGTGAATACTTGGCCAATAAACTTACTTACTTACTTACATTCATTTGAGAAGAACTATTTCTAATATTATCACATGAAGTTCTTTCAGATTAATGCTATCCCTTACATTTTTCGGATATTTAGTCAACCCATTTAGAGTAATATCTTTAATGGAATGGTCCAAGTTCGGGAGAAACTTTTTCCCAACAACCATCAGGTTATTAAACACGCCAACCCCAAAACAAGGTCTGAACTATATAGACTTTGGGGCATTATTTTTGTCTTTGCACTATTATTGTTTGTTTATTTAATTGCTTTTTTAAAGTTTTTAATTTGTATATAATATATATTATATATATATTTATCTAATATATATTCACACACTGGACTTTTATGGATTGTCTTAAAGCAGAGATGCTTCAAGACAATTGAGATGGGTTAAATCATTGTTCAAAATCATTGTCGGCACCGTCTAAGTTGGATAAAAGTAAAATTATTCACTCGCATAACAGAAACCAAAAGACAACATATAGTGATAGATAGGGAACTTTTTACTTGCAAAGAAACATGACTTTTCTACAGCAGTGACTGCAAGTAAACATGCAGATATAGCAAGCAGTAAAGAAGGCAAATGGTATGCAAAAAATAAAATAAACTGCTGAAGAAGTCAGCAGGTCAAGCAGTGTTGATGGAGGCAAAGGGATGGTTGGCGTTTCGGGCCAGTTCCCTGTTTCGGGAACGTGAAATAGAATAGAATAGAATAGAATAGTTTCTTTATTGTCATTGTAACATGGGCCATGTACAACGAAATTTAAAATGTCAGCCAGTCAGTGCAGCATTCAAACATTTCTAAAGCTAACGAAACATCCACGGTAAAATAATAAAGATAAGCAAATAAATAAAAAACACAGACAAAGCACGCATACACACCCAACCCTCCATCCTTCTGTCGATTTCACCGTTACCACAGTCCCTTAGTCTGTATCGCCCCTGCGTTCCTTGGCGGCCACATTTAGTGCTTTTATAGCAGTGGGGTAAAAACTGTTTTGTAGTCTATTTGTCCTTGTCCTTGTGGATCTGTACCGTCTGCCTGACGGCAACAGTTCAAACAGGGAGTGTCCGGGGTGGGAGATGTCCTTTATTATATTCTGGGTTTTTTTGGTGCAGCGGGAACTGTGTAGGTCCTCCAAGGTAAGGAGAGGGCAGCCGACAATCCTCTGAGGGAATAGAGGGAAGATGGAGAGTATACAGAAATGAAGGTGACAGGTGGGACCAGATAAAGCAAGGATGATGGGCAGAAAGAGTTGGCTGGGGAAGGGGATGGAAACCCAAGTAGGCAGGTATGGGAGTGATGGGCAGATGGACCAGGTGGGGCGAGGGATGCAATGAGTCCAGCTAATGATAGGGGAAGGGATGGACAATGTCAAGAAATTGTTTGTCACTGGGGCTGAGACAAGGAGAATTTCCTCATTCTGAAAAGGCATTGGGGACACATGGGGAGAGCTGGAATTTGTACCGTGATGGATGATAAACCATGATTATAGTGAATGACAGAGCAGAATCGAAAAGCCAAATGTCTTACCCTGCACCTATTTTCTATGTTTCTAAAACTTAAACCCACCCACCAACTGTTCTAACCAGTCAATAGTCTTCAATATCAACATATTTTTAGAAACAAATAAAACAAATGGTCTCAGTGAAAATAGGGAAGAGAGTAATGCTTCATCTTGTAGAAGTCTCAATGTTTTTTCTCTCCTGTGTTGCTCACAATGGTGCATAGTTATCTTTTTAATTCCTAAAAACTCCAGTCCAATGCCGGAGAGCTGACAACCCTGGATTCCCACAGACACTTAGATAGTTTCACATACTGTATCTCCACAACCTGTGCAAATGTCAGGCAGTCTATGCAATGGGTTTGGTTGTAAAGTCCACCATGAAAATATTGGTGAATTATGATCATGTTCTCACTGAATGTCCAGCGTGTACTTTCCTATGGTGATCATGAATAGATTCCTGGCTGACTTACTCTCCCCCTTTCATCTTTTATCAGCCCAAGGGAAACAAATCTTATTGATAGCATTTCAATTAATGAACTAATATACTCGCTGCAGTCAGTCTTAGCAGACCAGCCACTGAATCCGGTTGACATGGGCATTCTTTGCTCAGCAGCTCATTCACTCGTGACACCGAGGATAAGTATCAATGTATTGAGGTTGATAGCGATCTCAATTATGGATGTCATGCGGTTCCATTAATGTCATGCAGTCATAAGATAGAATGTGTTAGTTTTCATAACAGTCCAAATGCTGGTTTTGCACTGCTCAAAATATATTTCTACCAATGTAAGCTTAAACAGTGAAATGCCATCCCTCTCCTCTCCCCACCCCCCCCCCCCCTAACTACACATCCTCTTGTCCCACAAATATATGGCCAGCATTCTGTCAGCCTGTTTGATTTTGTTCTGCAACTGTCTGTGACTATTTGCTCCATGTAGATGGATCTTGAATTTACGTTGGACCTTTCCCGTTATTGATCTTTTAGTTTAGTTTATACTGCGCGGAAACAGGCCCTTCGGCCCACCAAATGCGTGCCAACTCCTGATCCCCCCACACCAACACTATCCTACACGCATTTGGAACAATTTATATTTTTACGAAGCCAATTAACCTACAAACTTGTACGTCTTTGGAGTGTGGGAGGAAACCGAAGGCCTAGAACGGGAAGAACGTTAAAATCCCATACAGACAGCACTTGTAGTCAGGATCAAACTCGGGTCTCTGGCGCTGTAAGGCAGCAAGTCAACCGCTGCGTGACCGTGCTGCCCACTTATTACAAAAATTCTCAGTCCTACCTTTTTTGAAGTGACCTAATAGTTGCCTACATTGAAATAATTTTATTTTACAATTGTTTTCTGTGTATTTAATAGTAAGATCAAACGAGAACTTACCAGTTTGAAGTTTGATCTGTATTTTATGAGGAGTTACGATGAGGGATTACGTGAAGAACCCGTCCAGCACGCTTGCGTGACATACTTCGAAGCAGTGGTGTGGAATCACAGAAAGACACAGTAATTGAAATAAATATAGTAAAGAAAAGGAGAGCTTAGACACCAGTTTGATCTCTATTATTGAGGGTGGGAGCGGAGGGCACGTAATCCCTCATCGTAACTCCTCATAAAATACAGATCAAACTTCAAACTGGTAAGTTCTCGTTTAATCTTACTATTTTACTTCGGAGTCACGTGAGTGACTACGTGAAGATTTTAAAGCTCTGTGATTTCAAACCGTTGTAACAGTTCATACTGCACGCGCTGCCGAAGTAATTCGAGAGAGGAAGTATGTTATCGTAATCAACCATGAATCTGTTTGTAAAACAATAATGGTGTTATTAACAATAACAAGACCAAAATGCTCCCCCGGGCTTAAATTATATATTTTTTGCAGATTCTCATACTTTTTCTGCAAACGATACAGGTTCTGCCAGCGGCTTGTTATAAAAGTTTGGAACGTATACTCCCTAGACTACCCCGCTGTAGCCAGGATGTGGTCCATAGGCACGTCCATCCTCTTAGTCACTGATGTGGATGCTACCCTGGTGGAGTAAGATTTATACACGTTAGTATGTACTCCAGCAACTCCCAGTACCTGCTTGAGCCACTTGAGATAGTTTGGCTCGTCACCCGACCATAAGGTTTCTTGTGGCTGACCCATAAGGCTTTTTCTCTCCCTCGAGGATTACTTATTGTGTCGATGTAGTTCAATAAGTGGGTCATGACACATAACCGTGGTTCAGGTGGGTATGCCCGGAATTCCATGACTAGACCTGATGTTCCTGGTCTGCTCTGTTTGACCAGCCCCTAGTGGTAAATGTAACACGGTCTAGTAAACCATATTGACCAATTGTAGTAGATGGAGGAACTGGACTCTTTGTGCTGAGACAAGGCTATCAGCATGACCGTCTTCAGGGTGGGCTGTTCCAGGTTGAGGGACCTGGCTGGTGACCATCCCCTAAGGTACGTCAGGTCCACACTGACATCCCAGATTTGTGTGTACCTAGGTCTGGGGGATTAGAGTTGAATATGCCTCTCCTGAATTTGATCACCAGTGGGTGGTACCCTATGGCCTGTTGTCCTGGTGCCTGAGTTAAGTAGGCTGACAGAGCACTTCTGGCTGTGTTGATGGCGCAGTAGCTGAGTCCCTCATTGTGGTGATGACCTGCCAGGAACTCCAGTACAGGTTGTGTTGTAGTTGAGTATGTAGTTCCTGTATTTGAATAGTATCTTCCCACTTCTTGATGTTCGCCAAGTATGTTCCCTAGTGGATATGTGATGGGATGCTATCATCGTGTTGATAGTGCTATTTGACAATCCAGGCCCAGCAGTGGTCTTCCCAATTCTGCAACCCAGGCCCAGTAATGGTCTTTTCAAATCTGCAACCCAGTAGTTTAATTTATCGTAGCATGGGTGGCTTATGCCTGAAACTGGGTGAGTTGATAAGTCTGGGCTATTGGGAAAATCATTAGGGCTTTGATGACCATGTCGAGGACCACTGGGAACCATGACTGTGGGTTTGCGTAGTACCCGACTGATGAGGCCGTAGAACCTGACTGATGAGGTAGGAAAAAAGGGGGGAGAACATAGAGATTAGATCCCCCCCCCAGTTCAGCGGGAATGTATTCATTGCCGCTGCCTCAAAGTTTGGTTTCATGCGACATACATCGGTACGTGGTGATTCAATTGAAATACAGGGAAATCGATATCTGGTGTTCCATATTGCTTTGTAATTTCAGCAAATACTTTGGTTTAATATGTCTGTTTACAGTATTTAATTCACCTGGCAGGTAGGTTTGCTGATGGTCGAATATGTTTGACGACATACGGTTACCAATTGTTAAATAAATTGTCACATGATATCGATTTTATTCTGCCCAAGTGGTTGGTATATGCCACCACTGTGATGTTGTTAATTTATAAACAAACATGCAAAATGGTGCACTACTGAATAATATGCTTTTACCAATAGAACGTACTCAATATTTCCAACTAGGTTTATGCCCAGTGTCTATAGTGATAACGACTCCAGATTAGTCCATTTGCCACCATGTTCTGGGTATGGGTATTTAGTTTAAAAATTAGCACCTTAGCTCTAATGGAAAGGTTTAAGTTAAGTAGCTGGTAATGCTGCTACTAACTCCCAATTACTCCAGCCACTTGTTGAATGGTTGGTTGATTGATACCATTAATTGTTACAGGTTGTGTCATATGCTGACTCTCCTTATGGCAATGTTATAGATGAGTGGGTAGAGTTAATTGAATACCAGATAGTCAATAGTTGTGGATGGTGTCAACGTAGATCTATCTGGATTGTATGACAGGCTCAGGCTAAATAGGTTTTAGTAGCTAATGTTGCTGATTAGCTATTCCCATGGATTTGTCTGTTGTTAATATCATAGAGACATGCCATGACGATATGTTCCTTAATAGTGTCAGTGCTGGTTTGAATATCTGGGAACAGTTTTGGCTCATATTAGCCATTGTCAATAATTTATACTGCCATAGTTACCCATCGAGGTAAATTGGTATCTCCGAAATTTTATGAATGGGCACTGAATAGTATGCATCTTTTAAGTTGATGTCTACCATAAAGTATCCTAGGAAATCCATGGTTAGCAGTTACAATTTTCCATAAGTGTGTAACCTGGTGAAATACTCAAGTGGTAAAGTCAATGATTGTGCGACATTCACCATCTTTGGGTTTTTTGGTACCAAAGGTTCATATTGGGCTTCTTATGACCCCTTGTATATCAATGATGGTGCGACATTCACCATCTTGGGTTTGTTGGTACCAAAGGTTCATATTAGGCTTCTTTATGACCCCTAGTATATCTTCTCCAGTTAGCTAGTCCCTCATGTTCTTTTTTAGTGAGAGGGTGGACCCCTTTGGGGTGCATGCTGAACTGGTAATATATGGTCCCTAGGTAAGGGACGTATCAGATATTAAACTGATAAGAACAGATACTACACTTGATCTTAGCCAAAAGGCCGAGAAGTGATGGGTTTCTTAATTCAATTTTTATCCTTGAATACTTTTGGTATATAACTACCAAGTGTGATAGTTCTTCATGTTCCCAACCCAGGTGTGATCCCCCCCCCCCCCCCCCCCCTGTTAGTACAAACCCTTCACCTTTTATGTGATGGTAGGAACCATACTTATCTGTCTTCACTGTTGTTTTAGTGGTGTGTTCATTTCTTCGGTTTCTGGTTCCTTGTCTGTAGGGATGGTGTTGTTGGGGGGTGGCGCATTTTCCATGGGGCCCGCTCTGGACCCTGGCCTGAAAGGGCTTACGGGGGTTGGCATGCGGGCCCCGAGCTTTCACCAGTACTATTAAGTAGACGCCTACTGGTGGACGCGTGGAGGTACTGCTGTCTGGTTTTGTGTGGTGCTCATTCCAGGCCCTGCCCTCTTGATGCCGAATATTTTGGATACTTCGTCCAGTTTCTTAGGCTTGGTTTGGTAACTTAGCCAGATAGCAGGATGTGTGGTTGTGAGGTCGGCGTTCTCACAGTCCTGTGAATTTTTTAGGTTGAGGGCAGGTTTTATAATTTCCTTCGAGAAGTTGCGGAGTATACTGTGAACAGTAGGGTCAGGTGTTTTGCCATACTACCCTGCCCCTCTGGAATGAGTATGCAAAAATGATAGCCGACGTCAGGGGTATCAAATGCAATTTAAGATATTTGGGTTTTAAAAAGCTATGCTCAATGTACCCCCCAATAATGGTGGGCACTTTGAGTAAATGCAATTTAGGGGAGGCGTGATGAAATCCAACGCCTCATGACTACATGTCTTGAAGAGGTTTTTTGAAAAGAACAGCTAGTGAGCTGGCCGTCAGTTGAGACTGAAAAGCCATCTCGCTAGTGGTGGAGCCACATAGCTGCCACACCCAGCAGCTCTTCCTGATCCTGTACCTCAAGCATACTCCCGATGTTGTTCAGCCAGTGACCCCTCTTCTTGACCAGCCCAGCTCTGGTCGCCATCGATCCCTCGATAAGGGAGATGGCCAGTGCTGTAGTGCACTGGAGTGGGAGTGTTATGCTCCCTTGGCGAGCTTGCCCCTGCTCCTGAGGCAAGTCTCGCTGGAGTTTTTGGCTCCACAACCTTACTCTACGCTTGGAGAACAGACACTTGCTCTCGGGCGGTAGTTTGAAGTGCCGGTTCCATCTTCCGTGTAGTCTCCAGCCCGAGGTTTGGTTGCTGGCTTTGCTGCTAGAGGCATCCTGCCGTTTTCGGGCGGCATTTCTGCGGTTCTCGGGTGGCGAGTCTTCTTGTCTGTCGCGCATGCGTGCTGGACGGGTTCTTCACGTAGTCACTTACGTGACTCCGAAGTAAAATTGTATGTTTTTATCTATCCTTTTCAATAGCTTTATGTCTTCATTATGTATGTGGTTTTCTGCCATTACAGATCTTTGTGAGTCACAGTGAGTCAAAAAATGCACATCAAAGTGGCCATCCATAATCACCCCCCTCTATTTCCTTCTTATCTGTCAATATCTTTAGCAGGTAAGTAATTTGCAGTTCCAAGAGCTTCAACATTTGCTCGTGGTCTTTAATAAGGAGTTTTATCAAATACCTTTTTGAAGTCAATAGAAAGACAATAGACAATAGGTGCAGGAGAAGGCCATTCGGCTCTTCGAACCAGCACCGCCATTCAATTTGGTCATGGCTGATTATCCCCAATCAGTACCCTGTTCCTGCCCTCTCCCCATATCCCCTGACTCCGTTATTTTTAAGAGCCCTTTCTAGCTCTCTCTTGAAAGCATCTAGAGAACCTGCCTCCACTAAGGCAGAGAATTCCACAGACTCACCACTGAGAAAAAGTGTTTCATCGTCTCCGTTCTAAATGGCTTACACCTTATTCTTCAACTGTGGCCCCTGGTTCTGGACTACCCAACATCGGGAACATGTTTCCTGCCTCTAGCGTGCCCAAACCCTTAACAATCTCATATGTTTCAATGAGAACCCCTCTCATCCTTCTAAACTCCGGGTGGGCGGCGCGACTCGCGTCGCAGCGGCCACTGCAGTCCGTCTGTCTTTTTATTATTTTTTGTCTCGTTTGAATGTAGTTTTTATTTTTTAACTGGGTATGTGTGTGGGGGGGCGGGGGGTGCGGGAAACTTTTAAAATCTTTCCCCTGCACGGAGGACCCGACCTTTTCTCTGTCGGGTCTCCGTTGTCGTTGGGGCCGAGCACCGTGGGCGGCCTCCAACCGGAACGACCTGGGGCTCCAGTCGCGGAGCTACGGACCTACTCACCATCGCGGTGCTGGCCGAGTTCGGAGCGGGCGGAGCGGTGGTGGCGCGCTGCTGCAACTCGATCCCGGAGATTCGGAGGCTCCAACCGCAGGTCTGGTGGACGGTGACACCGGGAGCCCGCGGGTCCCTGCTGGGAGACCGCTTTTCGGGGCTTCCGCAACGGCGACTTCTCCCGCCCGAGTTGCGGGGTTGAAGAGTACCTGGAGCGGGGCCTTACATCATCGCCCGGCGCGGCTTTGAATGGCTGCGGGACTTGTTAGTGCCCGCCGGGGGCTCCAACACCAAGACCCGGAGCGTGGCCTTGCATCACCCGGCGCGGTTTAAATGGCCACGGGACATTTACCATCGCCCGCCGGGGGCTTTGACTCTGACATCGGGAGGAGAATGGGGAGTGCAGGGGAGAGATAAGACTTTGCCTTCCATCACAGTGAGGAGGAGATTCACTGTGATGGATGTCTGTGTAAATTGTGTTGTGTCTTGGTTCTTTTTTCTTGTGTGTATGACTGCAGAAACAACATTTCGTTTGAACCTCAATGAGGTTCAAATGACAACAAATAAATTGTATTGTATTGTATTGTAACTCCAGAGTGTACAAGCCCAGCTGCTCCATTCTCTCAGCATATGACAGTCCCGCCATCCCGGGAATTAACCTTGTAAATCTACGCTGCACTCCCTCAATAGCAAGAATGTCCTTCCTCAAATTAGGGGACCAAAACTGCACACAATACTCCAGATGTGATCTCACTAGGGCTCTGTACAACTGCAGAAGGACCTCTTTGCTCGTATATTCGATTCCTCTTGTTATAAAGGCCAACGTGCCATTCGCTTTCTTCACTGCCTGCTGTACCTGCATGCTTACTTTCATAGACTGATGTACAAGGACCCCCAGATCCCGTTGTACTTCCCCTTTTCCCAACTTGACGCCATTTAGATAGTAATCTGTCTTCCTGTTTTTGCTACCAAAGTGGCTAACCTCACATTTATCTGCATTAAACATCTGCCATGCATCTGCCCACTCCCCCAACCTGTCCACATCACCCTGCATTCTCATAGCATCCTCCTCACACTGCCACCCAGCTTTGTGTTCTGCAAATTTGCTAATGTTACTTTGAATCCCTTCATCCAAATCATTGATGTAAATTGTAAATAGCTGCAGTCCCAGCACCGCGCCTTGCGGCACCCCACTAGTCACTGCCTGCCATTCTGAAAGGGACCCGTTAATCCCTATTCTTTGTTTCCTGTCTGCCAACCACTTCTCTATCCATGTCAGCACTCTACCCCCAATACCATGTGCCCTAAATTTGCCCACTAATCTCCTATGTGGGATCTTATCAAATGCTTTCTGAAAGTCCAGGTACACTACATCCACTGGCTCTCCCTTGTCCATTTTCCAAGTTACATCTTCAAAAAATTCCAGAAGATTAGTCAAGCCCGATTTCCCCTTCGTAAATCCATGATGACTCGGACCGATCCTGTTACTCCTATCCAAATGTTCGGATATCTCATCTTTTATAATTGACTCCAGCGTCTTCCCCACCACCAATGTCAGGCTAACAGGTCTATAATTCCCTGTTTTCTCTCTCCCGCCTTTCTTAAAAAAGTGGGATAACACTATCTACCCTCCAATCCACATTCTGTAAATGGGCTGGATGGGTTGGAGTTTGTAAAATGTGTGCAGGATAGTTTTTTGCAACAATACATAGAAGTACCTACTAGAGAAGGGGCGGTACTGGATCTCCTGTTAGGAAATGAGATGGGTCAGGTGGCAGAGGTATGCGTTGGGGAACAGTTCGGGTCCAGTGATCACAATACCATTAGTTGCAATATAATTATGGAGAGGGACAAAACTGGACCTAGGGTTGAGATTTTTGATTGGAGAAAGGCTAACTTTGAGGAGATGCGAAAGGATTTAAAAGGAGTAAATTGGGACAGTTTGTTTTATGGGAAATATGTGGAAGAGAAATGGAGTACATTTAAAGGTGAAATTTTAAGAGTACAGAATCTTTATGTCCCTGTTCGGTTGAAAGGAAATCGTAAAAATTGTAAAGAGCCATGGCTTTCAAGGGAAATTGGACACTTGGTTCGGAAAAAGAGAGAGATCTACAATAATTATAGGCAGCATGGAGTAAATGAGGTGCTTGAGGAGTATAAAGAATGTAAAAAGAATCTTAAGAAAGAAATTAGAAAAGCTAAAAGAAGATATGAGGTTGCTTTGGCAAGTAAGGTAAAAGTAAATCCGAAGGGTTTCTACCGCTATATTAATAGCAAAAGGATAACGAGGGATAAAATTGGTCCATTAGAGAGTCAGAGTGGACAACTATCTGCAGAGCCAAAAGAGATGGGGGAGATATTGAACAGTTTATTTTCTTCGGTATTCACCAAGGAGAAGGATATTGAATTATGTGAGGTAAGGGAAACAAGTAGAGTAGCTATGGAAACTATGAGGATCAAAGAAGAGGAAGTACTGACACTTTTGAGAAATATAAAAGTGGATAAGTCTCCAGGTCCGGACAGGATATTCCCTAGGACATTGAGGGAAGTTAGTGTAGAAATAGCAGGGGCTATGGCAGAAATATTTCAAATGTCATTAGAAACGGGAATAGTGCCGGAGGATTGACGTACTGCGCATGTTGTTCCATTGTTTAAAAAGGGGTCTAAGAGTAAACCTAGCAATTATAGACCTGTTAGTTTGACGTCAGTGGTGGGCAAATTAATGGAAAGAATACTTAGAGATAATATATATAAGCATCTGGATAAACAGGGTCTGATTAGGAACAGTCAACATGGATTTGTGCCTGGAAGGTCATGTTTAACTAATCTTCTTGAATTTTTTGAAGATGTTACTCGGGAAATTGATGAGGGTAAAGCAGTGGATGTTGTGTACATGGACTTCAGTAAGGCCTTTGACAAGGTTCCTCATGGAACGTTAGTTAAGAAGGTTCAATGGTTGGGTATTAATGGTGGAGTAGCAAGATGGATTCAACAGTGGCTGAATGGAAGATGCCAGAGAGCAATGGTGGATGGTTGTTTGTCAGGTTGGAGGCCAGTGACGAGTGGGGTGCCACAGGGATCTGTGTTGGGTCCATTGTTGTTTGTCATGTACATCAATGATCTGGATGATGGTGTGGTAAATTGGATTAGTAAGTATGCAGATGACACTAAGATAAGTGGGGTTGCGGGTAATGAAGTAGAGTTTCAAAGTCTACAGAGAGATTTATGCCAGTTGGAAGAGTGGGCTGAAAGATGGCAGATGGAGTTTAATGCTGATAAGTGTGAGGTGCTACATCTTGGCAGGACAAATCAAAATAGGACGTACATGGTAAATGGAAGGGAATTGAAGAATGTAGGTGAACAGAGGGATCTGGGAATAACTGTGCACAGTTCCCTAAAAGTGGAATCTCATGTAGATAGGGTGGTAAAGAAAGCTTTTGGTGTGGTGGCCTTTATAAATCAGAGCATTTAGTATAGACGTTGGGATGTAATGTTAAAATTGTACAAGGCATTGGTGAGGCCAATTCTGGAGTATGGTGTACTATTTTGGTCGCCTAATTATAGGAAGGATGTCAACAAAATAGAGAGAGTACAGAGGAGATTTACTAGAATGTTGCCTGGGTTTCAGCAACTAAGTTACAGAGAAAGGTTGAACAAGTTAGGGCTTTATTCTTTGGAGCGCAGAAAGTTAAGGAGGGACTTGATAGAGGTTTTTAAAATGATGAGAGGGATAGACAGAGTTGACGTGGAAAAGCTTTTCCCACTGACAGTAGGGAAGATTCAAACAAGGGGACATGACATTAGAATTAAGGGACTGAAGTTTAGGGATAACTTGAGGGGGAACTTCTTTACTCAGAGAGTGGTGGCTGTGTGGAATGAGCTTCCAGTGAAGGTGGTGGAGACAGGTTCGTTTTTATCATTTAAAAATAAATTGGATAGTTGTATGGATGGGAAGGGAATGGAGGGTTATGGTCTGAGCGCAGGTATATGGGACTAGGGGAGATTATGTGTTCGGCACGGACTAGAAGGGTTGAGATGGCCTGTTTCCATGCTGTAATGGTTATATGGTTATATGGTAATCCACAGGTACTGATCTTGAGTCTATAGAACATTGGAAAATTATCACCATACATACACGATTTCTAGAGCCACTTCCTTAAGTACCCTGGGATGCAGACCATCAGGCCCTGGGGATTTATCAGCCTTCATTCCCATCAGTCTATCCAACACCATTTCCTGCCTAATGTGGATTTCCTTCAGTTCCTCCGTCACCCCAGATCCCCTGGCCACTACTATATCAGGAAGATTGTTTGTGTCCTCCTTAGTGAAGACAGATCCAAAGTACCTGTTCAACTCATCTGCCATTTCCTTGTTCCCCATAATAAATACACTTTTTTCAGTCTTCAAGGGTCCAACTTTGGTCTTAAGTAATTTTTTCCTCTTCACATACCTAAAGAAGCTTTTACTATCCTGCTTTATATTCTTGGCTAGCTTACCTTCGTACCTCATCTTTTCTCCCCATATTGTCGTTTTGGTTATCTTCTATTGTTCTTTAAACATTACCCAATCCTCTTGCTTCACACTCATCTTTGCTACGTTGTAGTTCTTCGCATTAATTTTTATACTGTTCCTGACATCCCTTGTCAGCCATGGTCGTCCCTTACTCCCCTTGGAATCTTTCTTCCTCCTAGGAATGATAGAGTACATCATATCCAACTTGCACCTTCCATAAGGTCTTGAGGGCCAGAACACAAAACAGGGACGTAATGTTCAGGCTCTAAAAGGCGCTGATCAGGCTGCATTTGGAGTGTTGTGAGCAATTTCAAGGGTCCAGAGGAGGTTTACAAGAATGATCCCAGGAATGAGTGGGTTAACCTATTGTATCATGAGCGTTTGACGGCACTGGACCTGTACTCGATGGAGTTCAGAAGAAAGAGGGGGACCTAATTGAAACGTACCAAATAGTTAAAGGCTTGGATAGAGTGGATGTGAAGAGTATGTTTCCACGAGTGGGATAGTCTAGGACTTGAGGTCATAGCCTCAGAATTAAAATACATTCCTTTAGGAAGGAGATGAGGAGGAATTTATTTAGTCAGATGGTGTTGAATCTGTGGAATTATTGTCATAGAAGGCTGTGGAGGCCAAGTCAATGGATATTTTTAAGGCAGTGATGGATAGATTCTTGATTAGTACGGGTGTCAGGGATTTGAGGAGAAGGTAGGAGAATGCAGTTAGGAGGGAGAGAGAGATCAGCCATTGTCAGCCATTGTCTGATTCTATCACTTATGACCTTACAAAACAAACATTCTTAAATTCCCCTTTACAAATATATGTTGGCTCTTCTTAATCAAGTGTTGAATGTTTAGCCACTTTATGTTTATTTAACAATTTGATTTACCGAAATAGATATTGTTAAATGCTTTGCAATTCGCTGATTTCCCTTTTGTATCTTATATAGCAGAGTGTCATGCATTATTTTCCATTCCAAAGGAATGGCTCCTTCATTAAGAGAGCTTTTGAAAATTCTGTTTACATCTATTTTTAAATTCTTAAGATGAAATTCATCCAATTTGGAGGTTTTGCCTGTCTTCAATGCTACATCACTGCTATTTTTCTTTGGCAAACATAATATGATTTTAAATGATACTACAAATGAAATACATATGATACTACAAATGAAAATTATGCAAATGACAGGTAGACTACAATGGTCTAAGCAAAAAAGGTTTCCTTCTATGTCACCCACCATCCCCACTTGAAATATATCACCATTTCCTCTCCTCCCATCACCTCAGGAAATCTGTACATTACAACATTTCAAGAGAAGGACTACAACAGTTGTGGAAGGAAGCTCATCATTACCCACTAAAGCAGAATAGACAATAGATGTTGGCTATGCCAGCGATGTCCAGATGCCAAAAGATTAATAAGTTTACTTTAAAAACTGAAGACATTGGGCGTGTGGCACAAAATGCCACAAAATGTTCAATGATCTCTCACACATGCACAAAGTCAGCAAGTGAAGGTTCAAATGTCGCACCAACTCTATCACTTGCCTCATATATACTGCTCTGTGCACCACACCCTTATCAGCTATCTCTTAACAACGAGCAGTGACAAAAAATGTTTAAATGCTTAACCACTCCCTCACAGTGTTAGCTGTAAGCTTCCCAAGCTAAATATGAGGTGCTGTTCATCCAATTTACATTTGGCCTCACACTGATAGTAGAGGAGGCCCAGGACAGAAAGGTCAGTATGGGAATGGGAAGGGGAGTTAAAGTGTTTGGCAACCGGGTGATCGCGTAGTTGTCCACTGTGCACGGCTTGATTGTAATCATGTATTGGCTATCCACTGACTGGATAGCGTATAATAAAAACGTTTTTTCACTGTACCTCGGTACATGTGACAATAAACTGTATTAAAACATATGGTCCTCACTCTACTGTACAATAGTTGTTGGAACATGTGGCATGTCTCAGTGAGGGTGTCCTTCATAAATTGCAGCTGCTTCTTGAAGAGGTGCTCATGCAGATTTATTTTGTGAATACTTGTTGACTATTGTTTTCCATTGGTCTCTGCCTCGCTTCAAGCAGTTTGTATTTCCCATGTTCCTCTGCTCATCCTACCTTTCAAGAAAAATTACTTTCAAGAAATATTGTCCCGAAGAGTAATGGTCATTGAAGAGATCTTGAAAAACAAGCAAAACAAACACAGTGCATGTCTCATTTAAAATGTTTTTAAATGTGTCAAAATCCATGCACATATAGTTGGATGAAGATTTGGTTCCTTAGCAGTGCTTGCAATACAACTGAAAAATGCATGCTCTACACAAATGCGGATTCTCAACTTGCAGGTCCAGTGGAAACATCCTCCTCCAGCCAGACTAATGAGGAGAATCTGAGATAATACACAGCTTGTTGCATGCCCCATTAGTCACAATGGCAAGGAAAATGCGTATGTAATGACTGTCATTGTTGCCACATGTAATGAGCATATCACTGCGCAAACAACAATTTTGCTGCCTGTAACATTGGACAGGCTCACGGCAAACATTAACACCCAGATAAGATTGAGAAAAGAGTGCAGTGAATTCCAAAATGAGTTGGTAAACGCTCTGACCAAATCCCAGACTCCCTGCTACCAGGATGAGGGCAAGGCAATGGATTACAGAGGAAGCTGAACCTTTGTTGGGAGGTACCAAAAGGTCTCCCAGTGAGGAACTTCATCAATACATAGAGCATCGTCCATTTGGAGAGAGAATATCGACCAATATTTTGGTCTGTTGACCAGCTTGTTATTGACAAATGGGACAATGTACTTGCAACTATCTGTTTAGAATACACGTAACCAAATAGCATCAGGTATACTTATTAAAGATCACCTGCGGCAAATGCACAATTTGGGTATATTTTAATGGATTGCACATTATTATGTAAAGCATCCAGTTTACAAATATCATGGGCCAAATGAGAAAAGAGTTTGAATGTAGATCTTCCTGCAAAAGATGAGTTTCAGCTTACCAGAAAGCGTAGGTGCCACCATCAATAGGTAAAGTAAAGAATGAGACGAGAGTAGCAACTTTCTTGATAAATGAAAACAGGGCAGGAAATCATTTGCTTGGAAGAGGAAACTGTTCTGTTGCTTGAATTTGAGAAGCAATTTGATGGATCCACACCACTGACAATGGTGACAAATTTGCAAAGATTGCAAGTAAGGCAGCAAGAAAGAAAAAAAAGGGGAGTTGACACTGACACAAACTAGGTAAAAAGATATAACATGCATCAAAGAAAGCTGCGTACAAAGAAATCCTATCAATATCAAATAAATAGTTTAAGAAGGAACTGCAGATGCTGGAAAATCAAACCTAGACAAAAATGCTGGAGAAACTCAGCGGGTGAGGCAGCATCTATGGAGCGAAGGAAATAGGCAACGTTTCTGGTCGACACCCTTCTTCAGACCCGAAACGTTCTTCAGTCTGAAGAAGGATATCGACCCCAAACTTTGCCTATTTCCTTCGCTCCATAGATGATGCCCCATCAAATAAATAGTGTCCGTTATTTAAGGAAAAAACAGAAAAAACTATACATGAGAAATGGAACAATGATCCCATTGAAATAAAAAGGTGCCAATCCATTGGCGGTGTTGTGGAAAGCCAAAGTCTTTCAACCTTGCCAACTAAACCTTTCAACTGAACTTCCAACTTAATCAAATTAACATCAGAGCAAATGTTCAAAGGTTGAGAACTTGAAGACATTTAGAGAAATTGAAGATTTCAAAAACAAGCAGCACACCAGAAATAAATGTGACTACTCAAGAATATAGCATGATTGACATAAAGGAGAAATACTTCAAAATCACTGCAGATGTAAAGGCATGAACTGTCAAACAAATATGAAACCTGGTGACAATGACAGATCATTTTTATTTCAGGTCAAATGATCAAATTCTTTTGAAAGTCCATCAGTTGACCTTCAGAGTTGACTAAAATCCAGCAAGGTACACAACAAGTTAAAATCGTTCCAACCGCCAAAAGTCTTTACTCGGACAGAATTCAGCAACAAAGTCCTATCCTCTGTATCAGGAAGAGGTTTCACAATGAGGATCAAGAAGATGTATTGAACTGAGATCAGCGGATGTAGCTCTTTGTTAATGCCACCATAAAGCACGAAGATGAAACCCAATCACTGGTGAAGGACTGGGTTGAAGTGAGTGAAAACTATTAGCATCCTTTTCCTGGAATAACAAAATTAAACAATAGTATGACAGGTACTTTTTTGGGGAGATTTGTCCAGAAGGAAATACTAAGGGAAAAAAAAGGGAAAGATCCAGGTCAATTGCAAAGCACATCTCTAGTTGAGCTAAACCAAACCAAGCCATATGCAGGTACAGTGAGGTACAGGTACAATGAAAATCTTACTTGCAGCGGCATCAGACACGCAGACTCATACAACACGCAAAACATAAATTACACAAATACTACAAGACTGAAAAGAAAAAGTGTGCAAAAATAGAAATCCTTCTGGGTTTGAAAGCCAAAAGGGTGGAGGAATGTAGTAGGTCAAGCAGCATCTGTGGAAGGAATGGACAGATTACAGGGCCATTCATAAAATTAAAGAAGGGTTCCGACCCAAAATGTCATCTGTCCCTACCTAGTACAGATGCTGCCTGACATGTTTGATATTCTCCAGCACTTGGCGTTTTCCTCAAGATTCCAGCATCTGCAATTTCTTGTGTCTCCCTAATGTTTTAATGTTGGGTGTGACACCTCTCATTCATTTACCAAAATGAATCTTGCAATATTTGCGTTTGGGGTACGAGGAACAGAAGTTCGAAGTCTAGACAATATGGTAGACTTGTATATATGTTATGTTTGCAATGTAGAAACAAAGAACTGCAGATGCTGGTTAATACTAAAGTTGACACAAAGTGCTGGAGTAACTCAGTGGGTCGGGCAGAATCTCTGGAGGAAAAGGATAGGTGACGAGGAAACACTTTTTCTCACAGAGAGTTGTGAGTCTGTGGAATTCTCTGCCTCAGAGGGCGGTGGAGGTGGGTTCTCTGGATGCTTTCAAGAGAGAGCTAGATAGGGCTCTTAAAAATAGCGGAGTCAGGGGATCTGGGGAGAAGGCAGGAATGGGGTACTGATTGGGGATGATCAGCCATGATCACATTGAATGGCGGTGCTGGCTCAAAAGGCCGAATGGCCTTCTCCTGCACCTATTGTCTATTGTGACGTTTCCGGTGGAGATCTTTCCTGAATTCAGAGTCTGAAGAAGGGTCTTGACCTGAAACGTCACCTATTCCTTTTTTTCAAGAGATGCCTGACCCGCTGAGTTATTCCAGCATTTTCCGTCTATCTTCTGATTTTATTGTGTTGGCCAAGTCTGCAGTAGCAGTTATATACACCTACAACGCTTGTGCACTTGGCACTTTTTAAAATGTTACTAGATTATAATGTACTGTGCGATTAGAATAAGACTCATAGATGATGAAACCAACAGCTGTGTAACTGACCTCGGTGGTAGCAATGGCATAAGTTCTCATATAATCGGGGACTAGGTTTGATCCATTAAGAAGGAACCGTATCAGGGATCGATAGTAATGTAACTGCTTCATCCAATGGACAGGTACTTGTTCAGCTTGCCTTCCATCAGAGGATGCATGTGTATGTCCATCATCTATTGTAATAGTTCCTCAAAGCTTGTGGGAGGCAGCTAAGCACTTGATGCTGCAGAGGAATCTTGCTGAGAGAAAGTGGCCACTCACTCAATTGACCGCCCTATGACGTTAACTGAATGGGTTTCAAGTGCTGAATGCTATAGTCTCTGAGTGCATGCACAACATTAATGCATTTAACTGCAACATTAAGCTCCAGTGTATTAGTGTTAGTATTACATCTTCTATACACACTGACTGATATCATAATCTGCTAACTACCTGTCCCCATACTGTTTATAGCATAATTTGTTCTGCAAAAAAATGTGTGCCGAATTGAAAGCTGAATTTGGAAAGAAAAATGTCATCCAAGAGCCCGAAACAAAAGGGATAGTGGTGTCTTGGAGGTGATCTTAGCTTGAATGACAAGAGTGAAGTCTAATTCTGAATGCCAATTTCATATGAAGGGACAAGGACATAAAGATATCAGTTCAAATTTATATTAGCCTATTCCTGGACTAATTTTAATTAATGTCTGGGCAAAGTGAAGGCAAGTGCAGGAATCATTTTAAGGAAAGGTTGGTGGAGTGTGAACTTGTTCTGAATTAATGAATAAAAATTATCTCATGGTCTTCCTCATTTGTATTTTTGTGACATTTATAATTTAGTTAATTTAATATCTGTTGAAGACCTTGGACCTCTTTAAATTACTCTCAGTTAATTGCCTCTTTTGACGTTCTTGGTTAATGATTGAAAATTGTGACGTTTTTGGTCAATTCTGAATTGAGCTTGTCGTAGTCTGCCAGGGTGCATGCATCAAGCCGAGCACAAAGATATCATCAAGAAACCACCAATTTAATATGCCATTTAGGGATACTCCACAACAGCTACCTTCCACACATCCTCGGCCACCATTGCAGCCTAATATGTAGGTCATCATTTTTTTAAAAAGAGGTGCTCCTTTTTTGATTTTCCTTCCATCTGCCTCCGAAAAGGAGCCAGTTTCAAACTCTCCAACCATTCTAACTTTAGTTTTAATTACAACCAGCAGTTGACCAAATCTAACTGCTTTGATAATTTGGAATATGCTTTCTCCAAACTTAGCAGGGATTGCAATTTTAGCCATATTACTTTGTGCTAACTCTTTGCCATCAAAAATTCTAAATCTGTTGCTCTGCTACCTACTACAAAACATTTATTTTATATTAGCCTAGTATTTGTTTTGTAACTTCCAACAGCTGGGAACATAACATTATGCTAAATTGACTAAATGCCTCACATCTTCATTGTTGGAAATAGACACAACGTGCTGGAACAATACAGCAGGTCAGTCAGCATCTCTGGAGTAAAGGGACAAGTGATGTTTCGGGTTGGAATCCTTCTTCAGACTCAAGTCTTCAGTCTGAAGAAGGGTTCTGACCTGAATCGTTACTTGTTCCTTTTCTCCAGAGATGCTGTCTGACCCGCTGAGATGCTCCAGCATTTTATGCCTATGTTCAGTATAAACCAGCATCTACAGATCCATCCTGCACATCTTCATTGTTGGAGTTGTGTTCTTCCCTTGAGGCAGAAGTTGACATGGAAGAGATTCTGCAACAAACTTCAAAGAACCAATAACGTTCTTGTATTTTCTTTTGTCATTATTAGATACCCTCTGGCCAGCTGACATACATGGATTTCAGTTAAGCAAAGCTTAAATTTTAAAACTCAAATCCATCCAGTTTTCATCCTTTTATCTATTTCTTGCCTGTCCTTCCATCTTCTGTTCTCTGCTCTCTTTTTATCTCAGGCCTAGTAACCCACCCTGAATTTAATTTCTCCATCATTGGTGACTGTGATTTCCTTGTGGTCCCAAGGTTCAAGGCTCTGAAATGTTCTCCTAAAATCCCTTTGTTTTTCTAACTATCTTCCCCTTTAGGATCATGCTCAAAACCAATGATTATGGACAGATTTTGGCATCTGCCCTACAGTATCCTTAAGTGGTGTGACATCAGCTGCCTTCATCCACTTTTGAAGCAATTTGAGACAGTTTTGCTTCCTGACCTTTCATTTATTCAGAACTTATTTTTGGTTTTCATCCAGTTGTGATCACTGCTGCCTTTGACCAGAAAGGATCATAATGCGGAGAGAGACTTCTATTTCGTTTGGGAATGAAGAAGAGGTATGCACAGATAGTTTGCTCAAAGCTATCACTCTTATTTTTGTTTTGAAAGACCAATATTGCTAAGCTTTAATAAAATATTATCATAGCGCATTTGTAAAGTTCTTAGATTGAGATATTATCAGATGATAATGTAATCTGCTCATCAAAACCTGCTACTCTTGGCACAAGTTGGATAACTTGAAACCTCCAATATTTATTTGTTTTCAAATTATTTACATGAGTCTTCACATATGTTGTCCATGAATCTCTTACTAAATTTAACTGTATGTCAAGTCAGGTCAAGAAGTCAAGAGAGTTTATTGTCATATGTGTCCCAGATAGGACAATGAAATTATTGCCTGCTGCAGCACCACAGAATATTGTAAGCATAAATACAGAACTGTTCAGTGTGTCTATGTAGCATAGACCATATATATACACATAAATAAACAGATAAAGTGCAATAGGCTGTTATAATTCAGAGTTTGTTTGATGGCGAGTTTAATAGCCTCATGGCTATGGGGAAGCTGTTCCTGAACCTGGATGTACCAGATTTCAGGCTCTTGGACCTTCTACCTGATGGCAGCGGAGAGATGAGTTTGTGGCCAAGATGGTGTGGGTCTTTGATGATGTTGGCAGCCTTTTTGAGGCAGTGACTGCGATAGATCCCTTCGATGGTGGGGAGGTCAGAGCCAATGATGGACTGGGCAGTGGTCACAACTTTCTGCATTCTTTTTCGCTCCTGGGCGCTGCAAGTTTTAACAAGTTTAAGTTGAAATCCACAAAGAGTTGTGTTGTGTCATATCCATATGTTGTGAATCATGATAGTTAATGTTGTGCTATTACATCAGTATCTACGTGCTTTGCAAAATACACGAGTACAGCTTAAAAAGTCATTTGATGAGTAATCCTTTCTAACGTGCTTGGGCATCGCCAATTGTTTCCTGTTCTTGGAACTTAATTGAAACATTAAATATCAGTATTGGCCTTCTCTCTATATCTCTTCCCAGCACTTCCATAACTTGCTATATTCATAATAAAGATTTCCTTAACTTCCTAACTATCCGGCTTTACGCCTGTTATACTCTTATCTTGGGGCACCAACTGTTACAGAGATAATTACTGCTACATACCAGGCTTGACCTTGAAACAAATGTACGATTATTTCAGTTTGGTTTACATAGAATAACAGTTAATTTATTGTATATTTATCATTGTAGTTGGGTCTAATGTGCCTGTAAAGTTTCAGCAAGTAAGAATTTCATTGTTCCAGTTCATATCTGGTGCACATGACAAGGAAACACTTTTGAACTCATGATTATTTTTTAATATAGCGAACATTTTGTTTGCAATGACTTTCTCCCTTGTTAACCAAAACCTGTGCGCACAATCATAATGTTATCTCATTGCATCTGAGTCTAGATATGGCTACTGGCCAAGCAATGTTTCCATATATAAAGTATGCAATAAAGCAATACTGCGTAAGGGACCTGTTTCAATTTTATATAAGGCAAAGCGGTTCAGCAATCTGCCAAGGCAGACAACATGCAATCCATATTGTGCATGACAATTGGAAATCCTGGGCCAGATGCACAAACATTAATCCAAAAGCCATGCGATAAGCAGGTATCAATACTTCAAATAAAGTGAGTGCTTTGGCAGGTTGCCAATGGGGGGCAAGAAACACGTCTATGGTTCCAAAAGGAACCTCGAGTCATCGGATGTGAGCATCCAAAGCTGGGATTGTTTTTCCAGCAATCAAGTAAAAGCAATCAAGTAGACAGTATTACAGTTTGGGATGAGCACTTTAACTACAGAAGTACAACACTGAACACTGACTTGGACATTGAACTACACTGTCCTAGAGCAGGCTTCTACTCTTATTTTACTATCATTCGTCAAGTAGGTGTTTGGACCAGTATATCCAAACAGCAATGTGTTGCACATGTCCTGTAGACTCTGCAATCCAAAGGCTAAATCATGAGGAGATCAAAATCCGTAATAAAACCAAAAAATGCTGGAAATATTCAGCAGGTCAGACAACGTTTGAAGGGAGGAAAAACGTTAAGTTTCACGTTGTTGAATCTCTCTGTTCATAACCTGTATAAGTCTTTGTGTGTAACTGCATCATGCCACAATTTTTCAATGCGTGCAATGCACAAGCAGAGTTTACAAACTGGTTTTCACAAACTATTAGCAGAGCATGTACAGAAAACAGAATTTCTCACGTTTCCACCTATTCCAAACATGTAGCAGCTGGAAGCAGATGAGAAAGGGTGATTTTCGGCAAGAATATAATTGTAGCGATAATTATCATTATCTTGTAGCAATTCCAGTGGTTTTGTTTACCATGAACAAGGAAACCAAAATGTAAGAAATTTGTTATTGAGGATTTAAAATGGCTGCAATATTGCTTCGTCCATACATCTTTATCTATTATCTAGGTTGATAATAATCCCTCAACTTGTTTTACTGTTTCTCTTTGGGGGAAGTTAAGACACAGTCAGTCATCTCCCCTGGTGACCAGAAAATGACTATGGTCATGGAGTGTATCATATATTCTAGGAACAGAATTGGCCCATCAAGTCTACTCCGCCATTCAATCATAGCTGATTTATCATTCCCTCTGAACCCCATTCTCCTGTCTTATCCCCATAACCCCTTACACCCTTATCAAGATTCTTGAGTGTTGTCAGGCAGCATGATGGACATTTTGTTTGTGTAAACTAGCATTTGCAGTTCTTTGTGTTTCCAATGAATTGCTGGTAGACAAAAATGCTGGAGAAACTCAGAGGGTGAGGCAGCATCTGTGGAGCGAAGGAATAGGTGATGTTTCGGGTCGAGACCCTTCTTCAGACTGATGTCGGGGTGGGGGGGGGGAAGAAGAAAGGAAGAGCCAGAGACAGTAGGCTGTGGGAGAGCTATGAAGGGGAGGGGAAGGAGGGAGAAAGCAAGGACTACCTGAAATTGGAGAAGTCAATGTTCATACTGCTGGGGTATAAACTACCCAAGCGAAATATGAGGAGCTGCTCCTCCAATTTGCGGTGAGACTCACTCTGGCCATGGAGGAGGTCCAGGACAGAAAGGTCGGATATGGAATGGTAGGGGGAGTTGAAGTGCTGAGCCACCGGGAGATCGGGTTCGTTAATGTGAACTGTGCGGAGGTGTTGGGCGAAGCGATCGCCAAGCCTGCACTTGGTCTCACTGATGTAGAGCAGTTGACACCTAGCGCAGCGGATGCAATAGATGAGGTTGGAGGAGGTGCAGGTGAACCTCTGCCTCACCTGGAAAGACTGCTTGTGTCCTTGGATGGGCGAGGCGGGAAGTAAAACGACAAGTGTAGCATTTCCTGCAGTTGCAAGGGAAAGAACCAGGTGAGGGGGTGGTTTGGGTGGGAAGGGAAAAATTGACCAGGGAGATGCGGAGGGAGCGGTCTCTGCGGAAAGCCGAAAGGGGAGGAGATGGAAAGATGTGGCCAGTGTTGGGATCCGGTTGAAGGTGGCGAAAATGTCGGAGGATTATCTGTTGTATGTGGCGGCTGGAGGGTGGAAGGTGAGGACAAGGGGGACTCTGTCCTTGTTACAAGTGGGGGGATGGGGAGTGAGAGCGGAACTACGGGATATAGAAGAAACCCTGGTGACAGCCTCATCTATAGTCGAAGAGGGGAATCCCGGTTCCCTAAAGAATAAGGACATCTCCGATGCCCTGGTTTGGAACACCTCATCCTGGGTGCAGATGCTGGTGTTGTGTAGTACTGTGACATTTCAGGAACTAGCCAAGAATTGCTCCCCAATTGCACTTAATATTCTAAATTGGAAATTAAACAAGCAGTGGGGAAAAAGGTCCATCACATGCTAAGATTAGTGTTTAAGAAAGAACTGCAGATGCTGGAAAAATCGAAGGTAGACAAAAATGCTGGAGAAACTCAGCGGGTGAGGTAGCATCTATGTAGTGAAGGAATAGGTAACGTTTTGGGTCGAGACCCTTCTTCAGACTAATGTGGGTGTGGGGGTGGGAAGAAGAAAGGAAGAGTCAGTGGGCTGTGGGAGAGCTGGGAAGGGGAGGGGAAGGAGAGAAAAAGCAAGGACTACTTGAACTTGGAGAAGTCAATGTTCATACCGCTGGGGTGTAAAATTAAGGTTAGGATATTTAGATCTAAGATTAGGATTTTTTTAGAATGTTAGGTATGCACAGGCACCAGTCAGGATAGACAACATTCCTTTGTATTTGGCAATCAGTAAATAGCCAACATTTTTTGCTGCATATCTAATTGCTATAATGAACTTGGTCATTTGTCATTAAACTTGACCATTCATGTTAAATCACAATTTAAAAGCATATGTTTACGATGTACAAAGATTCTCTGTCAATCCGAGGAGCACACGCTGACCTTGGATGACATCAACTGTTTATGCCCAAGAGGGGATAAAGTTGGGGGGGGGGGGCAAGTGGAACATCACTGAATGTAAGACATCAAATTCTTTTCCCTTTCCTCCTGCAGGTCCCTTTATTATGCTGCCTTATCACTGCATTCGTTTGCTCTCCTCTTTTCAATTCTTCTGCAGCTGTAGTAGCTCTCCAGCTCCCTATCCCAATGTTTTTTTAATGAATCACACAAACTGCCTTCCTGTGGAGTGAGCACCCTGGGTTCCTCTTTCCATCTTCAACCATTGCTCCAAACCAGTCAACACATTTTGATACTGTAATTTTGTATAAAATAAGATGATGACAAATTAGTGCAAACTTGACCACTTGTTTAAATTTCAAAAGCCAAATGGCCCAATTAATTAAAAACTAAAATACTACACAGAACCATTGGATAGTTGAAAGCTAAGGAGGTTTTTATTCAGATTCCTCAAACCATCCAATTTAAGTGAATGGCACAAAGCAACAACAACATCAAATAGAGTGCAAATCTGCTCCAAACGTTTTAATGTAATGAGGAATGTTTCAGTTCTCTCTCTTATTTCTCTTCGTACTGTATCGTCACATCATGTCAGATAACAAGTTTTCTGTATAGCCAGCTAATCGTAGTGCATTCTTCAAGGCCTTTAAATTAAAAAAAGTTGTTATATCAATATTTTAGGTTATTTTGTTCCCGGTGAGGAAGGCAGCAAGCGATGGCTTTAGCTCTGCTTTCGGGATGTCTTTAAATCTTTAAATGCCCCATTAGCAGGCTTGGGGGAGGGGGGGGGGGGGGGGTGGTTCGGCGTTCAAGTTCAGCGCCCATTCTGCAATTTAACTCTGGGATTAAACACGTTGCCTTAAATGTGTGGCAAAAATAGGATGGAGCATAAAAAAGTACACAGGAAGACAAAAGGCGAGGAAAGATCAGAGCACGGGGGAGGATAAAGGAAATGCAAAAAACGGAGCACACAAAACAGAATAAACCGAGAGCATGATTTTACAAACAGAAAATGTGACACCGACAGCAGAAATGCCCTAACAATGGGCCGGGAGGAAGGGAGGTGGGGGTGGGGAAAGGGGACCGCTTTCCCAGCGCAGAGCTGCTGCCTGGATTGCAGCGTGGATGAGGTGGAGTCCCAGAATCCGCGTCATTGATTGCGGCCTCTGAGCATCTTCCACCCCCTTCAGCCGCTGGATGCAGGGACACTCCTCTCCGCGTCCCTGTGTGCTGACAGGTAGCTGCGAGCCGCGGAGACGAGGGATGCAATGAACACCTGTTTAAATATACTCAAAGTGCCTCCAGTTTAAGGAAGCGGGGAGGAGAAAGAGAAGGGGGAGTTCTGCAGGGTGGGGAAATCACCACAGTTTATTTTTTTGTTTCAAGAGAACCAAAGCTGCCGATCCGAGGCAGATATGGGATTGGAGCGGACGGGAAGAAGTGCCGGGAGCGGGCTTTCGCTGCGCGGTTAAGCGATCGACTTGGCCAGCCCATCGCCAGCCCATGAGGACGCACGATGGCCAAACAGTACGATGTGTTATTCAGACTACTACTCATCGGAGACTCCGGGGTGGGCAAAACCTGCTTGCTCTGCCGCTTCACGGACAATGAATTCCACGCTTCACACATTTCAACTATAGGTAGGAGCGAGTGAGACTGGGGAAGGTGTGTGTGTGTATGTGTGTGTTCTATGTTGCAATGCTATCATACAAGCCAATGCATCGGGATCTCAAGCCTTTTGTCTCCAGGATCGGTCCAGTGGAGGAGTATTGGCTTTGCCGAGGCGGGGAGGGGTTGGAAGTCTTTTGGAAGTTCCCACTTGCAGTATTGGCCGAGCTACCTGTTCTTTGCTGTCTAGCTTGATGTAAAATGTATGACGATTCCCTCTGTGGGTTGTGAAGACCCAGTGGGTCAATATTGAACTCAACGTCCCCTGCGAATCCACGAACACGTCACCTGTTTGCAAGACCCCTGGACCGATAGAATTGTTTGCGCTAAAAAAAAAACCACATTTAAAGTAATTAAATTGCGTGTGTGGTGCCTGAAAATTATATTGCAAGGAAGCCCCTGTCAAAAAGATGAACTTAGTTTGAGAGACATGAAATAACTGGGGGTAAAATTGCTGGAAACACTCAGCAGGTCAGGCTACCTCCGTGGAAAGAGAAACAGAGTTAACATTTCAGGTCAGAGATTCTTCATCAGAACTGAAGGTGTCATCTGAAACATTGACTTTCTCTTCCCACAGATGTGGCCTGAACTGCTGGGTATTCTCAGCATTTTCAGTTTTTGTTTTAGATTTACACTATCTGCAGTTTTTTAAATGTTTCACTTGAAAGCTGAAAGAACATGGAATGAGCTCTAGGAGGGGAACTTTGGTGGCCAACATCAAGCGTACTTGCTAACACTACCATTGACTGAGGGGGCAGAGTCCTGAAGAACAGATCTGCTGTAGGATGTGAGATTATCAACACAAGGGACTTTGGCCTGACTGGTTCACATATGATAGATGCATCCATCCATGACAACATTAGTAGCAGTATCCACCACCCTTGTGAAGGGAAAAAAGATAGACACAAAAAGCTGGAGTAATTCAGCAGGTCAGACAGCATCTCTGGACGAGACCCTGCTTCAGACTGATATCCGGGGGAAAGGGAAACGAGAGGCACAGATGGTGATGTGGAGAGATATAGAGCAAATGAATGAAAGATATGCAAGGTTGCGCTCCCTTGTGGAAACAAAGCCCTGATTTCACATCAAGGACGCTTAATGATAGAACAATTGTACAAAATGGTAGAGCCACAGAAAACTTGGTAGCTCAAGACTGGACCTCTGCACAAGACACTTTAGTTTAGTTTAGAGATACAGTATAGAAACAGGCCCTTTGCCTACTGAGTCCCTGTCGACCTGCAATCACCCATACACCTGTTCTATCCTGCACACTAGGGACAATTTCCAGAAGTCAATTAACCTAAAAACCTGCACGTCTTTGGAATGTGGGATGAAATTGGAGCACCCGGAGAAAACCCCCGGTGTTACAGGGAAATCGCACAAACAGACAGCACCCTTACTGAGGATCAAACCCTGGTCTCTGGCGTTGTAAGGCAGCAACTCTTCCGCTGCGTCACTGTGCTTCCCATATTGTTGAACATAAGGAACTCCACCATGCTCTGTAATGTTGCAGCCTGTTATACTCCATACCATCATGCAAGTCAAGACAGGGATGAACTGTGGTTTAATGATAAATGCAGATAGGTATGGCAAGGATGATATCAGGCACACTAAAAACAAGATGCCAACTTGTTGAAGCTGGTGCTCTGTAAATAACAAATGTGACACCCAATAGACAGGGCTAAGCGACCCCCTGGCAGACAAATAAGACCAAAGCTATGCAGTCCTGCCTCATCCTGTCTTAAGTAGTGATGTTAGGTTGTGTTCACAAAAAGCTGGGCAATTTCCATCTGGCTAATTACTTCCCAGTCAGCCTACTTGTAATCATCAGCAAAGTGACGCAGGGTCTTGCTGACAGTGCTATCAAATTGAACACCCAAATGCCAAATGGCAAACAACGCTCACCAATATCCAGTCTAGGTCTTACCAGTAAATTTGTGCTTGGACAAACCTGGAATAAAGACCAAAGGGCGGAATTCCAGGGGTGAGGTGAGAGTGTCTGACCTTGATACCAAGCCAACGCTTCTGTGTATGTGGGGGCATCAAGAACCTCTGATAAAACTGAAATCAAGTGGCATCAAGGAGGAAAAATATCCAGTGGTTTTACTTGTTAGAGATTAAGGACTCATTCTGTCAATACAATACAATACAATTTATTTGTCATTTGAACCTCATTGAGGTTCAAACGAAATGTTGTTTCTGCAGTCATACACACAAGAAAAAGAACCAAGACACAACACAAGTTACACAAACATCCATCACAGCGCATCTCCTCCTCGCTGTAATGGAAGGCAAAGTCTTATCTCTCCCCTGCACTCCTCATTCTCCTCCCGATGTCAGAGTTAAAGCCCCCGGCGGGCGATGGTAAGTGTCCCGCGGACATTTAGGGCTGCACCAGGCGATGATGTAAAGCCCCGCTCCAGGCACTCTTCAACTCCGCAACTCGGGCGGGAGAAGTCGCCGTTGCGGAAGCCCCGAAAAGCGGTCTCCCAGCAGGGACCCGCGGGCTCCCGGTGTCACTGTCCACCAGAACTGCGGTAAGCCTCCGAATCTCCGGGGTCGGGTCGCAGCAGCGCGCCACCACAGCTCCACCCGCTCCGAACTCGGCCAGCTCCGCGATGGTAAGTAGGTCCGCAGCTCCGTGACTGGAGCCCCAGGTCGTTCCGGTTGGAGGCCGCTCCACGGTGCTCGGCCCCAACGACAACGGAGACCCGACAGAGAAAAGGTCGGGTTCTCCGTGCAGGGGAAAGATTTTAAAAGTTTCCCCCCCCCCCCCCCACCCCCCCGCCCCCCCCACACACATACACAAAAAAATAAAATAAAAACTACATTCAACGAGACAAAACATAATAAAAAGACAGACAGACTGCAGAGGCCGCTGCGACGTGAGTCGCGCCGCCCACCGGAATTGACATCCACAATTTTGGTATGTCATTGACATCCACAACTCCTCAGCATTCCATGTCTGCATGCAGCAAGACTTAGCCAACTTTCTGATATGGGTTGTGAAGTGACAGGTAACTCTTTTGCCAGAGAAATGCCAGCAATGATTTCCCCAGCAAGAGTGATTGCACCCATCTATCCTCGAGGTTGAATTGCATTATGCGCCCAGAATTCCTTAGCCCACCATCAACCTTGTGTGGGTCACCATTTATTGGAAATTCAAATGTGCCCACCACATTAACTCCACGGATACAAGAGGACGTCAGAGATACTTAGTGATTCATGTTCTAACATCCATGGCTTTTCTGCCACCCGCAGGGCACAAGTCAGGAGTGTACCAGATCACTCTGCACTTCCCTGCCTGACAGCAGCTCCAATAACATTCAAAAAGCTCAACACCATGCTTGACAAGTAAGGGGAGAGTGTTATTAGTTGAAAGCAGCTTATTCTCCTAGCCAAAGGATTCTTGTCACCAGCATGTATTGCCATCTTTTTTCACAGTCTCCTTTGTCTCTACTGCGTACAGTGAGTACATTTTAACACAATGCACAGTTAAGGTGGAAGGAAAAATATATTTAATAAGAGAAAACAGATCTGTCAGTGGGCATAATTACCAAATCGACTCGGCATAACCTAACATAGCACAGTGTTAACAGTAGTATTTTTTTTCTCTTTGAGAACAAGCCATGGGAAATTTATCAACATTTGAGTTGATTATTGGACACAGACATCAGTTATTCAGCATTTATGGAGAGACTGAATGTAAAGTGTGAAGGCAGACTTGATTAAGTGGTTGAAGTAAGATTAGCATGAAATAAAGATGATTACAAGAGGAATGACTACAAGATACAGAGAGTCTGAAAAAACCTGACCAAGTGGAATAGAATCTGACAGTGTTTGAACTAAGATAAAGTGCGGATTGTGAAGCAGTGGGCTCCTGGAAAATGTTATTTGTGTCTCTGTAACATAACAAGACTTTGCCACTGCCTCAGCTCATCTGCTGCCAAAATGTACATCCATGTCTGTGTCCTAATGTATTCCAGGCTGGCCTCCCTTGTTCTTTCCTCTTTTAATGAAGTCAGCTACGGATATAGAAGACAGACACAAACTGCTGGAGTAACTCAGTGGATCTGGCAGCATCTCTGGAGAAAAAGGATGGGTGACATTTTCGGGTCGGGACCCTTCTTCAGACCTTCTCCCGAACCGAAACCACCCATCCTTTTTCTCCAGAGATGATGCCTGATCCGTTGGGTTACTCCAACATTTTGTGTCTAATACCAGCATCTGAATTCCTTTATACACATTTTCCAAGCTACTGATATATAAACTTACACCGACTGCATTTCACCATCTTTCAGCAAAATTTGCTGAGTTACGATGGCCCAAAAAAACCCAATAGATTGCCTTTAAAATACTCTGCCTTTTTTTCCAGTCAAGTCATGTTGAAATTAATATTTATTCATAGAAGAGTCCAAGTATATGTAAAAACAGAATTTTCTGAAAGGATTCAATCGTTCAAGCAGCATTTGATGAGAGAGAGAAACAGAGTTGACATTGCCGATGATGTTCTTGGACCAGCATGATTCCTTGTATTAAGAGGACAATCCACTTTGAGAATCAATTCTCATCTCAGAGCCACATAAAACAAGCATGATCATGGCTGGACCTTAACAGTTTATGTACTTTATTCCTGCTCTGTAACAGCTAGTATGTCTCACTGTCAGCAACTTCCCTTCATTTTTATGAATTTATTATTGAATGTTTTCTGAAATAATGCCCCGGTGTTCTGATAATGTTGGATATAATCAGCAGCTCAGGGAGCATCAGTTGATAGAGAAACAGAGTTAGGTTAATGATCTTATAATCAGAATTATTTAAAAAAGACCATAATGTGTTTGCACCATGTTCATCTTCCTATACTTCAGGAGAAGCTGGTGAAGACCTCAGGAATTAAGAAATGTCTAATAATTCTTGTAGATTGGTGCTGCATGTGAACCAATCACACATAAGCGAGCATCACTAACTCCACCCCACTATAACACTTATACTGTCAGGATTAAGTTTGAGGTTGATCTTGCGGGCGCGCTCCAAGATGAGCCTGAGATTGTGATCGTGTTCTGCTGTGTCCTTACAATATATGAGGATATCGTCGACAATGATAGCACAAGGTAGGCCCTCGAATAATTGCTCCATAGTTTTGAGTCTCCGACTGGAGGTGTGGGTTCGTATCCCACTTCTGACACCATGTAAACAAGAGCCAGAGACAGTGTGTGATTTAAACACATATTTAATGAGCACTTGAAACTTAGCAGTGTTGAGGACAACAGGTTGTCAGTGCATCCTAGCTGCTCGAACTGCAGTGCTGGGAACGAGTGTTAGTATAAGTGTTATAGTGGGGTGGAGTTAGTGATGCTGGCTTATGTGTGATTGGTTCACATGCAGCACCAATCTACAATCCTAAACTTACCACTTACTATTTTTGAACTATTTTATCTGCTGCCAGAGTTATAATATGTCAGTATTGTCATTATCCAGTTACAGTACCAACTTTCACAATTTTACTTCCTTTTGATTGAAACAATTCTTTGCCCGCCCACAATTAGTTATTCGCAGCCCATTCTGTTATCCAATGAAATAATTGTCTCCTCGCTTATAGTGTGTGCTTGTACATTTCAAATCTTTTTTTGTCAACCATAATTTTTACCAATACTGATATAAGGTCTCTATCTGAAATATTAGCTTACCTGATTTTCCAGCGACCCCTTCACAACCTGCTGGATGTTTCCTACATTTGTTTTCAGATTTCCACCACTTCTTCAAGTGCATTTTTACTGCAAGTTGGCCAACTCCACCATTGCAAATGGACTTGTCTCAATAGCGCTTGTACAATCAAAAGCCTCCCTAAATTCGCTAAGATAATAGCTCTGCACAAAAAATGCTACATTTGAAAGGAGAATAACAATTCTATGTTAGAAATGAAGTTTACTATTCATGCGTTTTTTGAGTGGTTTAGAGATACTCAAGTATGAAAGTTGTTTCTTGGTGTGTCACATGTCTGACTCACCAACTGAAAGTCCCTGCTGACATTTAGTTGTGTCATCTGATTTTGACATTCTCTACTTCTTGACCTTCAGCAGATTCAGATGATGCTCAAGTGCTGTCTGTTTAATCGTGTGCCTGAGATGTGAACAAGCAGTTTTGACTCTCAGCGGTCATGAGCAACAGGGTGACACTGGGGTAAAGTTGCGCCAGAGACCTGGGTTTGATCCTACGGGTGTTTTTGGCTGTACGGAGTTTGCACGTTCTCCCTGTGACCTGTGTGGGTTTTCTCCTGATTCTTCCCGCACTCGAAAGACGTACAGGTTTATAGGTTGATTGGCTTTGTATAATTGTAAATTGTCCCAAGTGTGTGTAGGGTAGTGTAAGTGTGCGGGGATCACTAGTTGGTGCAGACTCAGTGGATCAAAGGGCCTGTTTCTGCGCTGTATCTCTAAACTAAAATAAATTAAGCAGCCTCTAGAGAAGAACTGAAATTTCAAGCTCTCCTCTGGGCTTAGTCTGCCAACACAGTCACGCACAGGTTTTTTCCACTGACTGGAAAGCACGTATCAAAAGCTTTTCACTGTACCTCGGTCCACGTGACAGTAAACTAAACTGAAACTGAATTTATAACTCATGAATCAAAACCATAAGTGTCCTCAGTGCAATTAAGAGTATTAATGTGAGCGCCTGACATCATGTCTCAGAACGACCTCATGTCGCCTCTCGCCAGGCACATGCCTGCCTCTCACATCATCATTACCCTAGAGTGTCGTCAGTGCATTAGGTAGATTGTATGCTGTAGCTTTTTCTACATTGCAACCTCTGAAAGGCAACATATGATCAGTTGAGTCACTAGGGTGGTATTAGTTTTATCTTAGTTCTCGGTGTTAGAAAAACAACACTGGTTTTCATTGAGACTAAATTCTATTTCAGTTCCCAAAGTATTCTTCATGTTTCCAAATCAACCATAATACCTTAGGTTTTAGTATTCGTTTATTATTGCCACATGTACTGAGATACGGTAATAACCTTTGTTTGCATGCTACCCAGTTAAGTCATGCTATACACGAGGACAATCAAGCCATACACAAGTAAAACAGGTAGTGCAAAGGAAAAGAGACCAGAGTGTAAATTTAGCATTGCAGCATTAAAGCGTAGTTACAGAGAAAGTGCAATTTTTAAAAAAGTGCAAGGTCCCCAATTGGATAGGTTGGAAGATTGGGTCTGCACCGTAGCTTATGGTCAATGTGGAGTGCTTTCTTGGCTGTAGCTTCAATGTTGCTGGTCCAGGAAAAACTGTTGGTGATATTTATGTATAGGAACTTGAGGCTCTTGACCATCTCCACTTTGGCATCATTGATGCCAATTGGGGCATGTACGCAATCTTGCTTCCTGAAGTTGCAAACTAGCTCATTTATTTTGCTAAGACAGAGGAAAATGTAAATTGCCTTGATATCATGTTTCCAAACTCTCTATCTCCATCCTGTACTCTGTCTTGTCATTGTTTGAGATCCAGCCCACTTTGGTGATGCCATCTGCAAACCTGTAAATGGAGTTAGATCAGAATTTGGCCACAGTTAATTGCATCATTATACATTGGAGCATGTCAACTAAGCAGTGAAATAGGACAAAGTATTTTATTTACATCAGAGTTATAACACCAGCATCAATCTGTGCTTAAGGTGCATTTGGTAAAGCGTTCAAACAATAGGGCTGCATAATAAAGACAATGAGGTCACTCACAATAGTTCTGCTAGGATCTGTTTCAGATCCTTTGCTGTTTCTTTGATAAATCTAGTGTCACAGAGAGATGCAGCACAGATGAGAGAAAATGCAGTATGTATTCAATAACTGCAAATAGATGGCGAAAAATTATAAAAGTGGCGTAGGAGGTGGCTCATGCAGTGTAGTGTGGGAAACTGAGCTTGCTTAATTTGGTAGGAAGAATAGAAAAATAATTATTTTGTAAATGATCAGAGTCTGTTAAATGTTGGCACAGAGAGAAGTTTAGATGTCTCTACTGAAATAGAATGTCTGTCTTCATTACATTTGGGTTAACATGCAGCAGTTAGAGAAATTTTGTTGCCATGGTACAGGACGTTTGACAGACAAAACTTTGGAGAAGGACTGTGTGATGTTTCTGCTCTGTATCCAAGAAAGAGTATTTGACAGGGTGCAACAAAAGTTCACGAGAACGGTACTTGTGAATAGGTGACTAATCTGCTTAGAAGGTACTATCGCAACGTTTTAAGAAACATTTAGACAGGACTGCAGGTAGGACAGGTTTAGAGGGATATCAGCCAAACGCAGGCAGCTGGGGCTAGTGTAGATGGGGCATGTTGGTCGGTGTGGGCAAGCTGAGCCAAAGGACCTGTTTCCATGCTGTAGGACTCTGACTCAAAATTATTATTATTCTCGCGTACGGCGTGCACAGCCTAAAGTTGTAGGACAACTTGTTCTATTTGATCTTATTTGATGGTGCACGCCAGGTTGATTGCATTGATTGCATTGATTGAAACAGGGCGGACCACGTGAAGGTTGCAATCTCCCACCCCAACTCGAAATGATTGAATAGAACAAATCTGATCCATGGAGAACATTAGATTCTGAATAAAACTGCCAGGGTCAATGCTGAGAGGCTGCTTTTCATGTTTGTAGGCTAAAGTTAAGATTCACTTGGTTGGTAGCAAGATGAATGTCTGCTCTACAGCTGGCATAAGAAGTCATGGACATCCCCAATGGTAGGTGTGAGGGGCTGGCACAAGATACATTTTCCTGAAATATAGACGTTGAAGTCTCCTGGATATGGTAATTCATTCAAAGTTAGTTGCTGTTATATAACTAAATAAGTTATCTTCCTGGAACAAATGCCATCACAATACTTTTATTTTGCATAAGTTAACACTATATTTTTCAGTGATTAAAGTTACCACAAGTACTGTATATTTCAAATCAAAGTGTGGGGATATTTTAGACTACCATCTTTATTGGGTCTTTTTGCCATTGAAACCTGCCATAAGCTATTGAACTTGTCCACAGAGATTGGATTTGAAATAATTATCTTCAGCTGACCAGAAAAATAAATGCATAGTTTGTCATTTGGAACAATTGAAGAACAGTTGCATCATCCAGTTGCACATGAATGAAGCCCTAGTGTTATTCATGATTGATGTATGGTGATATTCTGCACCACTTGATTATGTTCCATTCTCTTAAGTGGCCAAAGCCCCTGTCGGGTTAGCAAGTTAATGCAGTATCTACATAGGTAACAAAGTAGGCCTTTGATCTATTACCGCTTTCCGTTTGATCATGATTGATTTGCATGTAATGTATCCATGCTTGCAACATCCGGAGTGGGGTGAGGGGCAATGGGAGCGTTAGGGCAGAGAGCTGTGCATTTAGTCCTTCGTTTATTTCTTGATGACTTTGCTCAAATTTTGAGAAAAGCTAATTCTCTGTGAGAAAGTAACTCGTAGCAGCAATGTTTACACTTAGGAAAGGGCACAAATTGAATATTGGATTTACCATTTTGAATAATTTATGATGGAAGGCTCATTTTACTTGTAGCTCACAGCTAGAGAGGAATTTTGCCAAACAATGCAGCCGCGTTCTTACAATTTCTGAATATCAGCTATGTTGGGGAAAGGAAAAGATCACAGGATTCATATTTCTTGGAGGGTCTGAGAGAGTAACAGAAAGCTGCTTTTCTTTTCATCGCTTGTTTCCCTTTGTTCCAGAAAATCATGACATTCTGTCAGTAGCTCAACTGGGACAAATTCTACATTTGATAACTCATTAAAAAAAAAAAACCCATCTCAAAATGCTGGATGTCTGACATCTATATAATTAAAAGTCTAAACTTGGCCACTTCCTGTTTGCACTGTATATTGATTTTAGAAAAAACGCTACCATTTACGGCTGTGATTTTTGGCCATTTACTCAGACCCCCTCCAGCTGTCAGGGCCAGATGATTTTTCCCATCGATGAAAAATAAAAGACATATTAATGTTTAAAAAATGTTGAGATTCTCTCCCCTGTCAATCACGCCATGAAGGCCACGCCCCTTCTGGTGGGAGGGCCTCAGTCTCTGTAAGGTGGGGGAGGGAGAGGTCTTGACTATCAGTCTGAGCAGTGAATAACACTGAACACATGTCTACTAAACTGTGAGTGTCGTTTTACTGACCTGTGAGTGCCCTTAATGTGGTTTGAAAATTAAGTTTGAAAATGAAAATGTGGTTGGTTTGAAAATGTGGTTAATTTGAAAATGTGGTTGGTTTGAAAATGTGGTTTGAAAATCTATATAATTAAAAGTATAATCTTGACCACTTCCTGTTTGCGATGTAGATTGATTTTAGAAATAGCGCTACCACGTAAGGCTGTGATTTTTAGCCATCTTACTCAGAGTCCCCCGCCGCTCATCAGGTGATGAGGATTTTTCCCATCGATGAAAAATAAAAGAGTTATTAGTGGTAAAAAAATGTCGAGATTCTCTCTCCTGTCATGCCATGAAGACCACGGTGGGAGGGGGAGGGACTATAAAACCCAGATGTGTTGGCGTGGCTCAGTCTCTGCAAGATGGGGGGAGGGAGAGGTCACGACTCTGTCTTTGGTGTCCTTGCACCCTGCTTGAAATGGTATGAGACTGCACTTGAATTTGGTAGCCTTGCACCCTGCTTGAAATGATATGAAACTGCATTTGAATTTGGTGGCCATGCACCTTGCATTAAATGGTATGAAATTGCACTTGAATTTGGTGGCCTTGAACCCTGCTTAAAATGGTACAAAACAGCACTTGAATTTGGAGGCCTTGCACCCTGCTTGAAATGGTATGAAACTGCACTTGAATTTGGTGGCCTTGCACCTTGCTTGAAATGGTACAAAACTGCACTTGAATTTGGTTTGCACCTTGCTTGAAATGGAACGAAACTGCACTTGAATTTGATGGCCTTGCACCCTGCTTGAAATGGTACGAAACTGCACTTGAATTTGGTGGCCTTGCACCCTGCTTGAAATGGTACAAAACTGCACTTGAATTTGATGGCCTAGCACCCTGCTTGAAATGGTATGAAACTGCACTTGAGTTTGGTGGCCTTGCACCCTGCTTGAAGTGGTATGAAACTGCACTTGAGTTTGGTGACCTTGCACCTTGCATTAAATGGTATAAAATTGCACTTGAATTTGGTGGCCTTGAACCCTGCTTAAAATGGTACAAAACAGCACTTGAATTTGGGGCCTTGCACCCTGCTTGAAATGGTACAAAACAGCACTTGAATTTGGTGGCCTTGCACCTTGCTTGAAATGGTACAAAACTGCACTTGAATTTGGTTTGCACCTTGCTTGAAATGGTACGAAACTGCACTTGAATTTGATGGCCTTGCACCCTGCTTGAAATGGTACGAAACTGCACTTGAATTTGGTGGCCTTGCACCCTGCTTGAAATGGTACAAAACTGCACTTGAATTTGATGGCCTAGCACCCTGCTTGAAATGGTATGAAACTGCACTTGAGTTTGGTGGCCTTGCACCCTGCTTGAAGTGGTATGAAACTGCACTTGAGTTTGGTGACCTTGCACCCTGCTTGAAATGGAATTTCAAGGAATAGCCGTGAGTCAACTGCCAGCACACCGGTCGTGAATGACTGAGCTGCCAGCCCAAGAATCTATTCGGCCCACAATGTCCATACTAGCCCTCTGGAAACCAGTCCCTTCAGCCCACAACACCCATACTAGCGCTCCAGAAAGTCCACCCCCCCTCCCCCACTCGGCACCAATATTGGATTTGGTGGATATGTGGAATATTTTGTTGTGGGACCAGCCCTCCCCTGTGAACATGGGTCCTAACGGGTTCCACTTAGTCTTGTGTAAACTTAAAATCAAAGAGTACATCAATCAGAACTTGGAAAGAGATAAATTCATTTTTCATTCATTCATCATCGTTGAAAACATTTGCGATGCAGTGGTGCTGATTTCCAATGGGAATGGCAATGTCCTCCCTGCTGACTTCCGCCGCTGAAAGTATAGGATTTTGATGTGTGTGATTTATCATCATTCCTTACAATGCTATGTACGACAGTGATCGCAACTTCTACTGAAGTGCGGATGGCCGTTGGCTCGCTAGAAGCTCATCTGCCCTTTGACAGGTCTTGTTTTTGTTCCTGCTGGGGTCCACAGCCCCTTCCTCACCTGGCTATCTGACCATGGAGCAGGTAGCACAAGATTACATGGTACCCGTGGCGGGGGGAACTCCACCCCAATCTGACTGATGATAAACTAAAAGAAATAAAAAGATAGGTAAATTGTTTTATGTGGCCTTAAGTACAAGACTATTTTTGGTTGCCTCTGAGATAACGACTACTACTATGGTGAAATCCATGCATTAAACTGCAAGTTAGATAAGACTGCCTGATCCAAATGTGTGCCTGGAATTTATTTCCTGAGCGGTTATTTCTGTTTTTCATTTGATGTCAATCCTTTTGAGCTCTACTGTTACATTCGGAGTGTGTCTGCAAAAGATGATTGCAGGATATTTATTAAAGGGACATTATTAAAGGACATTTATTGAAGAACATACAGGGCCATAATCTCAAAAATCTGTGTTCTTCAACTTAATAATGGGCTGTTTTCTGTAGTTTTAGTGATGCAGATGAGTATTCACCATGTACACTAATTAAACTAACAGCGACAACTGTGAGCCCAGATTTCTGTTAATTCAGTCAGAGATTCCCTGCTTCTGCCGAAGGAACATTGTTCTGTAATGTTTTCTACGTGATATTAAAAAAATCCGTAGACTGATGATAAACTAAAAGTAATTTTGAATATTTTTCTCTTCAAGAGTCAAGAGTTTTTAATTGTCATGTGTACCGACAATGGAACTATAAATTTCTTATTTATAGCAGCAAACCAGACCTGTAAGCACAATACATATAGATAATACATAATAAACAAAATATCAGTTAGTTAATAACCACAATACTAGTGCAACATACTGTAAAACCCCAAAGTCCTTAGTACAATCAAAGACAGTACAGTGTTGCGTAGCAGTGTTCAGGAGCCTGATGGTTTTTGGGAAGAAACTATTCTTGGACCTGGTGTTCAAGGTTTTCAGACTCCTATACGTTCTTCCCGATGATAGAAGTGAAATGAGAACGTGACTGCCTTTATGAGACAGCGCCTCCAATAGATCCTTTCAATGCCAGGGAGGTGAGTATCTTTGTAAGAAGGAACTGCTGATGCTGGTTTAAACCAAAGATAGACACAAAATGCTGGAGTAACTCAGTGGGACAGGCAGCATCTCTGGAGAGAAGGAATAGATGCCGTTTTGGGTCGAGACCCTTCTTCAGATGAACTGGGCAGTGTCTATCACTCTCAAAATATTGTGAATAAATTGTGTCTAAAATGTAAGCTTTTAGCATGAACTTCATGGATCCTTTAACGCTGTGCCTTAACGTATGAGCTTCACATTTTCTACCCTGAAATAAAACACTTTTTATGTATGGATTGTCCTTCACGAATATCATTATTTCAAAATTCTGTGTTTTCACAATATGAAGTTTTTTGAGTTTTACATGATATTTCAATTTCTACCTTAAACTTACGTCAATTTTTATTTGATTGTCACAAAAATGTTTGAAATGTTGGGTAAGAATGGTAGTTGTTACTTCCCAATTTACTGCAGGGAAGTTTCTTCAATGCGATTGGAATCACTGTTGCTGGACTTCACCAATTCTGTAGAGTAGAGCCGAACAACAAACATGGGGAAATATACATGTTTGGTTTAGAGACACAGCATGGAAACAGGCCCACGGAGTCCATGCCAACCATTGATCACTCCTCATTCACGCTAATTCTACATTACCCCACTTTCCCTACACATGAAGGGCAATTTGCAAAAGCCAATTAACAAACTGACTCACATGTCTTTGGGATGTGGGAGAAAACTAGAGCAAATTCCACACAAACAGCACCTAGTCAGGATATCACAAAGATTGTTGGACTTTTTTTGGTCAGTTTTAATTGAGGCGAGTGGGGCACTCTGTAACTGGCCCTAAAATGCGGGCCAATATAAAAACGTGTGCCTTTTTTTGCATTATTGATTTATTATGAAAAGTCTGCAGGTTAGTTAGGATGGTAACCCAAAGAACTGAATACTGAGGATTCACATTCATCATTAAAGATTCATCTTCAGTATGTTTGCCAAGAAGATGCTGCACAAACTCAGACAATGGCAAGCTTAAGCTCAGGGCTGACTCACCACCTATTGTGCCTGTGCTGTCATCTGTTTAAATGAGACTTGACCCAATTGATGAATGATCTCATTCACAAATTCACCTTTCTCCTGGGATTTGTTATAACAACTGGAATGACGCACGAGTTTGCTGACATTCTGAGGAGTTTACCATGTGTAATTGCAAGGCAGAAATGGTGAAGCTCAGAGGAGATCTGATGCCAAACCGATATAAAGGGAATATTACTGGCATTTGTTAAAGACAATTCTGAAGCAAATTTCATTTTCCCAAAGGCCATGGAAGCAATTCTAAGCTAACCTGCCCATTCAGAAATTGACAGGATTCGATGTTACACTGACTTTAAACTCTACTCCATTTCATTCCCCATTGAAATCACCGGAGGGCACTTGGGATGGGGAGTATTAAGCCAATATTCTCCGAGCTGGCTCTAAATTAACAATCCCCCTGTGCACCCCCCAGCCACCTTGCAACATGCTTCACACTATGTACAACTCCATTGGCCGTAGAATGTTGCCCAAGTGGATTATTTTTATGCATGTGACTCGCAATAGGTGTTGGCAAAATTGAGTTGTATAGATCATCATAAAATGCCTTGTACTGCCTTCACGCCGTGCCCAATGTTACATGAAATTATCATGCATGCAAGCAACTATTCCTTCTTGTGTACTCTAATTGGTATCTGCAAGTAGCTAATTGCCAGTAAAACTGTAATAGTTCCATCCAAAGCCACAACATCCATTATCAGTTTTTCCTCTGCTAATCCCAGGTTTTGAGGTGATCTGTAGTCAGTTCCCCGCTATTGAGCCAAGTAATAGGAACTAATGCCTCTCACGATGGGCCTTGATATGGGAGATGTCTGAGGAGGAAGTTCCCGCCCTGATAACCAGAAGCTCGGCCTACCGCGGGACCCTCTGGAGACGTTGGACGTGATGAACGAGGGCCGATAGGAGGGTGAACCGGGACAATGCCTTGAGCGCCTACAAGATAGGTTGCAGGAGCCGTCCATGGAACACCACGATGGCTGAGCTAGGTGAGGGGTGTTGGTTCGTGGGCCGATCCAGCCGAAGCGGATGGAGTAATGCCTTGCAGGAGCCTGGGGCTTAGCAGTATCGGGAACTGCTCCAGTGGACTGAGTGTGCGAGCAGACTGGACTTTGGACTGTGGAAATGGCGCCAAAACATGGCTGTGCCTGCATGTGTAAATATGCAAAAAGAATTTCACTGCAATTGCGCATATGTCAAATGTAGGACCATTGAACCATGGACACGAGGACATGTCAGACTCCTATTTATTGGCTACAGCTCTGCCTTTAATGCCATAATCCCATCCCAACTCATCTCCAAACTCCTTGACCTAGGAGTCAGCACTCATCACTGCAACTGGATCTTCGACTTCCGAACCCATTGACCACAACAGGTAGGAATAGGCAAATGAAACATCTACAATTATAATTCTCAACACCTACAAGGATGCGTCCTCAGCCCCCTACTACACACCCTATGCACTCACACCTGTGAGGCCAAATTCAGTCTCACTCCATTTAATTTACCAATAGCACCACTATAGTGGGCTAGATTTCGAACAATGACGAGAACGGATGACAGGAAGGAGATAAAGAACTTGGTAATATGTTGTCTACACAACAACCTTTCCCACAATGTCAGTAAGATGAATGAGCTAGTTATTGACAAGGAAGCAAGGTAGTGTAGACACCCCAGTCAACATCAGTGGTGCCGCAGTGAAGATGGTCAAGAACTTTAAAGTTCCTATGCATCAATACCACCAACAGTTTGTCCAACCACATCAAAGCTATGATCAAATAAGCACACCAGTGCCTCTCTACTTCCTCAGAAGGCTAAGTATGTTTGTTTGACATCTTCCAACAACATTTATTGACTGCTCCATAAAATGCTCCTGTTGGGATGCATTACGGTTTAGTTTGGCAATAGCTCTGCCCAAGACCGTAATAAATGTAAGGTAGTTGTGAATGTAGTCCACTCTATCACACAAACCAGCATACCTCACCCCCACCCCCCTCCCCTCCAGTGCCTCCAACTACACCTCACACTGCTTCAGGAAAGTAGCCAACGTAATCAAAGGCTCTTTTCATCCTAATCATTCCCACTTTTCCCCTCCCATCAAGCAGAAGATACAAAATCTTGAAAGCATGTACTACCAGACATAATTTTCCTGCTGTTATCAGACTACTGAATTTTGCTTTCATTAGCTAGGATGTAGTCCGTGTAGTCCTGATCTTCTAAACTATCTCTTTGCACACTTACGCTTTTCTTTTTACTACACTCCCCTGTAATTGTAACCCTATAAAACTGGAGCACGTTTCTCTTTTCATTGGTTGTTCTCGTGTGCAGCTAGATTACACTCAAGTATATGACTTGAGTGACTAGTAGCATGCAAAACAAAGCTTTTCACTGTATCTCAGTATACGTGACGAAAATAAACAATCCAATGAAATATAGTTATGAATGTAAATGTGTGTCTTTGAGAGAGTGAGAGAAGAAAATATAAAGAAGAAAATGATTAAGATGTTAATCCACCCCACCAGCTGTCACATACAACAGATAATCCTCCGACAATTTCGTCACCTCCAACGGGATCCCATCACTGGCCACATCTTCCCATTTCCTCCCATTTCGGTTTTCCGCAGAAACGGCTCCCTCCGTAACTCCCTGGTCAATTCGTCCCTTCCCACCCAAACCACCCCCTCCCCTGGTACTTTCCCTTGCAACCGCAGGAAATGCTACACTTGTCGCTTTACCTCCCCCCTTGACTCCATCCAAGGACCCAAGCAGTCTTTCCAGGTGCGGCAGAGGTTCACCTGCACCTCCTCCAACCTCATCTATTGCATCCACTGCTCTAGGTGTCAGCTGCCCTACATCAGTGAGACCAAGTGTAGGCTTGGCGACCGCTTCGCCCAACACCTCCGTTCCGTTCGCAATATCCAACCTGCTCTCCCGGTGGCTCAGCACTTCAACTCCCCTCCCATTCCGAATCTGTCCTTCCTGTCCTGGGCCTCCTCCATGGCCAGAGTGAGTCCCACCACAAATTGGAGGAGCAGCACCTCATATTTCACTTGGGTAGTTTACACCCCAGCGGTATGAACATTGACTTCTCCAATTTCAGGGAGTCCTTGCTTTCTCCCTTTCCCTCCCCTTCCCTTCGCAGCTCTCCCACAGCCTACTGTCTCCGCCTCTTCCTTCTTCATCCCGCCCCCCTCACCCCCACATCAGTCTGAAGAAAGGTCTCGAACCGAAACGTCACCTATTTCCTTCGCTCCATAGATGCTGCATCACCCGCTGAGTTTCTCCAGCATTTCTGTCTACCTGAGATGTTAATCAAGTATTTTGTATGTTTTCACAGTAAAGGAGACAGAAAGTATTCTATATATTGTCGAGAACCAAGGAGTGAGTAAGAGTAGAAATGAATGTAATATTAGTTTACGAAAAGTACCTTACAATGTTTTTAAAAAACGAACTTCACCTCTACTCGATGATATTGCCTGAAGCTTAGAATTCTAAGAGACGGTGGATGCATTGTTATGATTGACGAAGAATTCCTAAATTCTAGAACATTCCCAACAGATTGGAAAATAATAAATAATAAATGTAACTTCACTATTCAATAGAGGAGGTAGAGAGACCCGCAGGCCAGTTAAGATACCACATAAAAAGATGTAATACAAGGCACAAGTTTCATGGGGTTGAGAATAATATAGGTAATGGATATGTTATCAGACAAAAATAAGATAATAGGAATAAACAGGTGTGTTCATATTGACCAACAATAATTTACACGGAACTTGGGCCTAAGGTGAAGAGTCCGAATATAATATATCCCAGTTTTCAGCTGATAGAAAGATAAAGAAAGAAAATAAGTTGTCCAGCTGCTCGTGCTGCTGCCTACAGCGCCAGAGACCCGGGTTTGATACTGACCTTGGGTTCTACCTGCATGGAGTTTGCATGTTCTCCGTGTGATCGCGTGGGTTTCCTCTGGACAGTCTTCTTCCACTGTCAGAGACGTGCGGGTGTATAGATCTCTGGAAATTGCCCCAATTACATATGTTCTGGATCACAAAGTAGGATAATGTGGCGGCTCCCAACAGTCAGGCCATTCCACTATCGAACCGCTCGACACGGGAATGGACTAGTCCGGGGACGGCCCTTAGCTACAGGGATAAAGGGCAGGGCTCTCTTGCAGACCCGAGTGGACAAGAGAACAACTAATAAAATTTGTCCCGAAATACCTGGCTCCTCGCCATCATTTCAGTCTTATCGCCGCGCCATATTGGTGACCCCGATACTCCATTGGTGGCATAATGGAGTCAAAAGACAGAACCGCCCGTCCGTCCGCTTCACGGGCCGACCGGGCCCAGTCTCTCGACGCGGTCTCTGTTAAACTACCTACATTCTGGACCGTCCGGCCTCGCGTCTGGTTTCAGCGGGCGGAGACCCAATTACAGCTGCGGGGCATTACGGCGGACGACACCCGCTACTTCTACCTGGTGGGGGCCCTCAGCCAGGACACGGCCGAAGAAGTCACTCAATTTCTCGAAGACCCCCCCCGGCCGCCGAGAAATACTTCGGTCTTAAGAATCTCCCAAGATTACCCATGGGAAGAAGCTGTCATACCATGGGGATAATGTTCGAATCTTCTGCGATTACCCACGCGAGGTAGTCCGGAGAATGAGATTGTTCACACCGGCAAGACACACTCTGAAGGATGTTCCCGGAATTAGATATGGGGTCGTCTTTCCCGGAAGAATGAAGGTATCTTATAACAGCACTGAACGCTCATTTACAGATCTCGGAAAAGCTTTAAAGTATGCAGAGGATATCGTTAAGAAAACATCGGGGGAAGCTGCCGACAAGGAAGAAGATTGAACTTTTTAATTCTTATGATAGAGTTTTGAAATGGTTAAAATGGCCGAGCTTTCCAGACAATTATAAAGCTTAGGTTACACAAAAAAGCTGGAGAAACTCAGCGGGTGCAGCAGCATCTATGGAGCGAAGGAAATAGGCAACGTTTCGGGCCGAAACCCTTCTTCAGTCTGAAGAAGGGTTTCGGCCCGAAACGTTGCCTATTTCCTTCGCTCCATAGATGCTGCTGCACCCGCTGAGTTTCTCCAGCTTTTTTGTGTAACCTTCGATTCCCCAGCATCTGCAGTTCCCTCTTAAACAATTATAAAGCTTATCTCCCTGGAATGTGTTTTTGGAGAGCTAGGGCAATATTTCACCTTGAATGAAAAGCTCAAAGTTTAACCCCTTGGTACCTGCTTGTATGGTAGTTAACTCTTTGGTACCTGCTTGTATGGTGTTGGCACCTGCTTGTGTGGTAGTTAAAGAATGGGATATTATGTAAGAATCCTGGGTGGATATATATGGTAAAGTTTAGATTAGAGTAAGATTAGATAAGTTGGAAAGACATATATACTTATATAATCGTGTATATGTTGTGTTTTATATTTGGTTTTTTACTTCTTATGTCTTTTCCTGGTTTTTTTTGGCTTTCCCTGGCGCTGGTTTGATAAATTCATATAAGAAAAGACAAAATATGAAATGGTATGTAACTTTTTATGAGGCTCTACCAAGGGGGAGGAGCTCAATGTATAACAACATCACGGAGGTCTATAAATTTTTTGCTATCATTGATGGCTATTCGTCTTTAAGGTATCTTTCCTTAGATACCTTAATAGCACCTTTTTTTTTTAAGCACAATCAAGATTTTTATTTGTTTATTTTTTTTGTAAGTAATTGTATATCACATTTTTTCTTTCTTTTTCTAAGGCACTTTACAAGAAGGAGATGCAATATAAATCTAATAACTGGATGACCACCCAACTTTATTTGGTTGCACCATATGATTCAGGAATATTATCTTGATTTACAATGCAAGACGATAGACAAATAAAGAATGGAGGAATTACATTCTGTAGTTGGAATATAAGGGGTGCCAACGAACCAATTAAGAGGGGTGAAATTTTTGCCCAACTGAAATCTTTGAAAAGCGACATAATGTTTTTGCAGGAAACGCACATGAAACAACAAACACAAATGAGATTAAAGGCGAAGTGGATAGGCCAAACATACTACTCCTCATTTACTTCTAAATCTAGGGGTACGGCTGTTCTTATTCGAAAAGGTATTCCTTTTAAATTAAAGAATACTATATCAGATAAAGAGGGAAGATATATTATAGTTTCGGGAGAAATTTATGCAACCCGACTAACTATGATAAATATTTACGCTCCGAATTTTGACCAATTTTTTGATAAAATTATGGATATAATATCAGAGTTTAATTACCAAAATGTGACTTCAACTGTGTTTTAGATTCATATCTAGATAAATCAGCAAAACAAAGGAGGAGTAATTTAAAATCTAAGACTAGTGAACTTCTAAATGCATATATGAAAAATACTAATATAATAGATGTATGGAGATCTGCTAATCCAGTTGGAAGGGAATACTTATTTTACTCTTCGGTACATAAAACTTATTCTAGAATTGATTATTTTTTAGTGGATATGAAATTAATGCCATATACAAACAATCCAATATACCACATTAGTAGTATCTCAGATCACTCTCCGTTGACATTTTCAGTAAAATTTGAGGGAATGCCGGGTAAAAAATCTTTTTGGAGGTTTAATACACATATTTTAAATGACTTGCAAAGCTATCAATATTTAAAATAACAAATTAAATTTTTTTTGATACAAATGATACACCAGGTACTTCGCCTTCTTTATTATGGGAAGCTTTTAAGGCATTTATTAGAGGAATTATAATTTCATATCAAAGTTTTCAAAATAAAAAGAATAAGACAGAACAAATGTTGTTAGAACAAGAAATCAGACAGTTAGAGTTAGATAATGCTAAAGATTCCACGACAGATAAACACAATAAGATAATATTACTGAAATTTAAACTTAATCGAATTTTATCGGCAAGAGCAATAAGACTATTCCAAATTACAAAACAGGAACATTTGAGTTTGGTGACAAACCACATAAGCTTTTAGCTCGTCAATTGAAAAAACAAGAAAAGGAAAATACTATAACTAAACTTAAATCAGAGAAAGGTGAATTACTAATACTACCTAAAGATATTAATAATAGATTTGCTCAATTTTAACAACATTTATACACATCTAAAATAAAAATAGAAGATAGTAACATTAAAACATTTTTAGATAACTGTAATCTTCCAAAACTGGAGCTTTTGGAACAAGAGGAACTTGGAGCTCGAATTACAATTAAAGAAATAGGTGAAACAATAAAATCGTTGAAAAATGTTAAGACACCGAGACCAGATGGTTTTAGTAATGAATTTTATTAAAAAATTCATGAGATAACGACCCCTTATTTATTTAATTTATACTCCCATGCTTTTAAAGAAAACAAACTACCTGAAACACTAACAGAATCAACTATTACGCTTATTCCAAAAAAAGATAAAGATTTAGAAGATCCGGGCTCATACAGAGCTATATCACTTTTAAATACAGATCAGAAAATCTTAGCAAAGACTTTAGCAAGAAGGTTAAGCAAATATATTAGTAAATTGATAAACCCTGATCAAACGGGGTTTATACCCAAAAGATACTCATTTAATAATTTGAGACGCCTGTTTAATATAATGTACTCGCATAAAGTAGAGGAAGAAGATATATCAATTATTTCTTTGGATGCAGAGAAAGCATTTGATCAGGTAGAGTGGCAATACTTATATAAAGTACTGCAAAAATTTAATATGGGAGAGAATTTTATAACATGGGTAAAATTATTGTACGATAAACCGATGGCAAGAATTTTAACTAACATGTTATCTCAAAAATTTCAACTATCAAGGGGTAATAGGCAGGGATGTGTGTTATCACCCCTGCTATTTGCCCTTATGATAGAACCCCTGGCTGAAAGTACAAGAATTCATCCGAATATTCAGGGCTATAATACCAGGGACTCAAAGAATACAATCTCAATATGTGCAGACGATACACTTTTATATGTTACAAAGTCACATACGAGCATACCAAATTTATTAAATTTAATAGAGGAATTTGGGTCTTTTTCTGGATATAGAATAAACTGGAATAGAAGTGAAATCATGACATTAAAACCTCAAGAACCTACACATTTATTGGTTCCCCTTTAAAATCGCAACAGAAAATTTTAAATATTGGGGTATTCAGATTACTAGAAAATATAAAGCATTATTCAACGCTAATTTTATACCTTTATTAAATAAACTTAATACACTGATTAAATTTTGGAAAACATTTCCTTTATCATTATTAGGTAGAATAAATGCAATAAAAATGATCTTCCTACCACAATTACTATACCTATTTCAGTCTATACCGATATATATACCAAAATATTTTTTTTTTAAATTAGACTCTAATATTACTAATGTTATTTGGGACTATAGATCACATAGAATTACAAAAAAACACTTATGTAAAGCAAAAGAGTTCGGGGGCCTTTCACTTCCGAATTTTATGTATTATTACTGGGCAGTACATATTAAGAATATAATTTATTGTCTGGATAGTTCTACCCAACAGAATGGATAAAAATGGAGAAAGAGGATTGTCATCCTTGTAATATAGGAACGATCCTCTTCTCCCCGAAAAAACTGAATAACACGATATATAAGAAGAACCCAATTATATATGGTACAATAAGAATTTGGAAACAAATAAAATTATCTTTAAAATTAAGAAATTTATCATTGTTAATGCCAATTGCGAATAACCTTTATTTAAACCATCTCTTATTGATAAGACATATAACCAATGGGAAAGTCTCGGAATTAGAAGGATCGGGGATATGTACGAAATGGGAAACCTACTATCATTCCAACAATTACAATTAAAATTTAAACTGAAAAACAACCAATATTTTAAATATCTTCAGATTTGCGATTTCATGAAAAAATATATGCAAGGATATCAAAAAATAACTCCTGAATTATTGGAAGAAGCAATGAATATTGAAGCTGACTCACAAAAATTAATATCATATTTATATAATAGTATTCTAAATATAGACCTACCATCGACAGAGGTACTTAGAGAAGAGTGGGAACGGGAACTAATGATAAAAATTACGAAGGTTACATGGGAAAAGTACTTGATATATATTCACAAATGTTCGATTAATGTAAGACATAATCTAATTCAATTTAAAATTTTACATAGATTATATTATTCAAAAACAAGATTGAACAAATTGTATCCAAATATATCCGCCATTTGTGATAAATGTCTATCCCAAAATGCAACCATAACGCACTCCTTAGTTTCCTGATATTTTCGAAATATTTACAAAATTATTTAAGATAAGAATGGAACCTAATACTGAAATTATTATATTTGGCGTAATGGAAGATGGGAATAAATTGAACACATCTCAAAATTTATTTTTTAACTATGGTTTAATAATAGCAAAAAAATTAATACTTAAAATTTGGAAAAATACATCAATACCAACGCTTAAAATGTGGATTGCAAGCGGACACCGCACATCTTGAGGAAATGCGATTCCTCCTAATGGATAAATCAGACCAATTCATAACGAGTTAGTCTCCATTTGTTGTCTTTTTGGAATCATATGGTGCAACACAATTGTAAAAAATAACTGTTTCAGGACTGGACGAGGGTTGGTCAAGATTATAAACAATGATCTCCTTTTTTCTTTTTTCTTTATTTATTTATTTATTATTATTATTTTTTTAATGTTTTATTCTCTTTTTTCTATTTTCTTTTTCTCAACTTTCTTCACTCATTCGTCTTTTTTCTTTTTCTTCACACACTATATATCTCACGTCTTTCTATCCTTTACTATATAATTTATTTTTCTTATTCTAATCTTTCTTTAATATAAAAAAAAGAAGAAGCTGTACATAAAGTGTATTATGAAAATATATATTAGGCACTTTGGTGCCATATGATTGTACTGACTTCTAATAAAATAAAATATATTAAAAAAAAAAAAAAAAAGAATCTCCAGCTCCAGGTTTACGGGCTCAGCCGGATGGAGCGTACTGCCAGGTTCCTTCATATGGAGGGCCTAGGTGACCGGCAGCCATCAAGCCTCCTTAATGAGATGGCCGCACTCCTGGATGGGCACACACCGTGCCTCATGTTTGAGTATATTTACCTGCATCTGCTGCCGGCCAACATCCGCCTGCAGCTCACCGACACTTCGTTCGTCGACACCCGGGCCCTCGGCAGGTGCGCTGACACGCTGTGGATGGCGCGCCGGGATGATGTCAGCGCGCTGGCCGTCACTCCGGCAGCGCCCGATTTCCTCCGGTTGGGCGGGGGAACTGTGGAGGGAGTGACAGCTGCGTCCCGGAGGCCTGTGCGATCACCCCCCGTGACTGTGGTGGGTACCGCATCAGCAGGCTCCAAGCGCCACCGGCAGGAGGCGCTGGTGCTATTACCACCAGATCTGGGGTGCTGCGCACGACAATGTCGCCAGCCATGCACGTTCCCTGGAAACGCCGGGGCCGGCAGCCAATAGTGCCCACGGCCAGATTCACCGCCTCGTCGCCTGGGATCAGCGCTCCGGGGGTCGCTTCCTCATGGATACCGGGGCGGAGCTGAACGTCCTGCTCCCTTTGCTGGTGGACATTTGTTCCGCTAAGCGGGGGTCCATCCTCACCGCGGCGAATGGCAGTCCCATCCGTACATATGTAGTTCGCACAGTCCCGATCATTTTTGGCTCCTGTCATTTCTCGTGGCAGTTTACCATCGCCGATATCTCCCAGCCGTTGCTCTGTGCCGACTTCCTCAAGAGAACAACAACTAATAAAGTTCCTCCCGAAATACTTGGCTCCTCACCTTCATTTTGGGCTTATCGCTTCGCCACAATAACATCAAACTGGTGTGAATGGGTGATTGATGGAGTGGACTCAGTGGGCCGAAGGGCCTATTTCCATGCTGTATCTCTAAACTAAACACAGTGGTTCCAAAGTAATATAGATAGGTTAACCAAGTGCGTGAGTATAATGAGGGCAATATTTTGTTAATCACTTAAGGAAGAAAAATAGAAAAACAGAATATGTTTTTAAAGGAGAATCTCTATACTTATAAAATTCTGATCTTGGATGTGTATTTATTTGTGTGTTTGTGTGTAATCACACCTTCGCGAAAAAAACAACGCAGTAACGGTAAAATCTTTACATATTCCGGTAGACATTTTCCCCCTGGAGTCCACAATCGCCTTATCTGAAAATGTCATTCTTTATTTCTCGAGTTATTAATGAAAATGTTCAAAAATCTGACAAAACTTTGAATTTAAAAACGACTTTCTTTCGCTGATGACGTCACAATAGGTCTGCGTGCCTTCTTCCTCGCGCTGCGAGTGGCGTCACCCTTCCCTCCTCCCCCCCCGTTATTCAAAAGACGCAGCAGGAGATGGTCGGGCCCTGAACTGAAGACCAAAGATCATAGCTGAAGACTGTGGCAGCCCAACTCGCGGTCCTTTGGTCAATGCTCGCCCGCCTTGCAAGGGGTCCTCGTGTCGGCGCATGGTGGGGAGGTTGCTGCCATTCTCTGCCTCTGTCGCTGCCCTCTCTCCGTCTCTGCCCCTGCCCTCTGCCTCTACCCCCTGCCTCTGGCCTCTGCCCCCTGCCCTCTGTACACCCTCCCTCTCCCTCTCTTGCCGCACCTGCGAGTTGGGGGCTATGGGTGAGTGGATAGGGTGGGGGATAGGGTAAAAGGAGCGAATTAATAATATTAACATAATATCAAGGGGGGTGGTTAGTGTGTGTGATGCCACAGGCCGCTCCCCCCCCCCCCCCCCCCCCCCCCCCCCCCCACACACAACCGCGCGCGTTGAGGGAATGGGACCCAGGGTCCCATTTGGTCTAGTAGATATTAAATATTGGTGTTCAGGGAAATCTGATGGTCCTAGAAGAATCATCAAAAGTTAGCATGCGTGTATAACATGTTATTGGCATGAGGCATGATTGACATGTTGACTATTAAAAGGGATTAGGAATACAAAAATAAGGAAGTCTTAGATCTGAAGTACAGTGTACAGTCTAAAGGAGGGTATATACGTGTTGATGGCAGTGCAGCAAAAGTTAACAAGATTGATTCCTGAGTTGTGCCCTGCGGAAAGATTCAGAAGACAAAAACAGAAATACTGAATAATTCAGCCTGTCAAGCTGGATCTTTCGAAAGAGAAAGCAGTCCAGCAATCCCTCACGGACCTGTACAGTCACCATCAGTGATCCTTAGACTTGTACATCAAGGTCTCTGTTTTTCAATATCAAGAGCTCCACTATTCATTGTGTATTTTCTATCCTATTTGTCCACACAAAATGCATCACCTTGTACATAGCAGGATTATATTCTATGTGTCATTGCTCTGCCCAATTTATCAAAGGATCAATTTCATTCTGTAGCCTTATTCTCATAGATACAACATCGACTCTAATTTTATTTTCATTTACAAACATTCTAAATGCACCTCTGATGTTCACATCCAGATCATTTATGTATATAGCATATTTGTTGTTAAATTAAATTAAATTAATTTACACTAAATTAAACTAACAATCTCCACAGCACTTCTTGAATAAAGACATGGCATTTGCTCTCCTCCAGTTATCTGGTATCTTGCCTGTGGCCAATAAACATTTAAAATTCTCTGTCAACGCCTCGACAATGTCTTCCTTGCCTCCCATAACAGCCCAGGATGCATCTTATCAAGCTCTGGGAATTTATCCACCTTTAATCCTATTAGAAAAAGATACAAAGTGCTGGAATAACTCAACAGATCAGGCAGCATCTCTGCAGATTATGGATAGGTGACGTTTCTTACTTGGACCATTCTTCAGACTGATTGAGGGGATGAGTGGAGAAGAAAACTGAAAGAGAGGAGAGGCAGGACAAAGACTGGTAGGTAATAGGTAGAAACAAGTAAGGGGGGAGGGGGGTTGAGAGGCAGCTGGTTGGACAAATACCAGAGATGTAACAGCAGAAGGTATGTGACAAATGATTTGAAGAGTTGCGAATTGTGAAGCTGGGGGAAGGAATGTAGGGAGACGGGAGAAAGATGTGAGGCTAGAGAGGGGGAGGGTTTGTAGTTACTAAAATTGGTAAATTCAATGTTCATGCCATAGGGTTGTGAGCTACTGAAGTGGAATCTGAGGTGCTGTTCCTCCAGTTTGCACATGGCCTCACTCTAGTAATGATATCTAATTATTTTTATTGGTAGCACATTCTAGAATTTCACTGATCGACTGTGATGCTCCAACTGCAGTGTCCATTTGGGTCATTGTCAGAAACAGTGGAATAATAGCCTGATAGAATAATAATAGAAAAATTGTCTGCTCACATATTGTTGAAAGTGTTAATTGACTGATGGATTACCATGACCATCACTGTCTCATGGGCAGTCAGCTGTGCAGAGTTATGGGGCTGTCCCACTGTACGAGATAATTCAAGAGTTCTCCAGAGTTTCCCCTGATTCGAACTCATAGAATTACGGTAATAGCCGCTCGTAGGTACTCGGGGCTCTCGTGGACATTTTTCAACATGTTGAAAAATCTTCACGAGCTTACCGCGTTTCGCGAGTACCTGCCGTTAGCGTTACGAGCTAAGAGACGTCCCAAGCTCTGACGTACCTGCTACAAACATTCTACGTGCTTACCACGATTGATTTTTTTTTAAAACTCGGGAGAGCTCTTGATTTATCACGTACAATGGGACAGGCCCTTTAGCTTCTCAAGCAAGTCCTGGGAGAAGGGTGAATAAGCCAGTTCGGTATTCCGAAAAACGCAAGGAATCATGTGATTTTTCAAAGGTCATTCGAGAATTAAAAAAGTGAATGGGGTGCCTGGTTAGGGACAAGACACAGGTCTGCACCCATGCAGCTGCACGGCACCCGCGAGTGTTTAGCCCGAGTGACCTATGACCTGTGCATGCGCAGTTGGAATACCAGACTGGCTTATTTGACTATCAAGGTCCCACAGTTTCGATGGCCATTTTACAATTTATGACTTCAGGCAATTGCGAATGACCCTTTCATCTACATGTCAGGGTGCCAGGGCGAATTACAGCCCTTCTGAATCAACAATAGTTTCTCACCCATGCCAACCTTTCCTCCCACTGTTGGTTTCATATGCATCAGTTAGTGAGTAGGAAAAGAGACCAGTGTGCACACGGCAGAATTTTTTATTAATGTCTGCTGCCCAACTCACTGGATAGAGGTTGGAGTATCGGCTGCTGCCAAGAATGAAAAGGCATACCTTTAGAAAGGAGATGAGGAGGAAATTCTTTACTCAAAGTGAGGTGAATCTGTGGAATTCATTGCCATGGCCAACTGATTGGGGATTGTTAAAGCGGTGATTGACTGATTTTTGATTAGTACGGGTAGGTAGAGGCGGAATGAGGTAGAGGGTGAAAAGTAGATCAGCCATGATTGAATGGCAGAGCACTCGATTGGAAATATGGCCTAAATATGACATGAACTAACCAAGCTTGGCTCCAGGTCTGGTTCTGGTCTTTCTGGCTCTCTACAGTGACTGGAGCAATCTTGACTCCGGTTTTCCCAACTTAAAACCGGCGGACAGGTTAATTGTGTCAGCACAAATAACTTGTGCTGGGAGCCCATAGTGTTTGAGTTTAGCATATCCTGTACATTTTCAACAATGTTAATATATTTTTAGTTCCAACACAGTTCTACTGACGTCCAACTTAAATGGGCACTTCTGGTTTCTTTCTTACCTTCTTTTCTCACCTCTAGTTCCCTCCCCTCCACTTTCATGCTGAAGAAGGGTCCTGACCCAAAATGTCACCCATTTTTTTTTGTTGTTTGGTCTACTTTCAGCTGTTTCGGTGAAAGTGCAAAAGAAGAATAGTCTGAACAAGGGTCTCGACCCAAAATGTCAGCCATCCTGTTTCTCCAGAGATGCTGCCTGACCCGCTGAGTTACTCCAGAACTTTGTGTCTATCTTCAGTATAACACCAGCATCTGCAGTTCCTCTCTACAGACATCTGGTTTCAACGTCTTCAATACAAACCAGATATCTACACTGAAATCTTGTCCAGGTGACTGGATCAGTTATACACTACATATTTTGGCTTGGTATCACACTGTTTAATGCATCGTGGACTTTGTTGCTGAGCCAAATAGACAAGCAAGATATTAAATCTGATATGTTGTCTTTGCTGAAGCAGTTGAAGCTGGAGCCGTGCTACTTGACTTTTGGATTAGCGAGACGGCGTTAAACCTGAAGTGGAATTGAACAGGGGACAAAAATGTATTAAACAGCAGTGGAAAGCAGGAGGCTATTAACATTGCGTGATAAGTGATGAAAATGTACAGGATGTTCTGAACTCAAGAGCAAATGATAAATATATAGACTCTCAGTGGAAGTACTTGGTATTGTGTTGATGCAAACTCATCAAAAATCCTGGTTAAAATCCAGGTGGGAATAGATTGATGGTTGCAGATATGTAATTAACATAAATTAAGTAGACTGTGGAACCAAGGAAAAACCATTCACTGATGGAACATTTGTAGTTCCAGTGTATGGTGAGTGGACAATGGAATGAAGGCAGTGAAGAAAGCGAATGGTATGTTGGCATTCATAGCAAAAGGATTTGAGTATAAGAGCAGGGAGGTTCTACTGCAGTTATACAGGGTCTTGGTGAGACCACACCTGGAGTATTGCGTACAGTTTTGGTCTCCTAATCTGAGGAAGGACATTCTTGCCATAGAGGGAGTACAGAGAAGGTTCACCAGACTGATTCCTGGGATGGCAGGACTTTCATATGAAAAAAGGCTGGATAGACTCGGCTTGTACACGCTATAATTTAGAAGATTGAGGGGGGATCTTATAGAAATGCACAAAATTCTTAGGGGGTTGGACAGGCTAGATGCAGGAAGATTGTTCCCAATGTTGGGGAAGTCCAGAACAAGGGGTCACAGTTTCAGGATAAGGGGTAAATCTTTTAGGACCGAGATGAGGAAAACATTTTTCACACAAAGAGTGGTGAATCTCTGGAATTCTCTGCCACAGAAGGTAGTTGAGGCCAGTTCATTGGCTATATTTAAGAGGGAGTTAGATGTGGCCCTTGTGGCTAAAGGGATCAGGGGGTGTGGAGAGAAGGCAGGTACAGTATACTGAGTTGGATGATCAGCCATGATCATATTGAATGGCGGTGCAGGCTTGAAGGGCCGAATGGCCTACTCCTGCACCTATTTTCTATGTTTCTATGAATGCAAGTCAGGATACTCCTGGAAGAGGTAAATGCAAAAGTTACAACTCCGTAGATGAGAGTTTTGGCATCAGATGAGCAGAGGCTGAATTGGAATCAAGTTATCTTACAGATGACAGTACAGGTACATGGTTGGAAGCCCCTCTTTGTTGAGTTGAGTATGGCATCAATGCAAGCAAACTGCTTCAGCCTTGGAGATGTTGGTAAATATATTGTTTTTTCCATCATTGAGTAGAACATAATATTCTGGTTTGACTTCTATGCCAAGAGTCAAGAGTGTTTTATACTCAATTGTCCCAAAATGGAACAATAAAGTTCTTACTTGCAGTGGCAGCATTTGTTGTTTTTCAAGTTTGTTCTGTTTTATAATCTATTTATTTTATTTATTTATTTTATTATTTATTTCGAACAGAATAAAAGAATAAAAAGCAAATGTGAAACAGCATACAAAAAACAAAACAAAAATATTTATAAAGTGTCATAAACAATATCTATAAATAAATGAAATCATATGTGTCCGAAAAGGAGCAGGAAGAAGCCAAAGCTTATTAATTCCCACCCCTTATTCAACTGCTTGTAATTATCTTATACAAATTTAGCAGCTATATGTATACCATAAGTACACCAGCCACTATATGTACACCAAATTATTTACATTTGAAAACTAATCAAATATTTACAAAGCCATACAAAAAAGAAAAAAAAAAAAAAAAATGAAAAAACCTGCAAATACTAAACAGTATCTTAGTCATATTTACAACCCATCACTCTATAATCACCCTTCCCAATACAATCAGTATAACAAATATCACAATCACCTATCCTCATCCCAATATCCTTTTAAACAAGTGTTTTTGTACATCTTTTTAAACTGAATTATGCTGGTGCTAAGTTTTATCTCCTGTTCCAGACCATTCCACAAATTCACACCACAGATTGCTATGCACATACTTTTAAGAGTTGTTCTGATATTGAGTTTTTTTTTAATGATGTTCCCCTCTCAAATTATACCCACCCTGTCTTTCCATAAACAGTTTTTGTATATTTCTTGGAAGTAAATTATTTCTTGCTTTGTACATGATTTGCGCAGTCTTAAATTTAACCAGATCAGTGAACTTCAGTGTATGTGACTTTAAGAATAATAAATTGGTATGTTCAAGATATCCAACGTTATTGATAATTCTTATTGCTCTTTTTTGTAATGTGCATAACAGCTGTTGGTTGGTTTTGTAGGTGTTACCCCATATCTCCACACAGTAACTCAGATATGGCAATATGAGTGTATTATACAAAGTATGTAATGATTTGTGGTCCAGAATGTGTCTTGATTTTCCCAGTATTGCTATAGACTTTGCCAGTTTTGCTTTGACGTGGTTTATATGTGGTTTCCAGCAGATTTTGTTGTCTAAGATCACACCAAGAAATTTATTTTTATATACTCTTTCTATATTTCTTTAATTCAGCAGCTATTTCCTAATGGGTTTATGAGCTTTAGCACAAGGTTGACTGGCACAAGCTTATAGTCTCCCTTTGGTGTGAAATAAATAAAACAAACACATTTAATGTAAGAATGGCAAACAGCACTGATCATTACCTTGTGCACAATGTTAGAACATGAATGATCAGTGATGGAAAGATAGTAAGGAGAAGTTTCAGTATTTCAGAAAAGGCACCACATTCTATTGAGCATTAAAAGGAGCTGAGTGAACATTGGAAGAAAATGGGTCCATTAAAGTGAAGAAATGTACAGAACAGCATTGGCAAAAAAATATTTATTAAGCACATGTTAATTTTATAGCAAAGCACCACAGTTGAAAGTAAGTAAAATAACATATGTGATAAAGCAAATTTAAAAAATAAAGGTGTTCTAAAGGTCCAAAATCAAAGAGGTTACCCGACGGGAGAATATTAAAATTAAATGGAGGCGATGGAAAAAGTATGACACACAAAAATAAGGCAGATAAGAGAAGTACAAAAATGCAATGGATGCTTTGATGGAGGGTGGGTGCCAAATGTTAAAATATGTGGAGTAGGTGTGGAATGCAGCATTCCAAACAGAGCACATCAGAAACAGGCAGAAATAAAACTGCAGGACTGAAACATAGAAACATAGAAAATAGGTGTAGGAGTAGGCCATTCGGCCCTTCGAGCCTGCACCACCATTCAATATGATCATGGCTGATCATCCAACTCAGTATCCTGTACCTGCCTTCTCTCCATACCCCTGGCGTTCTATTGTGATTAATATTAGAAATGAAGTAACATAAATTGAACAACGTGTTGCAGCAAGAAGCAAAGATGTGATAGGATAGTAGGAACATAGCAAAATCCACAAATTGTAAATTAATTTAACACTCAGTGATACAGGATATGTAGAAAGGTCAAAGGACCTTTGTTCAGTTTGGGCTCCAGGTTATAGGAAAGATGTTGACAAGCTGGCAAAGAAATTTACGAGGATGTTGTATTCCTTGGAGCACAGAAGGATAAGGGGTGATTTTACAGAGGTGTACAAAATCATGAGTGGAATAGATTGGGTAGATGCACAAAGTCTCTTGCCCAGAGTAGGGGAACCGAGAACCAGAGGATATAGGTTTAAGGTGAGGAGGGAAAGATTTAATAGGAACCTGAGGAGTAACTTTTTTACACAAAGGGTGGTAGGTGTATGGAACGAGCTGCTGGAGGAGGTAGTTGAAGTAGGTACTTTGGCAACATTTAAGAAACATTTAGACAGGCACATGGCTAGGACACGTATGGACAGAGGAATACGGACCAAACACAGGTAGGTGGAACTAGTGTGGATGGGACAAAGTTGGTGGGAAAGTTTCCATGCTGTATGACTCTATGACACAGAGGAAGCAGTATTGTGTTCCATATCAGTGCCTCCTTGGAATTAAACATGTTGTCCTTTTCGATAGAAACTCACAAACTAAACCTACTCAGGATATAATGCTTGCTTAAAAAACTCTGATATTCAAAACGACTCTGTGTAGTTTTCAAATAATCAGTAGTAATGGAATAAAACTGAGCATGGAAGATAAGAGCATCACCCAAACTAACAACTTGAGGCCAAGAAAGTCAAAGTATAAAAATCCAGGTGAGATAAATGCCACGGCATAGTATTAATTAGATAAGAGGTGAAAGCAATGAAAAATGTATATAAATAGTAGTCACAAGGAACAGTAAATGCTGGTTTGCAAAGATACTTTATATAAATGGTGGATAAGCACGAAATAACAAATGTTTTAAACTATTAACGCACCAGTTTTTACAGAGGAAGGACTAAACACCATATCCTTCCTAACAGAATCATCCCAAAAAAATGAGTGAATATTGTAAAGAGTCATAGACCATCACACCTGGGCCAGATTGTTGTATGTTTTCCCATTTTCGCATCCACTCCCTACGGACTAGAGGACAATTTACAGAGGCAAATTAAACGACAAATCTACATGTCTGGGATGCGGAAGGAATCTGGAGGACCCGAAGGAAACACAGGGAGTGCGTGCAAACTTCACACCGACAGCACCTGAGGTCAGGATCGAACTGGGATCTCTGGCACTGTGAGGCAAGCAACTCTACGAACTGTGCCACTGCGCCAGCTGGTTTGTTGGTAGATTTATTCATGTTGCTGCCCCCCACCCCATCCTCCTCATTTTCATAGCCCTGTGATCCATTTCCCTTTGAGCATTTGACAGTTCTCCTCATATCACCACTCAGCCAGCGATTTCCAGATCAAGGCTCGATATGAAAAATAAATCTTCTTGCTGCATCTGGCTTTATTGTCAATCATCTGATATCTTTAACCTTTGATTACTGAATCATCTTCTACTGCAGACAGTTTCTTCTTATTTATGCTGTCAAAAGAAATCATGATTTTAAACATTCCCTCAAATCTCTTATTCTTCATCCAGCAATTTGTTCTTGACATTCTTCCTGAAATGTGATCCCTAGAGCTGAGCAAAGTGTATGAGCTGAGGGCCAGCCAGTGTTTTAGAAGAGTTAAGGGTGGCACAGTGGCGCTGCGGTAGAATTGCTGCCCTAAAGCGCCAGAGACCCGGGTTCGATCCTGACTACAGCTGTTGGCTGTACGAAGTTTGTATGTTCACCCTGTGACAGTTTTAGTTTTTCCAGGTGTTCCGGTTTTCTCCCACACTCCAAAGACGTACACGTTTGTAGATTAATTGGCTTTGGTAAATTGTAAAATTAACCCCAGTAGGTTATATATAAGGGTGGTCGCTGTTTGGTGCGGACTTGGTGGGCCAAAGGGCCTTTAACCGCACTGTATCTCTAAACTAAAGTACTAAAGTTCCTTGCTTTTCTACTATATTCCTCATGATCAAATTGAGGATTCCATAGGTTTTTCAATAAGTTTATCAACTTGTACTACCATCTTCAAAGATTTACATACAATGCTATCCCTCCCAATTCAGGCATTCCTTTTAAAATCGCGCCATTTACTTCAAATTATCTTTCCTCATTTATTCCATCAAAAAACATCACTGCATATTTATTTATGTCAAATTTAATTTGCCACGCATCCATTCATTAGCCATTATTGGTCTGTCTGCCTTATTGTTTACATTCCTGAATTTGGCACATGTGCAAGCTTTGTAATTATACTCCAAATATTTAGGTCGAAATCTCGGCGTTAATATGTATCATAAAGAACATCACTGCATGTTTCTCACTTCTCAGAAAACAACCATTCCTCATTCCTATCTTTTTTGATGCTTTAACCTTCATTGAATCCATGTCCCTATAATCCCATGCTTTGAAATGTAGCTAACACACCTCTTGAGTGGAACTTTGTCAAGCACCTTCGAAAATCCACATAGTTTAGTTGATTGTCATGTGTAGTGAGGTACAGTGAAAAACTTTTTTGTTGCGTGTTATCCAGACAGCATAGAAAAATAGGTGCAGGAGGCCATTCGACCCTTCGACCATTCAATTTGATCATGGCTGATCATCTAAAATCAGCACCCTGTTCCTGCTTTTTCCCCATATCCCTTGATCCTTAATCAAGAAAGACTGTAAGCGATTAAAATCAAGCCTTCCACTGTGTACAGGTACAGGATAAAGGGAATAACATTTAGTACAAGATAAAGTCCAGTAGAGTCCGATTAAGGATAGTCCGATGTTTCCAATGAGGTAGATAGTAGCTCAGGACCGCTCTCTAGTTGGTGATAGGATGGTTCAGTTGCCTGATTACAGTTGGGAAGAAACCGTCCCTGAACCTGGAGGTATGTGTTTTCACACTTTTGTACCTCTTGCCTGATGGGAGTGGGGAGAAGAAGTAGTTTCTGCGGTGTAACTCGGATTATGCTAGTGGCTTTGCCGAGCCAATATAAAGTGTAAATGGAGTCAATGGAAAGGAGGTTGGTTTGCATGATGGTCTGGGCTGCGTCCACAATTCTCTGCAATTTCGTATGGACTTGGATGGTGCTGTTCCCAAACCATGCTGTGATGTAATCCGATAAAATGCTTTTTACAGTGCATCTGTAGAAGTTGGTGAGAGTTGTTGGGGACATGCCGAACTTCCTAATCCTTCAAAGAAAGTAGAGACATTGGTGTGCCTTCTTGGCCATTGGTTCCATACGCTGGTCCAGGACAAGTTGCTGGTGAAATTTACTCCAAAGAACTTGAAGCTTTCAAAAATCTGTCCTTCAGGGCATGTGTACTGCTTCACTTCCTGAAGTTGATCACAATCTCCTTTGTCTTGCTGACATTGAGGGAGAGGTTGTTGGCTTGGCACCAGGTTATGAAGTTCTCAATCTCCTTCCTGTACTCCATCTCGTCATTATTTGATATCTGGCCTACAAAGGTGGTGACTTCTGCGAATTTGTAAATTGAGTTGGATTTGTATTTGGCTGCAAAGTCGTGGGTTTATTAGGAGCAAAGAAGGGGACTGAGAACACATCTTTGTGCAGCACCAGTGTGGAGGATTATTGTAGAGGATGTACAACAGACATACAACAGTACCTGCTGTTCCAAACACTCTTTTGGCCTTTCGGTCAAATATTTCAAACAACAAAATACAATTGAACTTGGACAAATCTGCGTTGGCTTTAAGTTATTCGTGTAGCCAACTAATTTTGGCCCTTTATAGTCTCTGAAAGCCTCTTCATTGCTGACAATAGGAAAAATTGCTTATTGTTGCTGGGTTTGTTCCTCTCATCCTGTTTAAAGAGGCGATGTTACACTCGTATTGTGTCTGTTTTGAACAAATTAGATGAATTTAAAACAAAAAAAAAAGTTAAATAGTCCCAAGCTAGCCATTAACAAGGGGAACAAACTCACGGGAGAACCACGATGTAAGGAGGTGTCGTCTTCTTGCGTTTGAAGCAGCAGAGGTTATGTAACGCCCTCGAGGCGCTGTAGCCAGTTCAATGTGCTGTTGTTGAGGGCCGTGAGATCCACCCCTCCACCAGGGGGGCGGAGGACAGCGCAGTCGAAAATGACTGTTTGCTGGTCTGCTCCACACACGCAGGCTGACCCGCGGGTGTCAGCAGATTTTTTGTTGAACAGTCACCTCTGTCTCCTTGTTCTAACAGGATGATAAAAGAGACAGATCATTTCCACTCAATAATCATCTCATTCCATGCAAAATAACAAAATAAACTGTTAGGATTGAAGTGAGGGTCATCATTACAAGACTTCGCTAGTTTTCTGTGATCAGATGTGGAAGTGAATGATCTTGACTGATCAATCAGGTCTGAAACAGTGCTATGTCAAAAGCTCTGTGACATGGTACAACTTAAATAGATCAAGTTTGTTAATAACAAGTGAAAGACTGCTTATTAAAAAGGAGTAACCATTCACAATCCTGTGTTTCATGAGTGAGGGGTGTGAATGAACAGCAATTGCACAGTAGATAAAGACAATTTACTCGCAAAGTGGAAACACAACAGAAATTACAGTAATTTCTAATAAGTGAATGGATGGTCATTCCACAAGGAAAAATTGCAGCAAATGGAGGAAAGTGACATGCAAATCATGTGCATAAAATTATTCTGAGTTATTACAGCAGTGCAGGAAACAGGTTTAATTAACTGGGGAATTAACCATCCCCATTCTGTTGGAAAATAACATTATCACTGCACGCAGTAAATAAAATGATAACTCGTGGCAGCTAGAATAAATTGTGGTAACCAAAGATTCTAACAAAGCTGGGAGGCGATTTTTGAGTGGCACATTTCAGAAACTGACGTTGCAACCACTGATTTCAAGTTTGCATAACTGACCTGTTTGAAACTAAATACGTTGTGGGGAAGCTTGTAGAATATATCAAATCAAGAGAAACACAAAGCTTGAAGGAGGTGATTCATAAATTGCAGAATGGGTTGAATGAGATATGTTCATAGAACAATGTTGACAAAATGCAATAAGTGTAAAATGCCATACATTGGAACATATCAGCTTGTTGAATAGCTTTTTTAAATAACTGAGACTGAACTTGGAAAATTATTTTTATTGATTCATGGTGATATTAAAATGTCAAGCCAATGTTGAGCTGTGTTGCCAGAAACACAGACAAATTAGTCTGAAGCTAAAACTCAACTTTCTTATCCCACACTCAGTCACACCTTAACAGCCACTCCTGTTGGACGTGAAGAGCCGGTTTGCTGATGAAAAAAACATAAAGCTGATTTTGTATTTCATATGTCTAAAGGCAGCATAGTGGGTGCAGATGCAGCGATGCTGCCTACAGCACTAGAGACCCGGGTTCAATCCTGACCTCGGGTGCTGTCTGTACAGAGTTGCACGTTCTCCCTGTGACTGTGTGGGTTTTCTCCAGGTGCTTCGGTTTCCTCCCACATTTCAAGGAAGTGCAGGTTTGTCGGATAATTGGCTTCTGTAAATCGCCCTAATGTGTAGGTGATCACTGGTCAGCATGGACTCGGTGGGCATGTATCCACATTGTATTTTTAAAGTAAACTAAACAAAATTACGAGGAGAAACTGGAGAGATTGTAGCTTTCAAACCTGGAAAGAAAAATGCACCCATGAATGGGTTTATTCAGACACATAATTGTTCAGGCCTTTGAACAGAAAAAAAACTTAGATTAGTTTAGTTAAGAGAGACAGTGGAAACGGGCCCTTTGGCTCACAGAGACGTCACCGACCAATGATCATCTACACATTAGTTCTATCCTACACACCAGTGATAATTTACAGAAGCCAATTAACCAACAAACCCACACGTCTTTGGAATGTGGGAGGAAACAGGAGCACCTGGAGAAAAACATCACAGTCAAAGTTTGAATGTACAAACAGCACCAGTAGTTCAGATCAAACTCAAGTCTCTGGTGCTGTAAAACCGCTGTTCTACAGCTGTACCACTGTGCCACTTCACTGTACCATTTACATTAAAATGTACTGAAATAAAAAATAAGAGTGTAGTTTTGTAACAAGTTGCATTTAGGACTGGTATCATAAAATGTAGCAGAGTACGTTATGGAATTGTAGAGACCAAATCTGAAAATATTTAGGAACCATATGGAAGTTGCATTGTCAGAGATGTTAACATTTCCTGTAGGTATGTTACAAAACCTACCTGAATCGTGGCAGAACATCTGCCCTACCCCGTGTGCGCGATTTTGGCGCTGTTTAGAGGGGGCGGGTTTAAAACGCGATTTTTACTAGGCTGTTGCAATCGAAAATGTTCAGCCTAGTAAATCATTAACGGAAAATCGCTGAAAGACCCCGTCGCAAAAGGTATTATTAGTTTTTATGGCCTTGTATAATAGTTATAGTTGTTTAAAAATCACTCTCTCAACCCGCAACCTCTCGCAGCCCCAGGGTTTTATAAAGCAAACAATTAAAGGTATGTACCTTATTTTTACATTCAATGGGGCTTGTATATAACCCTGTATATAAAGTTTTCTATAGCGAGTAGCTCATTTTGGGCTCTTTATATCCCGCAGTATTTTTCTGGGTATTTGAGGGCACAAATCCAGCGCAATGTGAACGTTCTAAACCAGCGCGTTCACAGGAACCCACTAGAAAGCCGATTTAAATTGACTTTAATTTACAACAATTGAACACTAAATTCCCTCCATTTGGCCTATAAATTGATGTAAATGAGATTTAAAAATCATGTTTTATTGTGAATTATTTGTGAATATTATTTGGACACTTGGGCTATTTAAAAATGTTAATCATTTATTAAGAAATGGATAGATGTTTAGATCTAGTAATTGAAGTTTGAAATTAGCTACAATTGGGTAACTAACTAATTATATGCTTTAATTTCAGGTCATCCAAGTAAGATTATTTTATATTTGTTTCAGAATGCTTCAATCTATGATAACTGAAATTTTCATTCAGTTCTCTTAATTTTTAAGAAGGTTATGTGCTTTTGACTGTCCACGATCACAGCTTTTTTGTTATGTCCATAGAAAATCAATAGGGAACAAGATGCTAATTTCCGAGTATGAAAATGGCCATAACGTTTTTATTACTTGAGATATGAAAGTGAATTAGGTGTCAAATTAAACTTATTGTTATGCTTTATCTGATGGTATAAATTGCAGACTTGATTTTTTAAATCTCAAAATTTTGTAACATTGCTATTTCCTGGGTTAACAAATTTGAAATTGTGAATAATGTTCCTCATTGGTAATCATTAACTAATAATATGAGGGAACTGTGATTGATATTGATATTCATGGATGAACTAAAACAAATTATTAATATTATTAATGCCATTTTTACTTGCAAAAGTATTCCATTAGGCTCCCCTGTCTAGGTTGTTCGTATAGGTGGAATATGCTTTTCACCATTTCACCATCAAAACTGTTTTTGAACTGTGATTTTTTTCAATAAATGACAATCCAGTAAAGTTGGGTGAGCACAAGTCTAATTTAATTTCCGTCGGCATTGCGTAAATTATAGCATACCACAATATTATTGAAGGATAGCAAAGTTAATGAAATACCCACTCCAATCTAGTTTGCAATCTAGAGCTACTCATGAAAAATACACTGAAATACAAGGATCGATATAACAATTGTTAGTTTCCAGTTTCAGAGCTATGCATATATGAAAGAGCACAGATCAGTTTGTGCGCAAGCATGTGTATATATTAAACCCATTGAATATAAATTAAAGGTACATCCTTGTATTAAAGATGTTGAGATTAATTTGCATGTCCTAAATAACCAGACTCTGTACTTGGTATGCAAGTCAATAGAAGCCAGCATAAATTTATAATATTCTAAATATAAGGTCATGATTTATTATGCATTGATATAAGTTTATGCTGCTTGCTTGTATTGACAGTAGCATTCAAAGTATAGTCGATGAATATGTGTAAAAATATATGCTATATCTAAATGCTGTTCAAAACTCATCAAATTACATTAGTTACCATGGAAACTGCTACTTACCTTTTCAGCTGGTATATATTGTCGAAGAATTGAGTAATAGCCGGGTCTGCTTATATTTGGAGTATCAGAAATAATACTTGATGCTGATTTTGATCATTTTGCAGACATAGTGTAATCTGTTGAATATCTAGTAATCAGCTGAGGCATTAGAAGCATAATTACTGTTGTGCAGAGCCTTGGTCACGTGCATTTCAAACGCACTGGAACCCAGGAGGCTGCACAGAGCCCAGTGCATCTCTGGCACAGCCCACACAACCTTCATGAGGTGATGCCTCCAGGCGGCATCTATCATCAATACGCCCCACCATCCGTGCTATGCCCACTTCTCACTATTACCAATGGACAGGAGGTACTGCAGTCCCACGCCTCACAGGATTCAGGAATAGCTATTTTCCTGCAACCACCAGGTCCTTGAACTAACCTGCACAACCCTAATCCCACCTCAGCAATGAAACACCACAGACCACCTCTTGCACTACCATGGACTTATTTTCTAATAGTGTTTCATACAAATGTATTTTTATTGCACATTCATTTTTTTTCACAGTAGTGGCGCCTATGTCAAAACTGAATTATACTTTATACATAAATATATATGTAATTTGTGTATAATTTATGTTTTGGTATGTTGTTTGAGCCAATGTGCCCCTGATGCTGTTGAAATTACAAAGATTTTTCACTGTATCTGCACCTCACCGAACTTGTGCATACGAAAATAAACTCAGCTTGATGTACTTTACTGTATTCAATTTTGGATATATATCTCAGAAAAACTATATTGGCTTTGGAAGGCTCTTACTGACAGATTATTAAGGTTAAAGAATTAAATTATGAGGATAGGTTGTATAAAAATTGTTTCAAGTTTTCTAAACCTCATATGAGAGCAGGATAATCTCATGGATATCTTTAAAATGATGACCTTACTGAATTTCTAAGATAGACTGTAGCAATTTTCACCCACACGAAAAAACATTAAATTAAAGTTGGATCTTCAGGGGTGAAATCAGAAAGCACTTTTCATTTCTAGGCAAATGAAAATCTGTGATCATTCAGTGTCTATTAGATGAGGGTATCAAGCAATATGAACGAAAAGGTGAATAAATTAAATAAACATAAAGGTGGGCTGTGATCTAAATGAATGATGCAACAAGCTGAATGAGCAATATGACTTTATCTTGTTTATGCTGGAAACCCTGGCAGTAACAGTCCACAGGGGGAAGGCTGGTGTCCTTTATTGCCGATTGTCCACTATATGCAAGTGGGGGCGGGGAGGGGGGGGGGGGGTAAAGTTTAACCCAAGGCTGGGAGGGAAGAAATGTGGGGAGGGGTTTAACATGCGAGAATTCACAGGCCTGGGAGCCGCAGAGCCCCGATCCCATACTCAGTGCGCCAGGGACGGGTCCGATGCTCAAGCCAACCTTCATGCTGATCGCTCTCTCCACTCCCACAACCGGAAGCACATCACGTAGCGCCAGCCCAGGTAACTGGCGGAAGTGGGGGAAGTCCAACAGGAACCTTGTCCCGCTATACCCGAAACCCGCGATGTAGAGGTCTGTTATTGCAAGACAACCAGGACGTGATTAATGTTTTTTTCCCATATAAGACTTTGATGATTTCAGTGCTACAATCAATGCAATATGGAGATGACTAAAGTGTGATTCTTATTATGAAAGGTAGACACAAAATGTGGTGTAACTCAGCGGGCCAGGCAACATCTCTGGAGAGAAGGAATGGGTATTGTTTCATGTCGAGACCCTTCTTTAGACATTATGTTGTCCATCTACATTTCATCCTTGAAAAAAGTAGATACTTTCTAAACACAACTGGGGAAACGTTCCTGGTCCGAAAAAACGAATGGAACGTTCTACTGTAAGAGGTTGAATATCAGTGAAATAGATGCTATTCCACTGAGCACAGTTAATCAATATTACTCATGTAGAACTATTGGCAATAACTCACACAATATACTCCTAGACTGGGAACTACAGAAAACATGGTGCCTTTGAATCACTTAAAGTAATCTTTGGTGCACCTTAGAAACAATATATTTTCTCCACACAGCCTTAAAGTTGGAGGAAATCCAAACATGCCACAGTAAATTCTGTGGAAACAAAGAACTGCAGATGCTAGTTAATACAGAAAAGGACACAAAGGGCTGGAGTAACTCAGCAGGTCAGGCAGCATCTCTGGAGAACATGGACAGGTGACGATCCGGGATGTGACCATTCTTCAGACTCAGTAAAATTCTGACAACTGTCTGACTTTGGTAAACCCTAGCAATAACGGACCTCTACATCGGGGATGCCGGTTATAGTGGACTGAGGCTTCCATTGCACTTCTCCCCACTTCTGCCAGTTACTCAGTGTGATGGCACCACATGACGTGCTTCCGTATATGGGAGTAGAGAGAGCAAGCAGCATGAAGGCGGCCTGAGTACCAGACCCGTCGCTGGCCCATCGCTGGCCGGAGGCTCCGCAGCTCCCCGATCTGTGAATTACTGCTTGTTTAAACCTCCCCTCCCCTCCCCTCCAACGCCGCTTTTCTTCCCTCCTGACCTTGGGTTTTACTTTAACCTCCTTACTCAATTATAGCAGACAATCAGCAATAATGGACACTTGCCTTCCCCCGCCCCCCCCCCCATGGTCCGTTACTGAGAGGGTTTACTGTATTTGAAAATACCGATGGTTTGGCATCTGGCTCATTCAGTAATGTTTGCCCCACTGAAGTTCCATAGATACATAGAAAATAGGTGCAGGAGTAGGCCATTTGGCCCTTCGAGCCAGCACCGCCATTCAATGTGATCATGGCTGATCATGCACAATCAGTACCCCGTTCCTGCCTTCTCCCCATATCCCTTGATTCTGCTAAAAGATAACACTTTTTTGAATGCATCCAGTGAATTGGCCTGCACTGCCTTCTGAGGCAGAGTATTCCACAGATTCACAACTCTCTTGGTGCAAATTCCACTTGCTGGGGTCACAGTTCCCATGGTCCCTTTCAACTTACATGGTTTGCTGGTCAAGTTATTGTTAATTGTGCAACATATCTTAATGCCTCTGTAACCGTGATAATAACCTAAACTCAAGTCAAGAAGAGTCACGAGTATTTTATTGTCACATGTCCTGGACGGGACAATGAAATTCCTACTTGCTGCAGCACAACAGAATATGTGAGTATATAAACATTGTACATAACGGGGGAAAAAAAGAAAAAGTTCAATAAATAACAAATATAGTGCCAAATAACAAATAATAACATCGTCTTGTGCAGCTCAGAGTTCAGAGCTTATTTGATGTTGTGTTTAATAGCCTGATGGCTGTGGAGAAAAAGCTGTTCCTGAACCTGGACGTTACAGTTTTCAGGCTCCTGTACCTTCTTCCTGATGGCAATGGTGAGATGAGTGTGTGGCCAGGATGGTGTGGGTCCTTGATGAATTTGGCTGCCTTTTTGAGGCTGCGACTATGATAGAATCCTTCGATGGTGAGGAGGTTAAAGCTGGCGATGGACTGGGCAGTGGTGACAACATTTTGTAGTCTTTTTCACTCCTGGATGTTCAAGTTGACATGAACCAGACCACGATGCAACCAGTCAGAATGTTCTCTACCGTGCAGCTGTAGAAGTTTAGGAGAATCCTCTTCGACATGCCGAATATCCATAATCTTCTCAGAAAGTAGTCGCTAATGTGCCTTCTTTACAATTGCATCAGTGTGCTGGGTCCAGGAAAGATCTTCTGATATATGCACGCCTAGGAATTTGAAGTTATTGACTCTTTCCACCATCGTCCCGTTGACATAAACAGGATTGTGGGTCCTCATCCTTCCCCTACCAAAGTCCACAATCAGTTCCTTGGTCTTACTGATGTTGAGAACTAGGTTGTTGTGATGGCACCATTTGGTCAGTCGGTTGATCTCACTTCTATACTCTGACTTGTCCCCATCTGTGATTCGTCCAACCACAGTGGTGTCATCGGCGAACTTGATGATGGAGTTCGCATTACGTCCAGCTATGCAGTCATGGGTATAGAGTGAGTAAAGCAGGGGGCAGCCTTGCGGTGCTCCCGTACTAATTGTTACTGAGGATGAAGTGGTTCCTCCAATTTGAACAGACTGTGGTCTGTGAATGAGGAAGTTGATGATACAATTGCAGAGGGATGCGCAGAGGCCCAGTTCCATGAGCTTGGTAACCAGGTTGGAAGGGATGATGGTATTAAATGCCGCTGTAGTCTATAAACTACAGCCTGACGTTGGTGTTTTTATTGTCCAAGTGGTCTAATGCGGAGTGGAGAGCCAATGAAATTGCATCCTCCGTTGACCTGTTGTGGCAGTATGCGAACTGTAGTGGGTTGAGGTTCTTGTTTAGGTAGGAGTTGATGTGCACCATAACCAACCTCTCAAAGCACTTCTTCACCATGGACGTTAGTGCCACTTGTCAATAGTCATTGAGGCACATCACCTTACTCTTCTTGAGCACCGGTATAATTGATGCCCTCTTAAAGCAGGTGGGAACCTCAGACCTCAGAAGTGAGAGGTTGAAAATGTCTGCAAAAAATCCCGCCAGTTGGTCTGCACAGGTCTTGATAACTCGACAGGATATACCATCAGGTCCAGGTGCTTTCCGAGGGTTCACCCCCATGAAGGATCTTCTGACGTCGGTCTCTGTGACTGTGACTGTAACACCGCCAGGGTGAATAGGGGCTCGGGAAGGCACATCAGTGTTCTCCCTATCAATCCGTGCGTAGAACGCATTGAGCTGGTCAGGGAGTGATGCTTCGCTGTTGTTTGAGCTGCCTCCTGATTTTGCCTTGTAGGAGGTGATGGCATTCAAGCCCTGCCACAGTTGCCGAACATCCGTCTCATCCTCCAGCTTAGAGCAGGTCCCTTTTGGCCTTTTTGATGGCCTTACCAAGGTCGTATCTGGACTTCTTATAGACCTATGCATCGCCAGACCTGAATGCCCGGGATCTGGTCTTCAGAAGAATGCGCATCTCATGGTTCACCCAAGACTTCTGGTTAGGAAACATTCAGAAGGTTTTTGTTGGAATGCAGTCTTCCACACATTTCCTTATGAAGTCTGTGACGACTGTGGCGTATTAATTCAGGTCTGTTGCCGAGTCCCTGCGTTGCCCAGTCCACAGACTCCAAGCAGTCCTGGAGTTGTTCCTCTGCCTCCCCCGACCAGCTCTGTACAGTCCTCACCTCTGGAGGTGCTTTCTTCAGTTGCTGCCTGTATGCAGGAAGAAGCAGCACTGTTGACTCAGACGAACTCAAACTCAAAAAGCAAAATAAAAGATTTCAAGATTCAAGATTTAATTTACCGGTAATTGTCACATGTACCAATTAAGGTACAGTGAAATTTGAGATATTAATAGATGTAATATCCAGTAATCCAAAAGAATCTGCAAATTGAGTGCCACCAAATTCCTGAGTGGGCATATTATTGGAGTTTTAATGTATGTCCTTTTTTTAAAGGACTGTTGCTGGAGATGCAGATGACTGCATTCCATTGTGCATTTGCAGCTGAATCCAGGTTTTATTTTATAACTGACGTTTCTTTCCCCATCTCCTGTGAGAGCCTTTATTTTTGCGTTGTGAGGGCAGAGGACCGGTTTTTTGATTCCCACTTGCCCTTTAGTTCCACCTAATCGTTCTTCAAGTGGAGCATGACATAAATGTCAGCAGCAGATCCAGCATTTGAAGACATTAAAACATCTCACACGCACACTTAACTCACATCAGAATTGTTTTTTGTAGATACGATTTCCTAACTCTGACTTCACTTTCCGCTCTCTGATACCCCACTCCCCAACTTCCCTCTTACACACATATACACACTTTTCCCCTTTGTTCCAATGTAGCCCCAGGTTACTGATGTTGGTGCAGAGATCCAATTAGTTTTTTATCTCGCATTATTATTTTGTAATAGAAATATTGCCCACCCCATAAGATTCAATGAAGTTAGAAGGATTTCATTCCAATTGAATGTTAAACGTTGGCAAATCTTCTATTAATTATTAATAAGTTATCTTGAAGGTAAAGAGAGACTTGCTAGTGTTGCCTTTTCAATGGTCAACTGGATGTTTGTTATTATTTCCCAGGTTTATGTAATGGGAGGAACAAGCAGAGAGCTTGATGTACTAACAAAGCAGAGGAGTGAGGACAGCATGACCTCTCAGACATATTCAGGATCGGCAAATCTTTCTCAACTAGCCTATACATTTTGAATGTCACAGAAAGCACTGCCCAGAACTTTCTGTCCAGAGGCTTTAAAAGATAGCAAATGGGCAAATCTGTGACACCCATTAACCAGGGCTGCCAATATTGGGTGAGAGTTGGGAGTGAGAAAATGCGAGAGACCAAGCCCGAGGGAGCATAGCGACAGGGGGTGGGAGGAGTAGGGTGTCCCTCTCCCATTGATACGGAACATTTCCATTTTTCAGCTTGAAATTGTGCAATATGGTGCATAATGTAGCGAGTCTTT